>NW_027211797.1:2871454-3190505 GCF_036971445.1 Narcine bancroftii
TGGGGAATCAGAGAAGGGGAATCAACGGCAGTGAATCAGAGATGGTGAATCAGAGGCGGGGAATCACAGGCAGGGAATCAGACGCAGGGAATCAGTGGTGGTGAATCCAAGATGGGGAATCAGAGGCGGGGAATCAGAGGCAGGGAATTAGACACGGGGAATCAGAGGTGGGGAATCAGAGCTGAGGAATCAGAGGCGGGGAATCAGAGTTGGGGAATCAGAGGCAGGGAATCAGATATGGGGCATCAGAGGCAGGGAATCAGATAGGGTAATCAGAGGCGGGGAATTAGTGGCAGCGAATCAGAGGCGGGGAATCAGAGGCGGGATATCAGAGGCAGGGAATCAGATGTGGGGAATCAGACATGGGGAATCAGAGGCAGGGAATCAGAGGCGGGGAATCAGAAGCGGGAATCAAAGGCCGGGAATGAGAGGCCGGGAATCAGAGGTGGGGATTCAGAGTCCGGGAATCAGAGATGGGGAATCAGAGGCTGGGAATCAGATATGGGGAATCAGAGGCTGGGAATCAGAGGCGGGGAAACAGAGGTGGCTAATCAGATATGGGGAATCAGAGGCGGGGAATCAGAGGCCGGGAATCAGAGGCCGGGAATCAGTAGTGGGGAATCAGAGGCGGGAATCAGAATTGGGGAATCAGACATGGGGAATCAGAGAAGGGCAATCAGAGGCAGTGAATCAGAGATGTTGAATCAGAGGCGGGGAATCACAGGCAGGGAATCAGACGCAGGGAATCAGTGGTGGTGAATCAGAGATGGGGAATCAGAGGCGGGGAATCAGAGGCAAGGAATCAGACACGGGGAATCAGAGGTGGGGAATCAGAGCTGGGGAATCAGAGGCGGGGAATCAGAGTTCGGGAATCAGAGGTGGGGAATCAGATATGGGGAAACAGAGGCGGGGAATCAGAAGTGGGGAAACAGAGGCAGGGAATCAGATATTGGGAATCAGAGGTTGGGAATCAGAGGCAGGGAATCAGATGTTGGGAATCAGAGCTGGGGAATCAGATATGGGAAATCAGAGATGAGGAATCAGAGGCAGGGAATCAGAGGCGGGGAATCAGAGGTGGGGAATCTGAGTCCGGGAATCAGAGATGGGGAATCAGAGGCGGGGAATCAGATATGGGGAATCAGAGGTGGGGAATCAGAGGCGGGGAAACAGAGATGGCTTATCAGATATGGGGAATCAGAGGTGGGGAATCAGAGGCGGTGAATCAGAGATGTGGAATCAGAGGCGGGGAATCAGAGGCAGGGAATCAGACACGGGGAATCAGAGGCGGGGAATCAGAGGTGGGGAATCAGAGGCAGAGAATCAGATGTGGGGAATCAGAGCTAGGGAATCAGAGGCGGGGAATCTGAGTTTGGGAATCAGTGGCGGAGAATAAGATATGGGGAATCAGAGGCGGGGAGTCAGATATGGGCAATCAGAGGAGGGGAATCAGAGGTTGGGCATCAGAGGCGGGAATCAGAATTGGGGAATCAGACATGGGGAATCAGAGAAGGGGAATCAGAGGCAGTGAATCAGAGATGGTGAATCAGAGGCGGGGAATCACAGGCAGGGAATCAGACGCAGGGAATCAGTGGTGGTGAATCCAAGATGGGGAATCAGAGGCGGGGAATCAGAGGCAGGGAATTAGACACGGGGAATCAGAGGTGGGGAATCAGAGCTGAGGAATCAGAGGCGGGGAATCAGAGTTGGGGAATCAGAGGCTGGGAATCAGATATGGGGCATCAGAGGCAGGGAATCAAATAGGGGAATCAGAGGCGGGGAATTAGTGGCAGGGAATCAGAGGCGGGGAATCAGAGGCGGGATATCAGAGGCAGGGAATCAGATGTGGGGAATCAGACATGGGAAATCAGAGGCAGGGAATCAGAGGCGGGGAATCAGAAGCGGGAATCAAAGTCCGGGAATGAGAGGCCGGGAATCAGAGGTGGGGATTCAGAGTCCGGGAATCAGAGATGGGGAATCAGAGGCTGGGAATCAGATATGGGGAATCAGAGGCTGGGAATCAGAGGCGGGGAAACAGAGGTGGCTAATCAGATATGGGGAATCAGAGGTGGGGAATCAGAGGCAGTGAATCAGAGATGGGAAATCAGAGACGGGGAATCAGAGGCAGGGCATCAGAAACGTGGAATCAGAGGCGGGGAATCAGAGCTGGGGAATCAGAGGCGGGGTATCAGAGTTGGGGAATCAGAGGTGGGGAATCAGATATGGGGAAACAGAGGCGGGGAATCAGAGGCGGGGAAACAGAGGCGGGGAATCAGATATTGGGAATCAGAGGTGGGGAATCAGAGGCAGGGAATCAGAATTTGGGAATCAGAGATGGGGAATCAGAGGTGGGGAATCAGAGGCGGGGAATCAGAATTTGGGAATCAAAGATGGGGAATCAGAGATGGGGAATCAGAGGCGCGGAATCAGACGTGGAGAATCAGAGGTGGTTAATCACAGATGGGGAATCAGAGGCAGGGAATCAGAAGCAGGGAATCAGACGCGGGGAATCAGAGGCGGGGAATCAGAGCTGAGGAATCAGAGGCGGGGAATCAGAGTTGGGGAATCAGAGGCGGGTTATCAGATATGGAGAATCAGAGGCGGGGAATCAGAGGCGGGGAAAGAGAGGAGGGGTATCAGATATGGGGAACCAGAGGTGGGGAATCGGAGGGCGGGAATCAGAGATGGGGAATCATAGGCAGGGAATCAGATATGGGGAATCAGAGGCGGGGAATCAGAGGCAGGGAATCTGATGTGGGGAATCAGAGATGGGGAATCAGAGGCAGGGAATCAGAGGCGGGGAATCAGAAGCGGGGAATCATATTCCGGGAATCAGAGGCTGGGAATCAGAGGTGGGGAATCTGAGTCCGGGAATCAGAGATGGGGAATCAGAGGCGGGGAATCAGATATGGGGAATCAGAGGCGGGGAATCAGAGGCGGGGTAACAGAGATGGCTTATCAGATATGGGGAATGTGAGGTGGTGAATCAGAGGCGGTGAATCAGAGATGGTGAATCAGAGGCGGGGAATCAGAGGCAGGGAATCAGACACGGGGAATCAGAGGCAGGGAATCAAAGCTGGGGATTCAGAGGCGGCGAATCAGAGTTGGGGAATCAGAGGTGGGGAATCAGATATGGGGAAACAGAGGCGGGGAATCAGAGGTGGGGAAACAGAGGCAGGGAATCAGATATTGGGAATCAGAGGGGGGAATCAGAGGCAGGGAATCAGATGT
Source organism: Narcine bancroftii (assembly GCF_036971445.1). Taxonomy (NCBI): domain Eukaryota; kingdom Metazoa; phylum Chordata; class Chondrichthyes; order Torpediniformes; family Narcinidae; genus Narcine; species Narcine bancroftii. The sequence goes on from NW_027211797.1 coordinate 2,874,683, forward strand.
GGGGAATCAGAGCTGGGGAATCAGAGGCGGGCAATCTGAGTTTGGGAATCAGAGTCGGGGAATAAGATATGGGGAATCAGAGGCGGGGAATCAGATATGGGCAATCAGAGGAGGGGAATCAGAGGTGGGGCATCAGAGGCGGGAATCAGAATTGGGGAATCAGACATGGGGAATCAGAGAAGGGGAATCAGAGGCAGTGAATCAGAGATGGTGAATCAGAGGCGGGGAATCACAGGCAGGGAATCAGACGCAGGGAATCAGTGGTGGTGAATCCAAGATGGGGAATCAGAGGCGGGGAATCAGAGGCAGGGAATTAGACACGGGGAATCAGAGGTGGGGAATCAGAGCTGAGGAATCAGAGGCGGGGAATCAGAGTTGGGGAATCAGAGGCTGGGAATCAGATATGGGGCATCAGAGGCAGGGAATCAGATAGGGGAATCAGAGGCGGGCAATTAGTGGCAGGGAATCAGAGGCGGGGAATCAGAGGCGGGATATCAGAGGCAGGGAATCAGATGTGGGGAATCAGACATGGGAATCAGAGGCAGGGAATCAGAGGCGGGGAATCAGAAGCGGGAATCAAAGGCCGGGAATGAGAGGCCGGGAATCAGAGGTGGGGATTCAGAGTCCGGGAATCAGAGATGAGGAATCAGAGGCTGGGAATCAGATATGGGGAATCAGAGGCTGGGAATCAGAGGCGGGGAAACAGAGGTGGCTAATCAGATATGGGGAATCAGAGGTGGGGAATCAGAGGCAGTGAATCAGAGATGGGAAATCAGAGGCGGGGAATCAGAGGCAGGGCATCAGAAACGTGGAATCAGAGTCGGGGAATCAGAGCTGGGGAATCAGAGGCGGGGAATCAGAGTTGGGGAATCAGAGGTGGGGAATCAGATATGGGGAAACAGAGGCGGGGAATCAGAGGCGGGGAAACAGAGGCGGGGAATCAGATATTGGGAATCAGAGGTGGGGAATCAGAGGCAGGGAATCAGAATTTGGGAATCAGAGATGGGGAATCAGAGCTGGGGAATCTGAGGCGGGGAATCAGAATTTGGGAATCAGAGATGGGGAATCAGAGGCGCGGAATCAGATGTGGAGAATCAGAGGTGGTTAATCACAGATGGGGAATCAGAGGCAGGGAATCAGAAGCAGGGAATCAGAGGCGGGGAATCAGAGGCGGGGAATCAGAGCTGAGGAATCAGAGGCGGGGAATCAGAGTTGGGGAATCAGAGTCGGGGTATCAGATATGGAGAATCAGAGGCGGGGAATCAGAGGCGGGGAAGGAGAGGAGGGGTATCAGATATGGGGAACCAGAGGTGGGGAATCGGAGGGTGGGAATCAGAGATGGGGAATCAGAGGCAGGGAATCAGATATGGGGAATCAGAGGCGGGGAATCAGAGGCAGGGAATCAGATGTGGGGAATCAGAGATGGGGAATCAGAGATGGGGAATCAGAGGCGGGGAATCAGATATGGGGAATCAGAAGCGGGGAATCAGAGGCGGGGTAACAGAGAGGCTTATCAGATATGGGGAATCTGAGGTGGTGAATCAGAGGCGGTGAATCAGAGATGGGGAATCAGAGGCGGGGAATCAGAGGCAGGGAATCAGACACGGGGAATCAGAGGCGGGGAATCAAAGCTGGGGATTCAGAGGCGGGGAATCAGAGTTGGGGAATCAGAGGTGGGGAATCAGATATGGGGAAACAGAGGCGGGGAATCAGAGGTGGGGAAACAGAGGCAGGGAATCAGATATTGGGAATCAGAGGTGGGGAATCAGAGGCAGGGAATCAGATGTGGGGAATCAGAGCTGGGGAATCAGAGGCGGGGAATCTGAGTTTGGGAATCAGAGTCGGGGAATAAGATATGGGGAATCAGAGGCGGGGAATCAGATATGGGGAATCAGAGGAGGGGAATCAGAGGTGGGGCATCAGAGGCGGGAATCAGAATTGGGGAATCAGACATGGGGAATCAGAGAAGGGGAATCAGAGGCAGTGAATCAGCGATGGTGAATCAGAGGCGGGGAATCACAGGCAGGGAATCAGACGCAGGGAATCAGTGGTGGTGAATCCAAGATGGGGAATCAGAGGCGGGGAATCAGAGGCAGGGAATTAGACACGGGGAATCAGAGGTGGGGAATCAGAGCTGAGGAATCAGAGGCGGGGAATCAGAGTTGGGGAATCAGAGGCAGGGAATCAGATATGGGGCATCAGAGGCAGGGAATCAGATATGGGGAATCAGAGGCGGGGAATTAGTGGCATGGAATCAGAGGCAGGGAATCAGAGGCGGGGTATCAGAGGCAGGGAATCAGATGTGGGGAATCAGACATGGGGAATCAGATGCAGGGAATCAGAGGCGGGGAATTACAAGCGGGGAATCATAGGCCGGGAATCAGAGGCCGGGAATCAGATATGGGGAATCAGCGGCGGGGAAACTGAGGCGGGGAATCAGACGCGGAGGTGGTTAATCACAGATGGGGAATCAGAGGCAGGGAATCAGAAGCAGGGAATCAGACGCGGGGAATCAGAGGTGGGGAATCATAACTGGGGAATCAGAGGCGGGGAATCAGAGTTGGGGAATCAGAGGTGGGGTATCAGATATGGGGAATCAGAGGCGGGGAATCAGAGGCGGGGAAACTGAGGCGGGGAATCAGATATGGGGAATCAGAGGTGGGGAATCAGAGGCGGTGTATCAGAGATGGGGAATCAGAGGCCGGGAATTAGAGTCAGGGAATCAGACGCGGGTAATCAGAGGTGGGGAATCAGAGCTGGGGAATCAGAGGCGGGGAATTAGAGTCAGGGTATCAGACGCGGGTAATCAAAGGCCGGGAATCAGTTGTGGGGAATCAGAGGCCGGGAATTAGCGGTGGTGAATCAGAGATGGGGAATCAGAGGCGGGGATTCAGAGGCAAGGAATCAGACACGGGGAATCAGAGGCGGGGAATAAAAGCTGGGGAATCAGAGGCGGGGAATCAGAGTTGGGGAATCAGAGGTGGGGTATCAGAGGCGGGAATCAGAATTGGGGAATCAGACATGGGGAATCAGAGAAGGGGAATCAGAGGCAGTGAATCAGAGATGGTGAATCAGAGGCGGGGAATCACAGGCAGGAAATCAGACGCAGGGAATCAGTGGTGGTGAATCAGAGATGGGGAATCAGAGGCGGGGAATCAGAGGCAAGGAATCAGACACGGGGAATCAGAGGCGGGGAATAAGAGCTGGGGAATCAGAGGCGGGGAATCAGAGTTGGGGAATCAGAGGTGGGGAATCAGATATGGGGAAACAGAGGCGGGGAATCAGAAGTGGGGAAACAGAGGCAGGGAATCAGATGTGGGGAATCAGACATGGGGAATCAGAGGCAGGGAATCAGAGGCGAGGAATCAGAAGCGGGAATCAAAGGCCGGGAATGAGAGGCCGGGAATCAGAGGTGGGGATTCAGAGTCCGGGAATCAGAGATGGGGAATCAGAGGCTGGGAATCAGATATGGGGAATCAGAGGCTGGGAATCAGAGGCGGGGAAACAGAGGTGGCTAATCAGATATGGGGAATCAGAGGTGGGGAATCAGAGGCAGTGAATCAGAGATGGGAAATCAGAGGCGGGGAATCAGAGGCAGGGCATCAGAAACGTGGAATCAGAGTCGGGGAATCAGAGCTGGGGAATCAGAGGCGGGGAATCAGAGTTGGGGAATCAGAGGTGGGGAATCAGATATGGGGAAACAGAGGCGGGGAATCAGAGGCGGGGAAACAGAGGCGGGGAATCAGATATTGGGAATCAGAGGTGGGGAATCAGAGGCAGGGAATCAGAATTTGGGAATCAGAGATGGGGAATCAGAGCTGGGGAATCTGAGGCGGGGAATCAGAATTTGGGAATCAGAGATGGGGAATCAGAGGCGTGGAATCAGACGTGGAGAATCAGAGGTGGTTAATCACAGATGGGGAATCAGAGGAAGGGAATCAGAAGCAGGGAATCAGACGCGGGGAATCAGAGGCGGGGAATCAGAGCTGAGGAATCAGAGGCGGGGAATCAGAGTTGGGGAATCAGAGTCGGGGTATCAGATATGGAGAATCAGAGGCGGGGAATCAGAGGCGGGGAAAGAGAGGAGGGGTATCAGATATGGGGAACCAGAGGTGGGGAATCGGAGGGCGGGAATCAGAGATGGGGAATCAGAGGCAGGGAATCAGATATGGGGAATCAGAGGCGGGGAATCAGAGGCAGGGAATCAGATGTGGGGAATCAGTGATGGGGAATCAGAGGCAGGGAATCAGAGGCGGGGAATCAGAAGCGGGGAATCATATTCCGGGAATCAAATGCTGGGAATCAGAGGTGGGGAATCTGAGTCCGGGAATCAGAGATGGGGAATGAGAGGCGGGGAATCAGATATGGGGAATCAGAAGCGGGGAATCAGAGGCGGGGTAACAGAGAGGCTTATCAGATATAGGGAATCTGAGGTGGTGAATCAGAGGCGGTGAATCAGAGATGGGGAATCAGAGGCGGGGAATCAGAGGCAGGGAATCAGACACGGGGAATCAGAGGCGGGGAATCAAAGCTGGGGATTCAGAGGCGGGGAATCAGAGTTGGGGAATCAGAGGTGGGGAATCAGATATGGTGAAACAGAGGCGGGGAATCAGAGGTGGGGAAACAGAGGCAGGGAATCAGATATTGGGAATCAGAGGTGGGGAATCAGAGGCAGGGAATCAGATGTGGGGTATCAGAGCTGGGGAATCAGAGGCGGGGAATCTGAGTTTTGGAATCAGAGTCGGGGAATAAGATATGGGGAATCAGAGGCGGGGAATCAGATATGGGGAATCAGAGGAGGGGAATCAGAGGTGGGGCATCAGAGGCGGGAATCAGAATTGGGGAATCAGACATGGGGAATCAGAGAAAGGGAATCAGAGGCAGTGAATCAGAGATGGTGAATCAGAGGCGGGGAATCACAGGCAGGGAATCAGACGCAGGGAATCAGTGGTGGTGAATCCAAGATGGGGAATCAGAGGCGGGGAATCAGAGGCAGGGAATTAGACACGGGGAATCAGAGGTGGGGAATCAGAGCTGAGGAATCAGAGGCGGGGAATCAGAGTTGGGGAATCAGAGGCAGGGAATCAGATATGGGGCATCAGAGGCAGGGAATCAGATATGGGGAATCAGAGGCGGGGAATTAGTGGCATGGAATCAGAGGCAGGGAATCAGAGGCGGGGTATCAGAGGCAGGGAATCAGATGTGGGGAATCAGACATGGGGAATCAGAGGCAGGGAATCAGAGGCGGGGAATTACAAGCGGGGAATCATAGGCCGGGAATCAGAGGCCGGGAATCAGATATGGGGAATCAGCGGCGGGGAAACTGAGGCGGGGAATCAGACGCGGAGGTGGTTAATCACAGATGGGGAATCAGAGGCAGGGAATCAGAAGCAGGGAATCAGATGCGGGGAATCAGAGGTGGGGAATCATAACTGGGGAATCAGAGGCGGGGAATCAGAGTTGGGGAATCAGAGGTGGGGTATCAGATATGGGGAATCAGAGGCGGGGAATCAGAGGCGGGGAAACTGAGGCGGGGAATCAGATATGGGGAATCAGAGGTGGGGAATCAGAGGTTGGGCATCAGAGGCGGGAATCAGAATTGGGGAATCAGACATGGGGAATCAGAGAAGGGGAATCAACGGCAGTGAATCAGAGATGGTGAATCAGAGGCGGGGAATCACAGGCAGGGAATCAGACGCAGGGAATCAGTGGTGGTGAATCCAAGATGGGGAATCAGAGCCGGGGAATCAGAGGCAGGGAATTAGACACGGGGAATCAGAGGTGGGGAATCAGAGCTGAGGAATCAGAGGCGGGGAATCAGAGTTGGGGAATCAGAGGCAGGGAATCAGATATGGGGCATCAGAGGCAGGGAATCAGATAGGGTAATCAGAGGCGGGGAATTAGTGGCAGCGAATCAGAGGCGGGGAATCAGAGGCGGGATATCAGAGGCAGGGAATCAGATGTGGGGAATCAGACATGGGGAATCAGAGGCAGGGAATCAGAGGCGGGGAATCAGAAGCGGGAATCAAAGGCCGGGAATGAGAGGCCGGGAATCAGAGGTGGGGATTCAGAGTCCGGGAATCAGAGATGGGGAATCAGAGGCTGGGAATCAGATATGGGGAATCAGAGGCTGGGAATCAGAGGCGGGGAAACAGAGGTGGCTAATCAGATATGGGGAATCAGAGGCGGGGAATCAGAGGCCGGGAATCAGAGGCCGGGAATCAGTAGTGGGGAATCAGAGGCGGGAATCAGAATTGGGGAATCAGACATGGGGAATCAGAGAAGGGCAATCAGAGGCAGTGAATCAGAGATGTTGAATCAGAGGCGGGGAATCACAGGCAGGGAATCAGACGCAGGGAATCAGTGGTGGTGAATCAGAGATGGGGAATCAGAGGCGGGGAATCAGAGGCAAGGAATCAGACACGGGGAATCAGAGGTGGGGAATCAGAGCTGGGGAATCAGAGGCGGGGAATCAGAGTTCGGGAATCAGAGGTGGGGAATCAGATATGGGGAAACAGAGGCGGGGAATCAGAAGTGGGGAAACAGAGGCAGGGAATCAGATATTGGGAATCAGAGGTTGGGAATCAGAGGCAGGGAATCAGATGTTGGGAATCAGAGCTGGGGAATCAGATATGGGAAATCAGAGATGAGGAATCAGAGGCAGGGAATCAGAGGCGGGGAATCAGAGGTGGGGAATCTGAGTCCGGGAATCAGAGATGGGGAATCAGAGGCGGGGAATCAGATATGGGGAATCAGAGGTGGGGAATCAGAGGCGGGGAAACAGAGATGGCTTATCAGATATGGGGAATCAGAGGTGGGGAATCAGAGGCGGTGAATCAGAGATGTGGAATCAGAGGCGGGGAATCAGAGGCAGGGAATCAGACACGGGGAATCAGAGGCGGGGAATCAGAGGTGGGGAATCAGAGGCAGAGAATCAGATGTGGGGAATCAGAGCTAGGGAATCAGAGGCGGGGAATCTGAGTTTGGGAATCAGTGGCGGAGAATAAGATATGGGGAATCAGAGGCGGGGAGTCAGATATGGGCAATCAGAGGAGGGGAATCAGAGGTTGGGCATCAGAGGCGGGAATCAGAATTGGGGAATCAGACATGGGGAATCAGAGAAGGGGAATCAGAGGCAGTGAATCAGAGATGGTGAATCAGAGGCGGGGAATCACAGGCAGGGAATCAGACGCAGGGAATCAGTGGTGGTGAATCCAAGATGGGGAATCAGAGGCGGGGAATCAGAGGCAGGGAATTAGACACGGGGAATCAGAGGTGGGGAATCAGAGCTGAGGAATCAGAGGCGGGGAATCAGAGTTGGGGAATCAGAGGCTGGGAATCAGATATGGGGCATCAGAGGCAGGGAATCAAATAGGGGAATCAGAGGCGGGGAATTAGTGGCAGGGAATCAGAGGCGGGGAATCAGAGGCGGGATATCAGAGGCAGGGAATCAGATGTGGGGAATCAGACATGGGAAATCAGAGGCAGGGAATCAGAGGCGGGGAATCAGAAGCGGGAATCAAAGGCCGGGAATGAGAGGCCGGGAATCAGAGGTGGGGATTCAGAGTCCGGGAATCAGAGATGGGGAATCAGAGGCTGGGAATCAGATATGGGGAATCAGAGGCTGGGAATCAGAGGCGGGGAAACAGAGGTGGCTAATCAGATATGGGGAATCAGAGGTGGGGAATCAGAGGCAGTGAATCAGAGATGGGAAATCAGAGACGGGGAATCAGAGGCAGGGCATCAGAAACGTGGAATCAGAGGCGGGGAATCAGAGCTGGGGAATCAGAGGCGGGGTATCAGAGTTGGGGAATCAGAGGTGGGGAATCAGATATGGGGAAACAGAGGCGGGGAATCAGAGGCGGGGAAACAGAGGCGGGGAATCAGATATTGGGAATCAGAGGTGGGGAATCAGAGGCAGGGAATCAGAATTTGGGAATCAGAGATGGGGAATCAGAGGTGGGGAATCAGAGGCGGGGAATCAGAATTTGGGAATCAGAGATGGGGAATCAGAGATGGGGAATCAGAGGCGCGGAATCAGACGTGGAGAATCAGAGGTGGTTAATCACAGATGGGGAATCAGAGGCAGGGAATCAGAAGCAGGGAATCAGACGCGGGGAATCAGAGGCGGGGAATCAGAGCCGAGGAATCAGAGGCGGGGAATCAGAGTTGGGGAATCAGAGGCGGGTTATCAGATATGGAGAATCAGAGGCGGGGAATCAGAGGCGGGGAAAGAGAGGAGGGGTATCAGATATGGGGAACCAGAGGTGGGGAATCGGAGGGCGGGAATCAGAGATGGGGAATCATAGGCAGGGAATCAGATATGGGGAATCAGAGGCGGGGAATCAGAGGCAGGGAATCTGATGTGGGGAATCAGAGATGGGGAATCAGAGGCAGGGAATCAGAGGCGGGGAATCAGAAGCGGGGAATCATATTCCGGGAATCAGAGGCTGGGAATCAGAGGTGGGGAATCTGAGTCCGGGAATCAGAGATGGGGAATCAGAGGCGGGGAATCAGATATGGGGAATCAGAGGCGGGGAATCAGAGGCGGGGTAACAGAGATGGCTTATCAGATATGGGGAATGTGAGGTGGTGAATCAGAGGCGGTGAATCAGAGATGGTGAATCAGAGGCGGGGAATCAGAGGCAGGGAATCAGACACGGGGAATCAGAGGCAGGGAATCAAAGCTGGGGATTCAGAGGCGGGGAATCAGAGTTGGGGAATCAGAGGTGGGGAATCAGATATGGGGAAACAGAGGCGGGGAATCAGAGGTGGGGAAACAGAGGCAGGGAATCAGATATTGGGAATCAGAGGGGGGAATCAGAGGCAGGGAATCAGATGTGGGGAATCAGAGCTGGGGAATCAGAGGCGGGCAATCTGAGTTTGGGAATCAGAGTCGGGGAATAAGATATGGGGAATCAGAGGCGGGGAATCAGATATGGGCAATCAGAGGAGGGGAATCAGAGGTGGGGCATCAGAGGCGGGAATCAGAATTGGGGAATCAGACATGGGGAATCAGAGAAGGGGAATCAGAGGCAGTGAATCAGAGATGGTGAATCAGAGGCGGGGAATCACAGGCAGGGAATCAGACGCAGGGAATCAGTGGTGGTGAATCCAAGATGGGGAATCAGAGGCGGGGAATCAGAGGCAGGGAATTAGACACGGGGAATCAGAGGTGGGGAATCAGAGCTGAGGAATCAGAGGCGGGGAATCAGAGTTGGGGAATCAGAGGCTGGGAATCAGATATGGGGCATCAGAGGCAGGGAATCAGATAGGGGAATCAGAGGCGGGCAATTAGTGGCAGGGAATCAGAGGCGGGGAATCAGAGGCGGGATATCAGAGGCAGGGAATCAGATGTGGGGAATCAGACATGGGAATCAGAGGCAGGGAATCAGAGGCGGGGAATCAGAAGCGGGAATCAAAGGCCGGGAATGAGAGGCCGGGAATCAGAGGTGGGGATTCAGAGTCCGGGAATCAGAGATGGGGAATCAGAGGCTGGGAATCAGATATGGGGAATCAGAGGCTGGGAATCAGAGGCGGGGAAACAGAGGTGGCTAATCAGATATGGGGAATCAGAGGTGGGGAATCAGAGGCAGTGAATCAGAGATGGGAAATCAGAGGCGGGGAATCAGAGGCAGGGCATCAGAAACGTGGAATCAGAGTCGGGGAATCAGAGCTGGGGAATCAGAGGCGGGGAATCAGAGTTGGGGAATCAGAGGTGGGGAATCAGATATGGGGAAACAGAGGCGGGGAATCAGAGGCGGGGAAACAGAGGCGGGGAATCAGATATTGGGAATCAGAGGTGGGGAATCAGAGGCAGGGAATCAGAATTTGGGAATCAGAGATGGGGAATCAGAGCTGGGGAATCTGAGGCGGGGAATCAGAATTTGGGAATCAGAGATGGGGAATCAGAGGCGCGGAATCAGACGTGGAGAATCAGAGGTGGTTAATCACAGATGGGGAATCAGAGGCAGGGAATCAGAAGCAGGGAATCAGGGGCGGGGAATCAGAGGCGGGGAATCAGAGCTGAGGAATCAGAGGCGGGGAATCAGAGTTGGGGAATCAGAGTCGGGGTATCAGATATGGAGAATCAGAGGCGGGGAATCAGAGGCGGGGAAGGAGAGGAGGGGTATCAGATATGGGGAACCAGAGGTGGGGAATCGGAGGGTGGGAATCAGAGATGGGGAATCAGAGGCAGGGAATCAGATATGGGGAATCAGAGGCGGGGAATCAGAGGCAGGGAATCAGATGTGGGGAATCAGAGATGGGGAATCAGAGATGGGGAATCAGAGGCGGGGAATCAGATATGGGGAATCAGAAGCGGGGAATCAGAGGCGGGGTAACAGAGAGGCTTATCAGATATGGGGAATCTGAGGTGGTGAATCAGAGGCGGTGAATCAGAGATGGGGAATCAGAGGCGGGGAATCAGAGGCAGGGAATCAGACACGGGGAATCAGAGGCGGGGAATCAAAGCTGGGGATTCAGAGGCGGGGAATCAGAGTTGGGGAATCAGAGGTGGGGAATCAGATATGGGGAAACAGAGGCGGGGAATCAGAGGTGGGGAAACAGAGGCAGGGAATCAGATATTGGGAATCAGAGGTGGGGAATCAGAGGCAGGGAATCAGATGTGGGGAATCAGAGCTGGGGAATCAGAGGCGGGGAATCTGAGTTTGGGAATCAGAGTCGGGGAATAAGATATGGGGAATCAGAGGCGGGGAATCAGATATGGGGAATCAGAGGAGGGGAATCAGAGGTGGGGCATCAGAGGCGGGAATCAGAATTGGGGAATCAGACATGGGGAATCAGAGAAGGGGAATCAGAGGCAGTGAATCAGCGATGGTGAATCAGAGGCGGGGAATCACAGGCAGGGAATCAGACGCAGGGAATCAGTGGTGGTGAATCCAAGATGGGGAATCAGAGGCGGGGAATCAGAGGCAGGGAATTAGACACGGGGAATCAGAGGTGGGGAATCAGAGCTGAGGAATCAGAGGCGGGGAATCAGAGTTGGGGAATCAGAGGCAGGGAATCAGATATGGGGCATCAGAGGCAGGGAATCAGATATGGGGAATCAGAGGCGGGGAATTAGTGGCATGGAATCAGAGGCAGGGAATCAGAGGCGGGGTATCAGAGGCAGGGAATCAGATGTGGGAAATCAGACATGGGGAATCAGATGCAGGGAATCAGAGGCGGGGAATTACAAGCGGGGAATCATAGGCCGGGAATCAGAGGCCGGGAATCAGATATGGGGAATCAGCGGCGGGGAAACTGAGGCGGGGAATCAGACGCGGAGGTGGTTAATCACAGATGGGGAATCAGAGGCAGGGAATCAGAAGCAGGGAATCAGACGCGGGGAATCAGAGGTGGGGAATCATAACTGGGGAATCAGAGGCGGGGAATCAGAGTTGGGGAATCAGAGGTGGGGTATCAGATATGGGGAATCAGAGGCGGGGAATCAGAGGCGGGGAAACTGAGGCGGGGAATCAGATATGGGGAATCAGAGGTGGGGAATCAGAGGCGGTGTATCAGAGATGGGGAATCAGAGGCCGGGAATTAGAGTCAGGGAATCAGACGCGGGTAATCAGAGGTGGGGAATCAGAGCTGGGGAATCAGAGGCGGGGAATTAGAGTCAGGGTATCAGACGCGGGTAATCAAAGGCCGGGAATCAGTTGTGGGGAATCAGAGGCCGGGAATTAGCGGTGGTGAATCAGAGATGGGGAATCAGAGGCGGGGATTCAGAGGCGGGGAATCAGACGCGGGGAATCAGAGGCGGGGAATCAGAGCTGGGGAATCAGAGGCGGGGAATCTGAGTTTGGGAATCAGAGGCGGGGAATAAGATATGGGGAATCAGAGGCGGGGAATCAGATATGGGGAATCAGAGGAGGGGAATCAGAGGTGGGGCATCAGAGGCGGGAATCAGAATTGGGGAATCAGACATGGGGAATCAGAGAAGGGGAATCAGAGGCAGTGAATCAGAGATGGTGAATCAGAGGCGGGGAATCACAGGCAGGAAATCAGACGCAGGGAATCAGTGGTGGTGAATCAGAGATGGGGAATCAGAGGCGGGGAATCAGAGGCAAGGAATCAGACACGGGGAATCAGAGGCGGGGAATAAGAGCTGGGGAATCAGAGGCGGGGAATCAGAGTTGGGGAATCAGAGGTGGGGAATCAGATATGGGGAAACAGAGGCGGGGAATCAGAAGTGGGGAAACAGAGGCAGGGAATCAGATGTTGGGAATCAGAGCTGGGGAATCAGATATGGGGAATCAGAGATGGGGAATCAGAGGCAGGGAATCAGAGGCGGGGAATCAGAGGTGGGGAATCTGAGTCCGGGAATCAGAGATGGGGAATCAGAGGCAGGGAATCAGATATGGGGAATCAGAGGTGCGGAATCAGAGGCGGGGAAACAGAGATGGCTTATCAGATATGGGGAATCAGAGGTGGGGAATCAGAGGCGGTGAATCAGAGATGTGGAATCAGAGGCGGGGAATCAGAGGCAGGGAATCAGACACGGGGAATCAGAGGCGGGGAATCAGAGCTGGGGAATCAGAGGCGGGGAATCAGAGTTGGGGAATCAGAGGTGGGTAATCAGATATGGGGAAACAGAGGCGGGGAATCAGAGGTGGGGAATCAGAGGCAGAGAATCAGATGTGGGGAATCAGAGGCGGGGAATCTGAGTTTGGGGATCAGAGGCGGAGAATAAGATATGGGGAATCAGAGGCGGGGAATCAGATATGGGCAATCAGAGGAGGGGAATCAGAGGTTGGGCATCAGAGGCGGGAATCAGAATTGGGGAATCAGACATGGGGAATCAGAGAAGGGGAATCAGAGGCAGTGAATCAGAGATGGTGAATCAGAGGCAGGGAATCACAGGCAGGGAATCAGACGCAGGGAATCAGTGGTGGTGAATACAAGATGGGGAATCAGAGGCGGGGAATCAGAGGCAGGGAATTAGACACGGGGAATCAGAGGTGGGGAATCAGAGCTGAGGAATCAGAGGCGGGGAATCAGAGTTGGGGAATCAGAGGCTGGGAATCAGATATGGGGCATCAGAGGCAGGGAATCAGATAGGGGAATCAGAGGCGGGGAATTAGTGGCAGGGAATCAGATGTGGGGAATCAGACATGGGGAATCAGAGGCAGGGAATCAGAGGCGGGGAATCAGAAGCGGGAATCAAAGGCCGGGAATGAGAGTCCGGGAATCAGAGGTGGGGAATCAGAGGCTGGGAATCAGATATGGGGAATCAGAGGCTGGGAATCAGAGGCGGGGAAACAGAGGTGGCTAATCAGATATGGGGAATCAGAGGTGGGGAATCAGAGGCAGTGAATCAGAGATGGGAAATCAGAGGCGGGGAATCAGAGTTGGGGAATCAGAGGTGGGGAATCAGATATGGGGAAACAGAGGCGGGGAATCAGAGGCGGGGAAACAGAGGCGGGGAATCAGATATTGGGAATCAGAGGTGGGGAATCAGAGGTGGGGAATCAGAGGCAGGGAATCAGAATTTGGGAATCAGAGATGGGGAATCAGAACTGGGGAATCAGAGGCGGGGAATCAGAATTTGGGAATCAGAGATGGGGAATCAGAGATGGGGAATCAGAGGCGCGGAGTCAGACGTGGAGAATCAGAGGTGGTTAATCACAGATGGGGAATCAGAGGCAGGGAATCAGAAGCAGGGAATCAGACGCGGGGAATCAGAGGCGGGGAATCAGAGCTGAGGAATCAGAGGCGGGGAATCAGATTTGGGGAATCAGAGGCAGGGAATCAGATATGGGGAATCAGAGGCGGGGAATCAGAAGCAGGGAATCAGATGTGGGGAATCAGAGATGGGGAATCAGAGGCAGGGAATCAGAGGCGGGGAATCAGAAGCGGGGAATCATATTCCGGGAATCAGAGGCTGGGAATCAGAGGTGGGGAATGTGAGTCCGGGAATCAGAGATGGGGAATCAGAGGCGGGGAATCAGATATGGGGAATCAGAGGCGGGGTAACAGAGATGGCTTATCAGATATGGGGAATCTGAGGTGGTGAATCAGAGGCGGTGAATCAGATATGGGGAATCAGAGGCGGGGAAACTGAGGCGGGGAATCAGACGCGGAGAATCAGAGGTGGTTAATCACAGATGGGGAATCATAGGCAGGGAATCAGAAGCAGGGAATCAGACGCGCGGAATCAGAGGTGGGGAATCATAACTGGGGAATCAGAGGCGGGGAATCAGAGTTGGGGAATCAGAGGCAGGGTATCAGATATGGGGAATCAGAGGCGGGGAATCAGAGGCGGGGAAACTGAGGCGGGGAATCAGAGATGGTGAATCAGAGGCGGGGAATCACAGGCAGGGAATCAGACGCAGGGAATCAGTGGTGGTGAATCCAAGATGGGGAATCAGAGGCGGGGAATCAGAGGCAGGGAATTAGACACGGGGAATCAGAGGTGGGAATCAGAGCTGAGGAAGCAGAGGTGGGGAATCAGAGATTGGGAATCAGAGGTGGGGAATCAGATATGGGGAAACAGAGGCGGGGAATCAGAGGTGGGGAAACAGAGGCAGGGAATCAGATATTGGGAATCAGAGGTGGGGAATCAGAGGCAGGGAATCAGATGTGGGGAATCAGAGCTGGGGAATCAGAGGCGGGGAATCTGAGTTTGGGAATCAGAGTCGGGGAATAAGATATGGGGAATCAGAGGCGTGGAATCAGATATGGGCAATCAGAGGAGGGGAATCAGATATGGGCAATCAGAGGAGGGGAATCAGAGGTTGGGCATCAGAGGCGGGAATCAGAATTGGGGAATCAGACATGGGGAATAAGAGAAGGGGAATCAGAGGCAGTGAATCAGAGATGGTGAATCAGAGGCAGGGAATCACAGGCAGGGAATCAGACGCAGGGAATCAGTGGTGGTGAATACAAGATGGGGAATCAGAGGCGGGGAATCAGAGGCAGGGAATTAGACACGGGGAATCAGAGGTGGGGAATCAGAGCTGAGGAATCAGAGGCGGGGAATCAGAGTTGGGGAATCAGAGGCTGGGAATCAGATATGGGGCATCAGAGGCAGGGAATCAGATAGGGGAATCAGAGGCGGGGAATTAGTGGCAGGGAATCAGATGTGGGGAATCAGACATGGGGAATCAGAGGCAGGGAATCAGAGGCGGGGAATCAGAAGCGGGAATCAAAGGCCGGGAATGAGAGTCCGGGAATCAGAGGTGGGGAATCAGAGGCTGGGAATCAGATATGGGGAATCAGAGGCTGGGAATCAGAGTTGGGGAATCAGAGGTGGGGAATCAGATATGGGGAATCAGAGGTGGGGAATCAGAGGCAGTGAATCAGAGATGGGAAATCAGAGGCGGGGAATCAGAGTTGGGGAATCAGAGGTGGGGAATCAGATATGGGGAAACAGAGGCGGGGAATCAGAGGCGGGGAAACAGAGGCGGGGAATCAGATATTGGGAATCAGAGGTGGGGAATCAGAGGTGGGGAATCAGAGGCAGGGAATCAGAATTTGGGAATCAGAGATGGGGAATCAGAACTGGGGAATCAGAGGCGGGGAATCAGAATTTGGGAATCAGAGATGGGGAAATAGAGATGGGGAATCAGAGGCGCGGAGTCAGACGTGGAGAATCAGAGGTGGTTAATCACAGATGGGGAATCAGAGGCAGGGAATCAGAAGCAGGGAATCAGACGCGGGGAATCAGAGGCGGGGAATCAGAGCTGAGGAATCAGAGGCGGGGAATCAGATTTGGGGAATCAGAGGCAGGGAATCAGATATGGGGAATCAGAGGCGGGGAATCAGAAGCAGGGAATCAGATGTGGGGAATCAGAGATGGGGAATCAGAGGCAGGGAATCAGAGGCGGGGAATCAGAAGCGGGGAATCATATTCCGGGAATCAGAGGCTGGGAATCAGAGGTGGGGAATCTGAGTCCGGGAATCAGAGATGGGGAATCAGAGGCGGGGAATCAGATATGGGGAATCAGAGGCGGGGTAACAGAGATGGCTTATCAGATATGGGGAATCTGAGGAGGTGAATCAGAGGCGGTGAATCAGATATGGGGAATCAGAGGCGGGGAAACTGAGGCGGGGAATCAGACGCGGAGAATCAGAGGTGGTTAATCACAGATGGGGAATCATAGGCAGGGAATCAGAAGCAGGGAATCAGACGCGCGGAATCAGAGGTGGGGAATCATAACTGGGGAATCAGAGGCGGGGAATCAGAGTTGGGGAATCAGAGGCAGGGTATCAGATATGGGGAATCAGAGGCGGGGAATCAGAGGCGGGGAAACTAAGGCGGGGAATCAGATATGGGGAATCAGAGGTGGGGAATCTGAGGCGGTGAATCAGAGATGGGGAATTGGAGGCCGGGAATTAGAGTCAGGGAATCAGATGCGGGTAATCAGAGGTGGGGAATCAGAGCTGGGGAATCATAGGCGGGGAATCAGAGTCGGGGAATCAGAGGCGGGGAATCAGAGATGGGGAATCAGAGGCGGGGAATCAGAGGTCTGGAATCAGAGGCCGGGAATCATTTGTGGGGAATCAGAGGCCGGGAATTAGCGGTGGTGAATCGGAGATGTGGAATCAGAGGCGGGGATTCAGAGGCGGGGAATCAGACGCGGGGAATCAGAGGCGGGGAATCAGAGCTGGGGAATCAGAGGCGGGGAATGTGAGTTTGGGAATCAGAGGCGGGGAATAAGATATGGGGAATCAGATATGGGGAATCAGAGGTGGGGCATCAGAGGCGGGAATCAGAATTGGGGAATCAGACATGGGGAATCAGAGAAGGGGAATCAGAGGCAGTGAATCAGAGATGGTGAATCAGAGGCGGGGAATCACAGGCAGGGAATCAGACGCAGGGAATCAGTGGTGGTGAATTAGAGATGGGGAATCAGAGGCGGGGAATCAGAGGCAAGGAATCAGACACGGGGAATCAGAGGCGGGGAATCAGAGCTGGGGAATCAGAGGCGGGGCATCAGAGTTGGGGAATCAGAGGTGGGGAATCAGATATGGGGAAACAGAGGCGGGGAATCAGAAGTGGGGAAACAGAGGCAGGGAATCAGATATTGGGAATCAGAGGTGGGGAATCAGAGGCAGGGAATCAGATGTTGGGAATCAGAGCTGGGGAATCAGATATGGGGAATCAGAGATGGGGAATCAGAGGCAGGGAATCAGAGGCGGGGAATCAGAGGTGGGGAATCTGAGTCCGGGAACCAGAGATGGGGAATCAGAGGTGGGGAATCAGATACGGGGAATCAGAGGTGGGGAATCAGAGGCGGGAATCAGAATTGGGGAATCAGACATGGGGAATCAGAGAAGGGGAATCAGAGGCAGTGAATCAGAGATGGTGAATCAGAGGCGGGGAATCACAGGCAGGGAATCAGACGCAGGGAATCAGTGGTGGTGAATCCAAGATGGGGAATCAGAGGCGGGGAATCAGAGGCAGGGAATTAGACACGGGGAATCAGAGGTGGGGAATCAGAGCTGAGGAATCAGAGGCGGGGAATCAGAGTTGGGGAATCAGAGGCTGGGAATCAGATATGGGGCATCAGAGGCAGGGAATCAAATAGGGGAATCAGAGGCGGGGAATTAGTGGCAGGGAATCAGAGGCGGGGAATCAGAGGCGGGATATCAGAGGCAGGGAATCAGATGTGGGGAATCAGACATGGGAAATCAGAGGCAGGGAATCAGAGGCGGGAAATCAGAAGCGGGAATCAAAGGCCGGGAATGAGAGGCCGGGAATCAGAGGTGGGGATTCAGAGTCCGGGAATCAGAGATGGGGAATCAGAGGCTGGGAATCAGATATGGGGAATCAGAGGCTGGGAATCAGAGGCGGGGAAACAGAGGTGGCTAATCAGATATGGGGAATCAGAGGTGGGGAATCAGAGGCAGTGAATCAGAGATGGGAAATCAGAGACGGGGAATCAGAGGCAGGGCATCAGAAACGTGGAATCAGAGGCGGGGAATCAGAGCTGGGGAATCAGAGGCGGGGTATCAGAGTTGGGGAATCAGAGGTGGGGAATCAGATATGGGGAAACAGAGGCGGGGAATCAGAGGCGGGGAAACAGAGGCGGGGAATCAGATATTGGGAATCAGAGGTGGGGAATCAGAGGCAGGGAATCAGAATTTGGGAATCAGAGATGGGGAATCAGAGGTGGGGAATCAGAGGCGGGGAATCAGAATTTGGGAATCAGAGATGGGGAATCAGAGATGGGGAATCAGAGGCGCGGAATCAGACGTGGAGAATCAGAGGTGGTTAATCACAGATGGGGAATCAGAGGCAGGGAATCAGAAGCAGGGAATCAGACGCGGGGAATCAGAGGCGGGGAATCAGAGCTGAGGAATCAGAGGCGGGGAATCAGAGTTGGGGAATCAGAGGCGGGTTATCAGATATGGAGAATCAGAGGTGGGGAATCAGAGGCGGGGAAAGAGAGGAGGGGTATCAGATATGGGGAACCAGAGGTGGGGAATCGGAGGGCGTGAATCAGAGATGGGGAATCATAGGCAGGGAATCAGATATGGGGAATCAGAGGCGGGGAATCAGAGGCAGGGAATCTGATGTGGGGAATCAGAGATGGGGAATCAGAGGCAGGGAATCAGAGGCGGGGAATCAGAAGCGGGGAATCATATTCCGGGAATCAGAGGCTGGGAATCAGAGGTGGGGAATCTGAGTCCGGGAATCAGAGATGGGGAATCAGAGGCGGGGAATCAGATATGGGGAATCAGAGGCGGGGAATCAGAGGCGGGGTAACAGAGATGGCTTATCAGATATGGGGAATGTGAGGTGGTGAATCAGAGGCGGTGAATCAGAGATGGTGAATCAGAGGCGGGGTATCAGAGGCAGGGAATCAGACACGGGGAATCAGAGGCAGGGAATCAAAGCTGGGGATTCAGAGGCGGGGAATCAGAGTTGGGGAATCAGAGGTGGGGAATCAGATATGGGGAAACAGAGGCGGGGAATCAGAGGTGGGGAAACAGAGGCAGGGAATCAGATATTGGGAATCAGAGGGGGGAATCAGAGGCAGGGAATCAGATGTGGGGAATCAGAGCTGGGGAATCAGAGGCGGGCAATCTGAGTTTGGGAATCAGAGTCGGGGAATAAGATATGGGGAATCAGAGGCGGGGAATCAGATATGGGCAATCAGAGGAGGGGAATCAGAGGTGGGGCATCAGAGGCGGGAATCAGAATTGGGGAATCAGACATGGGGAATCAGAGAAGGGGAATCAGAGGCAGTGAATCAGAGATGGTGAATCAGAGGCGGGGAATCACAGGCAGGGAATCAGACGCAGGGAATCAGTGGTGGTGAATCCAAGATGGGGAATCAGAGGCGGGGAATCAGAGGCAGGGAATTAGACACGGGGAATCAGAGGTGGGGAATCAGAGCTGAGGAATCAGAGGCGGGGAATCAGAGTTGGGGAATCAGAGGCTGGGAATCAGATATGGGGCATCAGAGGCAGGGAATCAGATAGGGGAATCAGAGGCGGGCAATTAGTGGCAGGGAATCAGAGGCGGGGAATCAGAGGCGGGATATCAGAGGCAGGGAATCAGATGTGGGGAATCAGACATGGGAATCAGAGGCAGGGAATCAGAGGCGGGGAATCAGAAGCGGGAATCAAAGGCCGGGAATGAGAGGCCGGGAATCAGAGGTGGGGATTCAGAGTCCGGGAATCAGAGATGGGGAATCAGAGGCTGGGAATCAGATATGGGGAATCAGAGGCTGGGAATCAGAGGCGGGGAAACAGAGGTGGCTAATCAGATATGGGGAATCAGAGGTGGGGAATCAGAGGCAGTGAATCAGAGATGGGAAATCAGAGGCGGGGAATCAGAGGCAGGGCATCAGAAACGTGGAATCAGAGTCGGGGAATCAGAGCTGGGGAATCAGAGGCGGGGAATCAGAGTTGGGGAATCAGAGGTGGGGAATCAGATATGGGGAAACAGAGGCGGGGAATCAGAGGCGGGGAAACAGAGGCGGGGAATCAGATATTGGGAATCAGAGGTGGGGAATCAGAGGCAGGGAATCAGAATTTGGGAATCAGAGATGGGGAATCAGAGCTGGGGAATCTGAGGCGGGGAATCAGAATTTGGGAATCAGAGATGGGGAATCAGAGGCGCGGAATCAGACGTGGAGAATCAGAGGTGGTTAATCACAGATGGGGAATCAGAGGCAGGGAATCAGAAGCAGGGAATCAGACGCGGGGAATCAGAGGCGGGGAATCAGAGCTGAGGAATCAGAGGCGGGGAATCAGAGTTGGGGAATCAGAGTCGGGGTATCAGATATGGAGAATCAGAGGCGGGGAATCAGAGGCGGGGAAGGAGAGGAGGGGTATCAGATATGGGGAACCAGAGGTGGGGAATCGGAGGGTGGGAATCAGAGATGGGGAATCAGAGGCAGGGAATCAGATATGGGGAATCAGAGGCGGGGAATCAGAGGCAGGGAATCAGATGTGGGGAATCAGAGATGGGGAATCAGAGATGGGGAATCAGAGGCGGGGAATCAGATATGGGGAATCAGAAGCGGGGAATCAGAGGCGGGGTAACAGAGAGGCTTATCAGATATGGGGAATCTGAGGTGGTGAATCAGAGGCGGTGAATCAGAGATGGGGAATCAGAGGCGGGGAATCAGAGGCAGGGAATCAGACACGGGGAATCAGAGGCGGGGAATCAAAGCTGGGGATTCAGAGGCGGGGAATCAGAGTTGGGGAATCAGAGGTGGGGAATCAGATATGGGGAAACAGAGGCGGGGAATCAGAGGTGGGGAAACAGAGGCAGGGAATCAGATATTGGGAATCAGAGGTGGGGAATCAGAGGCAGGGAATCAGATGTGGGGAATCAGAGCTGGGGAATCAGAGGCGGGGAATCTGAGTTTGGGAATCAGAGTCGGGGAATAAGATATGGGGAATCAGAGGCGGGGAATCAGATATGGGGAATCAGAGGAGGGGAATCAGAGGTGGGGCATCAGAGGCGGGAATCAGAATTGGGGAATCAGACATGGGGAATCAGAGAAGGGGAATCAGAGGCAGTGAATCAGCGATGGTGAATCAGAGGCGGGGAATCACAGGCAGGGAATCAGACGCAGGGAATCAGTGGTGGTGAATCCAAGATGGGGAATCAGAGGCGGGGAATCAGAGGCAGGGAATTAGACACGGGGAATCAGAGGTGGGGAATCAGAGCTGAGGAATCAGAGGCGGGGAATCAGAGTTGGGGAATCAGAGGCAGGGAATCAGATATGGGGCATCAGAGGCAGGGAATCAGATATGGGGAATCAGAGGCGGGGAATTAGTGGCATGGAATCAGAGGCAGGGAATCAGAGGCGGGGTATCAGAGGCAGGGAATCAGATGTGGGGAATCAGACATGGGGAATCAGATGCAGGGAATCAGAGGCGGGGAATTACAAGCGGGGAATCATAGGCCGGGAATCAGAGGCCGGGAATCAGATATGGGGAATCAGCGGCGGGGAAACTGAGGCGGGGAATCAGACGCGGAGGTGGTTAATCACAGATGGGGAATCAGAGGCAGGGAATCAGAAGCAGGGAATCAGACGCGGGGAATCAGAGGTGGGGAATCATAACTGGGGAATCAGAGGCGGGGAATCAGAGTTGGGGAATCAGAGGTGGGGTATCAGATATGGGGAATCAGAGGCGGGGAATCAGAGGCGGGGAAACTGAGGCGGGGAATCAGATATGGGGAATCAGAGGTGGGGAATCAGAGGCGGTGTATCAGAGATGGGGAATCAGAAGCCGGGAATTAGAGTCAGGGAATCAGACGCGGGTAATCAGAGGTGGGGAATCAGAGCTGGGGAATCAGAGGCGGGGAATTAGAGTCAGGGAATCAGACGCGGGAAATCAAAGGCCGGGAATCAGTTGTGGGGAATCAGAGGCCGGGAATTAGCGGTGGTGAATCAGAGATGGGGAATCAGAGGCGGGGATTCAGAGGCGGGGAATCAGACGCGGGGAATCAGAGGCGGGGAATCAGAGCTGGGGAATCAGAGGCGGGGAATCTGAGTTTGGGAATCAGAGGCGGGGAATAAGATATGGGGAATCAGAGGCAGGGAATCAGATATGGGGAATCAGAGGAGGGGAATCAGAGGTGGGGCATCAGAGGCGGGAATCAGAATTGGGGAATCAGACATGGGGAATCAGAGAAGGGGAATCAGAGGCAGTGAATCAGAGATGGTGAATCAGAGGCGGGGAATCACAGGCAGGAAATCAGACGCAGGGAATCAGTGGTGGTGAATCAGAGATGGGGAATCAGAGGCGGGGAATCAGAGGCAAGGAATCAGACACGGGGAATCAGAGGCGGGGAATAAGAGCTGGGGAATCAGAGGCGGGGAATCAGAGTTGGGGAATCAGAGGTGGGGAATCAGATATGGGGAAACAGAGGCGGGGAATCAGAAGTGGGGAAACAGAGGCAGGGAATCAGATGTTGGGAATCAGAGCTGGGGAATCAGATATTGGGAATCAGAGATGGGGAATCAGAGGCAGGGAATCAGAGGCGGGGAATCAGAGGTGGGGAATCTGAGTCCGGGAATCAGAGATGGGGAATCAGAGGCAGGGAATCAGATATGGGGAATCAGAGGTGCGGAATCAGAGGCGGGGAAACAGAGATGGCTTATCAGATATGGGGAATCAGAGGTGGGGAATCAGAGGCGGTGAATCAGAGATGTGGAATCAGAGGCGGGGAATCAGAGGCAGGGAATCAGACACGGGGAATCAGAGGCGGGGAATCAGAGCTGGGGAATCAGAGGCGGGGAATCAGAGTTGGGGAATCAGAGGTGGGTAATCAGATATGGGGAAACAGAGGCGGGGAATCAGAGGTGGGGAATCAGAGGCAGAGAATCAGATGTGGGGAATCAGAGGCGGGGAATCTGAGTTTGGGGATCAGAGGCGGAGAATAAGATATGGGGAATCAGAGGCGGGGAATCAGATATGGGCAATCAGAGGAGGGGAATCAGAGGTTGGGCATCAGAGGCGGGAATCAGAATTGGGGAATCAGACATGGGGAATCAGATAAAGGGGAATCAGAGGCAGTGAATCAGAGATGGTGAATCAGAGGCAGGGAATCACAGGCAGGGAATCAGACGCAGGGAATCAGTGGTGGTGAATACAAGATGGGGAATCAGAGGCGGGGAATCAGAGGCAGGGAATTAGACACGTGGAATCAGAGGTGGGGAATCAGAGCTGAGGAATCAGAGGCGGGGAATCAGAGTTGGGGAATCAGAGGCTGGGAATCAGATATGGGGCATCAGAGGCAGGGAATCAGATAGGGGAATCAGAGGCGGGGAATTAGTGGCAGGGAATCAGATGTGGGGAATCAGACATGGGGAATCAGAGGCAGGGAATCAGAGGCGGGGAATCAGAAGCGGGAATCAAAGGCCGGGAATGAGAGTCCGGGAATCAGAGGTGGGGAATCAGAGGCTGGGAATCAGATATGGGGAATCAGAGGCTGGGAATCAGAGGCGGGGAAACAGAGGTGGCTAATCAGATATGGGGAATCAGAGGTGGGGAATCAGAGGCAGTGAATCAGAGATGGGAAATCAGAGGCGGGGAATCAGAGTTGGGGAATCAGAGGTGGGGAATCAGATATGGGGAAACAGAGGCGGGGAATCAGAGGCGGGGAAACAGAGGCGGGGAATCAGATATTGGGAATCAGAGGTGGGGAATCAGAGGTGGGGAATCAGAGGCAGGGAATCAGAATTTGGGAATCAGAGATGGGGAATCAGAACTGGGGAATCAGAGGCGGGGAATCAGAATTTGGGAATCAGAGATGGGGAATCAGAGATGGGGAATCAGAGGCGCGGAGTCAGACGTGGAGAATCAGAGGTGGTTAATCACAGATGGGGAATCAGAGGCTGGGAATCAGAAGCAGGGAATCAGACGCGGGGAATCAGAGGCGGGGAATCAGAGCTGAGGAATCAGAGGCGGGGAATCAGATTTGGGGAATCAGAGGCAGGGAATCAGATATGGGGAATCAGAGGCGGGGAATCAGAAGCAGGGAATCAGATGTGGGGAATCAGAGATGGGGAATCAGAGGCAGGGAATCAGAGGCGGGGAATCAGAAGCGGGGAATCATATTCCGGGAATCAGAGGCTGGGAATCAGAGGTGGGGAATGTGAGTCCGGGAATCAGAGATGGGGAATCAGAGGCGGGGAATCAGATATGGGGAATCAGAGGCGGGGTAACAGAGATGGCTTATCAGATATGGGGAATCTGAGGTGGTGAATCAGAGGCGGTGAATCAGATATGGGGAATCAGAGGCGGGGAAACTGAGGCGGGGAATCAGACGCGGAGAATCAGAGGTGGTTAATCACAGATGGGGAATCATAGGCAGGGAATCAGAAGCAGGGAATCAGACGCGCGGAATCAGAGGTGGGGAATCATAACTGGGGAATCAGAGGCGGGGAATCAGAGTTGGGAATCAGAGGCAGGGTATCAGATATGGGGAATCAGAGGCGGGGAATCAGAGGCGGGGAAACTGAGGCGGGGAATCAGAGATGGTGAATCAGAGGCGGGGAATCACAGGCAGGGAATCAGACGCAGGGAATCAGTGGTGGTGAATCCAAGATGGGGAATCAGAGGCGGGGAATCAGAGGCAGGGAATTAGACACGGGGAATCAGAGGTGGGAATCAGAGCTGAGGAAGCAGAGGTGGGGAATCAGAGATTGGGAATCAGAGGTGGGGAATCAGATATGGGGAAACAGAGGCGGGGAATCAGAGGTGGGGAAACAGAGGCAGGGAATCAGATATTGGGAATCAGAGGTGGGGAATCAGAGGCAGGGAATCAGATGTGGGGAATCAGAGCTGGGGAATCAGAGGCGGGGAATCTGAGTTTGGGAATCAGAGTCGGGGAATAAGATATGGGGAATCAGAGGCGTGGAATCAGATATGGGCAATCAGAGGAGGGGAATCAGATATGGGCAATCAGAGGAGGGGAATCAGAGGTTGGGCATCAGAGGCGGGAATCAGAATTGGGGAATCAGACATGGGGAATCAGAGAAGGGGAATCAGAGGCAGTGAATCAGAGATGGTGAATCAGAGGCAGGGAATCACAGGCAGGGAATCAGACGCAGGGAATCAGTGGTGGTGAATACAAGATGGGGAATCAGAGGCGGGGAATCAGAGGCAGGGAATTAGACACGGGGAATCAGAGGTGGGGAATCAGAGCTGAGGAATCAGAGGCGGGGAATCAGAGTTGGGGAATCAGAGGCTGGGAATCAGATATGGGGCATCAGAGGCAGGGAATCAGATAGGGGAATCAGAGGCGGGGAATTAGTGGCAGGGAATCAGATGTGGGGAATCAGACATGGGGAATCAGAGGCAGGGAATCAGAGGCGGGGAATCAGAAGCGGGAATCAAAGGCCGGGAATGAGAGTCCGGGAATCAGAGGTGGGGAATCAGAGGCTGGGAATCAGATATGGGGAATCAGAGGCTGGGAATCAGAGTTGGGGAATCAGAGGTGGGGAATCAGATATGGGGAATCAGAGGTGGGGAATCAGAGGCAGTGAATCAGAGATGGGAAATCAGAGGCGGGGAATCAGAGTTGGGGAATCAGAGGTGGGGAATCAGATATGGGGAAACAGAGGCGGGGAATCAGAGGCGGGGAAACAGAGGCGGGGAATCAGATATTGGGAATCAGAGGTGGGGAATCAGAGGTGGGGAATCAGAGGCAGGGAATCAGAATTTGGGAATCAGAGATGGGGAATCAGAACTGGGGAATCAGAGGCGGGGAATCAGAATTTGGGAATCAGAGATGGGGAATCAGAGATGGGGAATCAGAGGCGCGGAGTCAGACGTGGAGAATCAGAGGTGGTTAATCACAGATGGGGAATCAGAGGCAGGGAATCAGAAGCAGGGAATCAGACGCGGGGAATCAGAGGCGGGGAATCAGAGCTGAGGAATCAGAGGCGGGGAATCAGATTTGGGGAATCAGAGGCAGGGAATCAGATATGGGGAATCAGAGGCGGGGAATCAGAAGCAGGGAATCAGATGTGGGGAATCAGAGATGGGGAATCAGAGGCAGGGAATCAGAGGCGGGGAATCAGAAGCGGGGAATCATATTCCGGGAATCAGAGGCTGGGAATCAGAGGTGGGGAATCTGAGTCCGGGAATCAGAGATGGGGAATCAGAGGCGGGGAATCAGATATGGGGAATCAGAGGCGGGGTAACAGAGATGGCTTATCAGATATGGGGAATCTGAGGTGGTGAATCAGAGGCGGTGAATCAGATATGGGGAATCAGAGGCGGGGAAACTGAGGCGGGGAATCAGACGCGGAGAATCAGAGGTGGTTAATCACAGATGGGGAATCATAGGCAGGGAATCAGAAGCAGGGAATCAGACGCGCGGAATCAGAGGTGGGGAATCATAACTGGGGAATCAGAGGCGGGGAATCAGAGTTGGGGAATCAGAGGCAGGGTATCAGATATGGGGAATCAGAGGCGGGGAATCAGAGGCGGGGAAACTAAGGCGGGGAATCAGATATGGGGAATCAGAGGTGGGGAATCTGAGGCGGTGAATCAGAGATGGGGAATCGGAGGCCGGGAATTAGAGTCAGGGAATCAGATGCGGGTAATCAGAGGTGGGGAATCAGAGCTGGGGAATCAGAGGCGGGGAATCAGAGTCGGGGAATCAGAGGCGGGGAATCAGAGATGGGGAATCAGAGGCGGGGAATCAGAGGTCTGGAATCAGAGGCCGGGAATCATTTGTGGGGAATCAGAGGCCGGGAATTAGCGGTGGTGAATCGGAGATGTGGAATCAGAGGCGGGGATTCAGAGGCGGGGAATCAGACGCGGGGAATCAGAGGCGGGGAATCAGAGCTGGGGAATCAGAGGCGGGGAATGTGAGTTTGGGAATCAGAGGCGGGGAATAAGATATGGGGAATCAGATATGGGGAATCAGAGGTGGGGCATCAGAGGCGGGAATCAGAATTGGGGAATCAGACATGGGGAATCAGAGAAGGGGAATCAGAGGCAGTGAATCAGAGATGGTGAATCAGAGGCGGGGAATCACAGGCAGGGAATCAGACGCAGGGAATCAGTGGTGGTGAATCAGAGATGGGGAATCAGAGGCGGGGAATCAGAGGCAAGGAATCAGACACGGGGAATCAGAGGCGGGGAATCAGAGCTGGGGAATCAGAGGCGGGGCATCAGAGTTGGGGAATCAGAGGTGGGGAATCAGATATGGGGAAACAGAGGCGGGGAATCAGAAGTGGGGAAACAGAGGCAGGGAATCTGATATTGGGAATCAGAGGTGGGGAATCAGAGGCAGGGAATCAGATGTTGGGAATCAGAGCTGGGGAATCAGATATGGGGAATCAGAGATGGGGAATCAGAGGCAGGGAATCAGAGGCGGGGAATCAGAGGTGGGGAATCTGAGTCCGGGAACCAGAGATGGGGAATCAGAGGTGGGGAATCAGATACGGGGAATCAGAGGTGGGGAATCAGAGGCGGGGAAACAGAGATGGCTTATCAGATATGGGGAATCAGAGGTGGGGAATCAGATGCGGTGAATCAGAGATGTGGAATCAGAGGCGGGGAATCGGAGTTGGGGATTCAGAGGTGGGGAATCAGAGCTGGGGAATCAGAGGCGGGGAATCGGAGTTGGGGAATCAGAGGTGGGTAATCAGATATGGGGAAACAGAGGCGGGGAATCAGAGGTGGGGAATCAGAGGTAGAGAATCAGATGTGGGGAATCAGAGCTGGGGAATCAGAGGCGGGGTATCTGAGTTTGGGAATCAGAGGCGGAGAATAAGATATGGGGAATCAGAGGCGGGGAATCAGATATGGGCAATCAGAGGAGGGGAATCAGAGGTTGGGCATCAGAGGCGGGAATCAGAATTGGGGAATCAGACATGGGGAATCAGAGAAGGGGAATCAGAGGCAGTGAATCTGAGATGGTGAATCAGAGGCGGGGAATCACAGGCAGGGAATCAGACGCAGGGAATCAGTGGTGGTGAATCCAAGATGGGGAATCAGAGGCGGGGAATCAGAGGCAGGGAATTAGACACGGGGAATCAGAGGTGGGAATCAGAGCTGAGGAAGCAGAGGCGGGGAATCAGAGTTTGGGAATCAGAGGTGGGGAATCAGATATGGGGAAACAGAGGCGGGGAATCAGAGGTGGGGAAACAGAGGCAGGGAATCAGATATTGGGAATCAGAGGTGGGGAATCAGAGGCAGGGAATCAGATGTGGGGAATCAGAGCTGGGGAATCAGAGGCGGGGAATCTGAGTTTGGGAATCAGAGTCGGGGAATAAGATATGGGGAATCAGAGGCGTGGAATCAGATATGGGCAATCAGAGGAGGGGAATCAGATATGGGCAATCAGAGGAGGGGAATCAGAGGTTGGGCATCAGAGGCGGGAATCAGAATTGGGGAATCAGACATGGGGAATCAGAGAAGGGGAATCAGAGGCAGTGAATCAGAGATGGTGAATCAGAGGCAGGGAATCACAGGCAGGGAATCAGACGCAGGGAATCAGTGGTGGTGAATACAAGATGGGGAATCAGAGGCGGGGAATCAGAGGCAGGGAATTAGACACGGGGAATCAGAGGTGGGGAATCAGAGCTGAGGAATCAGAGGCGGGGAATCAGAGTTGGGGAATCAGAGGCTGGGAATCAGATATGGGGCATCAGAGGCAGGGAATCAGATAGGGGAATCAGAGGCGGGGAATTAGTGGCAGGGAATCAGATGTGGGGAATCAGACATGGGGAATCAGAGGCAGGGAATCAGAGGCGGGGAATCAGAAGCGGGAATCAAAGGCCGGGAATGAGAGTCCGGGAATCAGAGGTGGGGAATCAGAGGCTGGGAATCAGATATGGGGAATCAGAGGCTGGGAATCAGAGGCGGGGAAACAGAGGTGGCTAATCAGATATGGGGAATCAGAGGTGGGGAATCAGAGGCAGTGAATCAGAGATGGGAAATCAGAGGCGGGGAATCAGAGTTGGGGAATCAGAGGTGGGGAATCAGATATGGGGAAACAGAGGCGGGGAATCAGAGGCGGGGAAACAGAGGCGGGGAATCAGATATTGGGAATCAGAGGTGGGGAATCAGAGGTGGGGAATCAGAGGCAGGGAATCAGAATTTGGGAATCAGAGATGGGGAATCAGAACTGGGGAATCAGAGGCGGGGAATCAGATGTGGGGAATCAGAGATGGGGAATCAGAGGCAGGGAATCAGAGGCGGGGAATCAGAAGCGGGGAATCATATTCCGGGAATCAGAGGCTGGGAATCAGAGGTGGGGAATCTGAGTCCGGGAATCAGAGATGGGGAATCAGAGGCGGGGAATCAGATATGGGGAATCAGAGGCGGGGTAACAGAGATGGCTTATCAGATATGGGGAATCTGAGGTGGTGAATCAGAGGCGGTGAATCAGATATGGGGAATCAGAGGCGTGGAAACTGAGGCGGGGAATCAGACGCGGAGAATCAGAGGTGGTTAATCACAGATGGGGAATCATAGGCAGGGAATCAGAAGCAGGGAATCAGACGCGCGGAATCAGAGGTGGGGAATCATAACTGGGGAATCAGAGGCGGGGAATCAGAGTTGGGGAATCAGAGGCAGGGTATCAGATATGGGGAATCAGAGGCGGGGAATCAGAGGCGGGGAAACTGAGGCGGGGAATCAGATATGGGGAATCAGAGGTGGGGAATCAGAGGCGGTGAATCAGAGATGGGGAATCGGAGGCCGGGAATTAGAGTCAGGGAATCAGATGCGGGTAATCAGAGGTGGGGAATCAGAGCTGGGGAATCAGAGGCGGGGAATCAGAGTCGGGGAATCAGAGGCGGGGAATCAGAGATGGGGAATCAGAGGCGGGGAATCAGAGGTCTGGAATCAGAGGCCGGGAATCATTTGTGGGGAATCAGAGGCCGGGAATTAGCGGTGGTGAATCGGAGATGTGGAATCAGAGGCGGGGATTCAGAGGCGGGGAATCAGATGCGGGGAATCAGAGGCGGGGAATCAGAGCTGGGGAATCAGAGGCGGGGAATGTGAGTTTGGGAATCAGAGGCGGGGAATAAGATATGGGGAATCAGATATGGGGAATCAGAGGTGGGGCATCAGAGGCGGGAATCAGAATTGGGGAATCAGACATGGGGAATCAGAGAAGGGGAATCAGAGGCAGTGAATCAGAGATGGTGAATCAGAGGCGGGGAATCACAGGCAGGGAATCAGACGCAGGGAATCAGTGGTGGTGAATCAGAGATGGGGAATCAGAGGCGGGGAATCAGAGGCAAGGAATCAGACACGGGGAATCAGAGGTGGGGAATCAGATATGGGGAAACAGAGGCGGGGAATCAGAAGTGGGGAAACAGAGGCAGGGAATCAGATATTGGGAATCAGAGGTGGGGAATCAGATATGGGGAAACAGAGGCGGGGAATCAGAGGTGGGGAAACAGAGGCAGGGAATCAGATATTGGGAATCAGAGGTGGGGAATCAGAGGCAGGGAATCAGTTGTGGGGAATCAGAGCTGGGGAATCAGAGGCGGGGAATCTGAGTTTGGGAATCAGAGTCGGGGAATAAGATATGGGGAATCAGAGGCGTGGAATCAGATATGGGCAATCAGAGGAGGGGAATCAGAGGTGGGGCATCAGAGGCGGGAATCAGAATTGGGGAATCAGACATGGGGAATCAGAGAAGGGGAATCAGAGGCAGTGAATCAGAGATGGTGAATCAGAGGCGGGGAATCACAGGCAGGGAATCAGACGCAGGGAATCAGTGGTGGTGAATCCAAGATGGGGAATCAGAGGCGGGGAATCAGAGGCAGGGAATTAGACACGGGGAATCAGAGTTGGGGAATCAGAGGTGGGGAATCAGATATGGGGAATCAGAGTTGGGGAATCAGAGGCTGGGAATCAGATATGGGGCATCAGAGGCAGGGAATCAGATAGGGGAATCAGAGGCGGGGAATTAGTGGCAGGGAATCAGAGGCGGGGAATCAGAGGCGGGATATCAGAGGCAGGGAATCAGATGTGGGGAATCAGACATGGGGAATCAGAGGCAGGGAATCAGAGGCGGGGAATCAGAAGCGGGAATCAAAGGCCGGGAATGAGAGGCCGGGAATCAGAGGTGGGGATTCAGAGTCCGGGAATGAGAGATGGGGAAACAGAGGCTGGGAATCAGATATGGGGAATCAGAGGCTGGGAATCAGAGGCGGGGAAACAGAGGTGGCTAATCAGATATGGGGAATTAGAGGTGGGGAATCAGAGGCAGTGAATCAGAGTTGGGGAATCAGAGGTGGGTAATCAGATATGGGGAAACAGAGGCGGGGAATCAGAGGTGGGGAATCAGAGGCAGAGTATCAGATGTGGGGAATCAGAGGCGGGGAATCTGAGTTTGGGGATCAGAGGCGGAGAATAAGATATGGGGAATCAGAGGCGGGGAATCAGATATGGGCAATCAGAGGAGGGGAATCAGAGGTTGGGCATCAGAGGCGGGAATCAGAATTGGGGAATCAGATATGGGGAATCAGAGAAGGGGAATCAGAGGCAGTGAATCAAAGATGGTGAATCAGAGGCGGGGAATCACAGGCAGGGAATCAGACGCCGGGAATCAGTGGTGGTGAATACAAGATGGGGAATCAGAGGCGGGGAATCAGAGGCAGGGAATTAGACACGGGGAATCAGAGGTGGGGAATCAGAGCTGAGGAATCAGAGGTGGGGAATCAGAGTTGGGGAATCAGAGGCTGGGAATCAGATATGGGGCATCAGAGGCAGGGAATCAGATAGGGGAATCAGAGGCGGGGAATTAGTGGCAGGGAATCAGAGGCAGGGAATCAGAGGCGGGATATCAGAGGCAGGGAATCAGATGTGGGGAATCAGACATGGGGAATCAGAGGCAGGGAATCAGAGGCGGGGAATCAGAAGCGGGAATCAAAGGCCGGGAATGAGAGTCCGGGAATCAGAGGTGGGGAATCAGAGGCTGGGAATCAGATATGGGGAATCAGAGGCTGGGAATCAGAGGCGGGGAAACAGAGGTGGCTAATCAGATATGGGGAATCAGAGGTGGGGAATCAGAGGCAGTGAATCAGAGATGGGAAATCAGAGGCGGG
Organism: Narcine bancroftii; assembly: GCF_036971445.1. NCBI lineage: Eukaryota > Metazoa > Chordata > Chondrichthyes > Torpediniformes > Narcinidae > Narcine > Narcine bancroftii. The sequence continues at coordinate 2,906,692 of NW_027211797.1, forward strand.
GAATCAGAGGCAGGGCATCAGACACGTGGAATCAGAGGCGGGGAATCAGAGCTGGGGAATCAGAGGCGGGGAATCAGAGTTGGGGAATCAGAGGTGGGGAATCAGATATGGGGAAACAGAGGCGGGGAATCAGAGGCGGGGAAACAGAGGCGGGGAATCAGATATTGGGAATCAGAGGTGGGGAATCAGAGGTGGGGAATCAGAGGCAGGGAATCAGAATTTGGGAATCAGAGATGGGGAATCAGAACTGGGGAATCAGAGGCGGGGAATCAGAATTTGGGAATCAGAGATGGGGAATCAGAGATGGGGAATCAGAGGCGCGGAATCAGACGTTGCGAATCAGAGGTGGTTAATCACAGATGGGGAATCAGAGGCAGGGAATCAGAAGCAGGGAATCAGACGCGGGGAATCAGAGGCGGGGAATCAGAGCAGAGGAATCAGAGGCGGGGAATCAGATTTGGGGAATCAGAGGCAGGGAATCAGATATGGGGAATCAGAGGCGGGGAATCAGAAGCAGGGAATCAGATGTGGGGAATCAGAGATGGGGAATCAGAGGCAGGGAATCAGAGGCGGGGAATCAGAAGCGGGGAATCATATTCCGGGAATCAGAGGCTGGGAATCAGAGGTGGGGAATCTGAGTCCGGGAATCAGAGATGGGGAATCAGAGGCGGGGTAACAGAGATGGCTTATCAGATATGGGGAATCTGAGGTGGTGAATCAGAGGCGGTGAATCAGATATGGGGAATCAGAGGCGGGGAAACTGAGGCGGGGAATCAGACGCGGAGAATCAGAGGTGGTTAATCACAGATGGGGAATCAGAGGCAGGGAATCAGAAGCAGGGAATCAGACGCGCGGAATCAGAGGTGGGGAATCATAACTGGGGAATCAGAGGCGGGGAATCAGAGTTGGGGAATCAGAGGCAGGGTATCAGATATGGGGAATCAGAGGCGGGGAATCAGAGGCGGGGAAACTGAGGCGGGGAATCAGATATGGGGAATCAGAGGTGGGGAATCAGAGGCGGTGAATCAGAGATGGGGAATCGGAGGCCGGGAATTAGAGTCAGGGAATCAGATGCGGGTAATCAGAGGTGGGGAATCAGAGGCGGGGAATCAGAGGCGGGGAATCAGAGTCGGGGAATCAGAGGCGGGGAATCAGAGATGGGGAATCAGAGGCGGGGAATCAGAGGCCGGGAATCAGAGGCCGGGAATCATTTGTGGGGAATCAGAGGCCGGGAATTAGCGGTGGTGAATCAGAGATGGGGAATCAGAGGCGGGGATACAGAGGGGGGGAATCAGACGCGGGGAATCAGAGGCGGGGAATCAGAGCTGGGGAATCAGAGGCGGGGAATGTGAGTTTGGGAATCAGAGGCGGGGAATAAGATATGGGGAATCAGAGGCGGGGAATCAGATATGGGGAATCAGAGGTGGGGCATCAGAGGCGGGAATCAGAATTGGGGAATCAGACATGGGGAATCAGAGAAGGGGAATCAGAGGCAGTGAATCAGCGATGGTGAATCAGAGGCGGGGAATCACAGGCAGGGAATCAGACGCAGGGAATCAGTGGTGGTGAATCAGAGATGGGGAATCAGAGGCGGGGAATCAGAGGCAAGGAATCAGACACGGGGAATCAGAGGCGGGGAATCAGAGCTGGGGAATAAGAGGCGGGGTATCAGAGTTGGGGAATCAGAGGTGGGGAATCAGATATGGGGAAACAGAGGCGGGGAATCAGAAGTGGGGAAACAGAGGCAGGGAATCAGATATTGGGAATCAGAGGTGGGGAATCAGAGGCAGGGAATCAGATGTTGGGAATCAGAGCTGGGGAATCAGATATGGGGAATCAGAGATGGGGAATCAGAGGCAGGGAATCAGAGGCGGGGAATCAGAGGTGGGGAATCTGAGTCCGGGAACCAGAGATGGGGAATCAGAGGTGGGGAATCAGATATGGGGAATCAGAGGTGGGGAATCAGAGGCGGGGAAACAGAGATGGCTTATCAGATATGGGGAATCAGAGGTGGGTAATCAGATATGGGGAAACAGAGGCGGGGAATCAGAGGTGGGGAATCAGAGGCAGAGAATCAGATGTGGGGAATCAGAGCTGGGGATTCAGAGGCGGAGAATAAGATATGGGGAATCAGAGGCGGGGAATCAGATATGGGCAATCAGAGGAGGGGAATCAGAGGTTGGGCATCAGAGGCGGGAATCAGAATTTGGGAATCAGACATGGGGAATCAGAGAAGGGGAATCAGAGGCAGTGAATCAGAGATGGTGAATCAGAGGCGGGGAATCACAGGCAGGGAATCAGACGCAGGGAATCAGTGGTGGTGAATCCAAGATGGAAAATCAGAGGCGGGGAATCAGAGGCAGTGAATTAGACACGGGGAATCAGAGGTGGGAATCAGAGCTGAGGAAGCAGAGGCGGGGAATCAGAGTTGGGGAATCAGAGGCTGGGAATCAGATAGGGGAATCAGAGGCGGGGAATTAGTGGCAGGGAATCAGAGGCGGGGAATCAGAGGCGGGATATCAGAGGCAGGGAATCAGATGTGGGGAATCAGACATGGGGAATCAGAGGCAGTGAATCAGAGGCGGGGAATAAGAAGCGGGAATCAAAGGCCGGGAATGAGAGGCCGGGAATCAGAGGTGGGGATTCAGAGTCCGGGAATCAGAGATGGGGAATCAGAGGCTGGGAATCAAAGATGGTGAATCAGAGGCGGGGAATCACAGGCAGGGAATCAGACGCCGGGAATCAGTGGTGGTGAATACAAGATGGGGAATCAGAGGCGGGGAATCAGAGGCAGGGAATTAGACACGGGGAATCAGAGGTGGGGAATCAGAGCTGAGGAATCAGAGGTGGGGAATCAGAGTTGGGGAATCAGAGGCTGGGAATCAGATATGGGGCATCAGAGGCAGGGAATCAGATAGGGGAATCAGAGGCGGGGAATTAGTTGCAGGGAATCAGAGGCAGGGAATCAGAGGCGGGATATCAGAGGCAGGGAATCAGATGTGGGGAATCAGACATGGGGAATCAGAGGCAGGGAATCAGAGGCGGGGAATCAGAAGCGGGAATCAAAGGCCGGGAATGAGAGTCCGGGAATCAGAGGTTGGGAAACAGAGGCTGGGAATCAGATATGGGGAATCAGAGGCTGGGAATCAGAGGCGGGGAAACAGAGGTGGCTAATCAGATATGGGGAATCAGAGGTGGGGAATCAGAGGCAGTGAATCAGAGATGGGAAATCAGAGGCGGGGAATCAGAGGCAGGGCATCAGACACGTGGAATCAGAGGCGGGGAATCAGAGCTGGGGAATCAGAGGCGGGGAATCAGAGTTGGGGAATCAGAGGTGGGGAATCAGATATGGGGAAACAGAGGCGGGGAATCAGAGGCGGGGAAACAGAGGCGGGGAATCAGATATTGGGAATCAGAGGTGGGGAATCAGAGGTGGGGAATCAGAGGCAGGGAATCAGAATTTGGGAATCAGAGATGGGGAATCAGAACTGGGGAATCAGAGGCGGGGAATCAGAATTTGGGAATCAGAAATGGGGAATCAGAGATGGGGAATCAGAGGCGCGGAATCAGACGTGGAGAATCAGAGGTGGTTAATCACAGATGGGGAATCAGAGGCAGGGAATCAGAAGCAGGGAATCAGACGCGGGGAATCAGAGGCGGGGAATCAGAGCTGAGGAATCAGAGGCGGGGAATCAGATTTGGGGAATCAGAGGCAGGGAATCAGATATGGGGAATCAGAGGCGGGTAATCAGAAGCAGGGAATCAGATGTGGGGAATCAGAGATGGGGAATCAGAGGCAGGGAATCAGAGGCGGGGAATCAGAAGCGGGGAATCATATTCCGGGAATCAGAGGCTGGGAATCAGAGGTGGGGAATCTGAGTCCGGGAATCAGAGATGGGGAATCAGAGGCGGGGAATCAGATATGGGGAATCAGAGGCGGGGTAACAGAGATGGCTTATCAGATATGGGGAATCTGAGGTGGTGAATCAGAGGCGGTGAATCAGATATGGGGAATCAGAGGCGGGGAAACTGAGGCGGGGAATCAGACGCGGAGAATCAGAGGTGGTTAATCACAGATGGGGAATCAGAGGCAGGGAATCAGAAGCAGGGAATCAGACGCGCGGAATCAGAGGTGGGGAATCATAACTGGGGAATCAGAGGTGGGGAATCAGAGTTGGGGAATCAGAGGCAGGGTATCAGATATGAGGAATCAGAGGCGGGGAATCAGAGGCGGGGAAACTGAGGCGGGGAATCAGATATGGGGAATCAGAGGTGTGGAATCAGAGGCGGTGAATCAGAGATGGGGAATCGGAGGCCGGGAATTAGAGTCAGGGAATCAGATGCGGGTAATCAGAGGTGGGGAATCAGAGCTGGGGAATCAGAGGCGGGGAATCAGAGTCGGGGAATCAGAGGCGGGGAATCAGAGATGGGGAATCAGAGGCGGGGAATCAGAGGCCGGGAATCAGAGGCCGGGAATCATTTGTGGGGAATCAGAGGCCGGGAATTAGCGGTGGTGAATCAGAGATGGGGAATCAGAGGCGGGGATTCAGAGGGGGGGTATCAGACGCGGGGAATCAGAGGCGGGGAATCAGAGCTGGGGAATCAGAGGCGGGGAATGTGAGTTTGGGAATCAGAGGCGGGGAATAAGATATGGGGAATCAGAGGCGGGGAATCAGATATGGGGAATCAGAGGTGGGGCATCAGAGGCGGGAATCAGAATTGGGGAATCAGACATGGGGAATCAGAGAAGGGGAATCAGAGGCAGTGAATCAGAGATGGTGAATCAGAGGCGGGGAATCACAGGCAGGGAATCAGACGCAGGGAATCAGTGGTGGTGAATCAGAGATGGGGAATCAGAGGCGGGGAATCAGAGGCAAGGAATCAGACACGGGGAATCAGAGGCGGGGAATCAGAGCTGGGGAATAAGAGGCGGGGTATCAGAGTTGGGGAATCAGAGGTGGGGAATCAGATATGGGGAAACAGAGGCGGGGAATCAGAAGTGGGGAAACAGAGGCAGGGAATCAGATATTGGGAATCAGAGGTGGGGAATCAGAGGCAGGGAATCAGATGTTGGGAATCAGAGCTGGGGAATCAGATATGGGGAATCAGAGATGGGGAATCAGAGGCAGGGAATCAGAGGCGGGGTGATCAGAGGTGGGGAATCTGAGTCCGGGAACCAGAGATGGGGAATCAGAGGTGGGGAATCAGATATGGGGAATCAGAGGTGGGGAATCAGAGGCGGGGAAACAGAGATGGCTTATCAGATATGGGGAATCAGAGGTGGGGAATCAGAGGCGGTGAATCAGAGATGTGGAATCAGAGGCGGGGAATCGGAGGCAGGGAATCAGACACGGGGAATCAGAGGCGGGGAATCAGAGCTGGGGAATCAGAGGCGGGGAATCGGAGTTGGGGAATCAGAGGTGGGTAATCAGATATGGGGAAACAGAGGCGGGGAATCAGAGGTGGGGAATCAGAGGCAGAGAATCAGATGTGGGGAATCAGAGCTGGGGAATCAGAGGCGGGGAATCTGAGTTTGGGAATCAGAGGCGGAGAATAAGATATGGGGAATCAGAGGCGGGGAATCAGATATGGGCAATCAGAGGAGGGGAATCAGAGGTTGGGCATCAGAGGCGGGAATCAGAATTTGGGAATCAGACATGGGGAATCAGAGAAGGGGAATCAGAGGCAGTGAATCAGAGATGGTGAATCAGAGGTGGGGAATCACAGGCAGGGAATCAGACGCAGGGAATCAGTGGTGGTGAATCCAAGATGGGGAATCAGAGGCGGGGAATCAGAGGCAGTGAATTAGACACGGGGAATCAGAGGTGGGAATCAGAGCTGAGGAAGCAGAGGCGGGGAATCAGAGTTGGGGAATCAGAGGCTGGGAATCAGATAGGGGAATCAGAGGCGGGGAATTAGTGGCAGGGAATCAGAGGCGGGGAATCAGAGGCGGGATATCAGAGGCAGGGAATCAGATGTGGGGAATCAGACATGGGGAATCAGAGGCAGTGAATCAGAGGCGGGGAATAAGAAGCGGGAATCAAAGGCCGGGAATGAGAGGCCGGGAATCAGAGGTGGGGATTCAGAGTCCGGGAATCAGAGATGGGGAATCAGAGGCTGGGAATCAGATATGGGGAATCAGAGGCTGGGAATCAGAGGCGGGGAAACAGAGGTGGCTAATCAGATATGGGGAATCAGAGGTGGGGAATCAGAGGCAGTGAATCAGAGATGGGAAATCAGAGGCGGGGAATCAGAGGCAGGGCATCAGACACGTGGAATCAGATGCGTGGAATCAGAGCTGGGGAATCAGAGGCGGGGAATCAGAGTTGGGGAATCAGAGGTGGGGAATCAGATATGGGGAAACAGAGGCGGGGAATCAGGGGTGGGGAAACAGAGGCGGGGAATCAGATATTGGGAATCATAGGTGGGGAATCAGAGGCAGGGAATCAGAATTTGGGAATCAGAGATGGGGAATCAGAGCTGGGGAATCAGAGGCGGGGAATCAGAATTTGGGAATCAGAGATGGGGAATCAGAGATGGGGAATCAGAGGCGCGGAATCAGACGTGGAGAATCAGATATGGGGAAACAGAGGCGGGGAATCAGAGGTGGAGAAACAGTGGCAGGGAATCAGATATTGGGAATCAGAGGTGGGGAATCAGAGGCAGGGAATCAGATGTGGGGAATCAGAGCTGGGGAATCAGAGGCGGGGAATCTGAGTTTGGGAATCAGAGTCGGGGAATAAGATATGGGGAATCAGAGGCGGGGAATCAGATATGGGCAATCAGAGGAGGGGAATCAGAGGTGGGGCATCAGAGGCGGGAATAAGAATTGGGGAATCAGACATGGGGAATCAGAGAAGGGGAATCAGAGGCAGTGAATCAGAGATGGTGAATCAGAGGCGGGGAATCACAGGCAGGGAATCAGACGCAGGGAATCAGTGGTGGTGAATCCAAGATGGGGAATCAGAGGCGGGGAATCAGAGGCAGGGAATTAGACACGGGGAATCAGAGGTGGGGAATCAGAGCTGAGGAATCAGAGGCGGGGAATCAGAGTTGGGGAATCAGAGGCAGGGAATCAGATATGGGGCATCAGAGGCAGGGAATTAGATATGGGGAATCAGAGGCGGGGAATTAGTGGCATGGAATCAGAGGCGGGGAATCAGAGGCGGGGTATCAGCGGCAGGGAATCAGATGTGGGGAATCAGACATGGGGAATCAGAGGCAGGGAATCAGAGGCGGGGAATTACAAGCGGGGAATCATAGGCCGGGAATCAGAGGCCGGGAATCAGATATGGGGAATCAGCGGCGGGGAAACTGAGGCGGGGAATCAGACGCGGAGAATCAGAGGTGGTTAATCACAGATGGGGAATCAGAGGCAGGGAATCAGAAGCAGGGAATCAGATGCGGGGAATCAGAGGTGGGGAATCATAACTGGGGAATCAGAGGCGGGGAATCAGAATTGGGGAATCAGAGGCGGGGAATCTGAGTTTGGGAATCAGAGTCGGGGAATAAGATATGGGGAATCAGAGGCGGGGAATCAGATATGGGCAATCAGAGGAGGGGAATCAGAGGTGGGGCATCAGAGGCGGGAATCAGAATTGGGGAATCAGACATGGGGAATCAGAGAAGGGGAATCAGAGGCAGTGAATCAGAGATGGTTAATCAGAGGCGGGGAATCACAGGCAGGGAATCAGACGCAGGGAATCAGTGGTGGTGAATCCAAGATGGGGAATCAGAGGCGGGGAATCAGATGCAGGGAATTAGACACGGGGAATCAAGGTGGGGAATCAGAGCTGAGGAATCAGAGGCGGGGAATCAGAGTTGGGGAATCAGAGGCAGGGAATCAGATATGGGGCATCAGAGGCAGGGAATCAGATATGGGGAATCAGAGGCGGGGAATCATAACTGGGGAATCAGAGGCGGGGAATCAGAGTTGGGGAAACTGAGGCGGGGAATCAGATATGGGGAATCAGAGGTGGGGAATCAGAGGCGGTGAATCAGAGATGGGGAAACTGAGGCGGGGAATCATAACTGGGGAATCAGAGGCGGGGAATCAGAGTTGGGGAAACTGAGGCGGGGTATCAGATATGGGGAATCAGAGGCGGGGAATCAGAGGCGGGGAAACTGAGGCGGGGAATCAGATATGGGGAATCAGAGGTGGGGAATCAGAGGCGGTGAATCAGAGATGGGGAATCAGAGGCCGGGAATTAGAGTCATGGAATCAGACGCGGGTAATCAGAGGTGGGGAATCAGAGCTGGGGAATCAGAGGCGGGGAATCAGTGGTGGTGAATCAGAGATGGGGAATCAGAGGTGGGGCATCAGAGGCGGGAATCAGAATTGGGGAATCAGACATGGGGAATCATGAAGGGGAATCAGAGGCAGTGAATCAGAGATGGTGAATCAGAGGCGGGGAATCACAGGCAGGGAATCAGACGCAGGGAATCAGTGGTGGTGAATCAGAGATGGGGAATCAGAGGCGGGGAATCAGAGGCAAGGAATCAGGCACGGGGAATCAGAGGCGGGGAATCAGAGCTGGGGAATCAGAGGCGGGGAATCAGAGTTGGGGAATCAGAGGTGGGGAATCAGATATGGGGAAACAGAGGCGGGGAATCAGAAGTGGGGAAACAGAGGCAGGGAATCAGATATTGGGAATCAGAGGTGGGGAATCAGAGGCAGGGAATCAGATGTTGGGAATCAGAGCTGGGGAATCAGATATGGGAAATCAGAGATGGGGAATCAGAGGCAGGGAATCAGAGGCGGGGAATCAGAGGTGGGGAATCTGAGTCCGAGAATCAGAGATGGGGAATCAGAGGCGGGGAATCAGATATGGGGAATCAGAGGTGGGGAATCAGAGGCGGGGAAACTGAGGCGGGGAATCAGATGCGGAGAATCAGAGGTGGTTAATCACAGATGGGGAATCAGAGGCAGCGAATCAGAAGCAGGGAATCAGACGCGGGGAATCAGAAGTGGGGAATCATAACTGGGGAATCAGAGGCGGGGAATCAGAGTTGGGGAATCAGAGGCGGGGTATCAGATATGGGGAATCAGAGGCGGGGAATCAGAGGCGGGGAAACTGAGGCGGGGAATCAGATATGGGGAATCAGAGGTTGGGAATCAGAGGCGGTGTATCAGAGATGGGGAATCAGAGGCCGGGAATTAGAGTCAGGGAATCAGACGCGGGTAATATGAGGTGGGGAATCAGAGCTGGGGAATCAGAGGCAGGGAATCAGAGTCGGGGAATCAGAGGCCGGGAATCAGAGATGGGGAATCAGAGGCGGGGAATCAGAGGCAAGGAAACAGACACGGGGAATCAGAGGCGGGGAATCAGAGCTGGGGAATCAGAGGCGGGTATCAGAGTTGGGGAATCAGAGGTGGGGAATCAGATATGGGGAAACAGAGGCGGGGAATCAGAAGTGGGGAAACAGAGGCAGGGAATCAGATATTGGGAATCAGAGGTGGGGAATCAGAGGCAGGGAATCAGATATTGGGAATCAGAGCTGGGGAATCAGATATGGGAAATCAGAGATGGGGAATCAGAGGCAGGGAATCAGAGGCGGGGAATCAGAGGTGGGGAATCTGAGTCCGGGAATCAGAGATGGGGAATCAGAGGCGGGGAATCAGATATGTGGAATCAGAGGTGGGGAATCAGAGGCGGGGAAACAGAGATGGCTTATCAGATATGGGGAATCAGAGGTGGGGAATCAGAGGCGGTGAATCAGAGATGTGGAAACAGAGGCGGGGAATCAGAGGCAGGGAATCAGACACGGGGAATCAGAGGCGGGGAATCAGAGCTGGGGAATCAGAGGCGGGGAATCAGAGGCAGGGAATCAGACACGGGGAATCAGAGGCGGGGAATCAGAGCTGGGGAATCAGAGGCGGGGAATCAGAGTTGGGGAATAAGAGGTGGGTAATCAGATATGGGGAAACAGAGGCGGGGAATCAGAGGTGGGGAATCAGAGGCAGAGAATCAGATGTGGGGAATCAGAGCTGGGGAATCAGAGGCGGGGAATCTGAGTTTGGGAATCAGAGGCGGAGAATAAGATATGGGGAATCAGATGCGGGGAATCAGATCTGGGCAATCAGAGGAGGGGAATCAGAGGTTGGGCATCAGAGGCGGGAATCAGAATTGGGGAATCAGACATGGGGAATCAGAGAAGGGAATCAACGGCAGTGAATCAGAGATGGGGAATCAGAGGCGGGGAATCACAGGCAGGGAATCAGACGCAGGGAACCAGTGGTGGTGAATCCAAGATGGGGAATCAGAGGCGGGGAATCAGAGGCAGGGAATTAGACACGGGGAATCAGAGGTGGGGAATCAGAGCTGAGGAATCAGAGGCGGGGAATCAGAGTTGGGGAATCAGAAGCAGGGAATCAGATATGGGGCATCAGAGGCAGGGAATCAGATAGGGTAATCAGAGGCGTGGAATTAGTGGCAGGGAATCAGAGGCGGGGAATCAGAGGCGGGATATCAGAGGCAGGGAATCAGATGTGGGGAATCAGACATGGGGAATCAGAGGCAGGGAATCAGAGGCGGGGAATCAGAAGCGGGAATCAAAGGCCGGGAATGAGAGGCCGGGAATCAGAGGTGGGGATTCAGAGTCCGGGAATCAGAGATGGGGAATCAGAGGCTGGGAATCAGATATGGGGAATCAGAGGCTGGGAATCAGAGGCGGGGAAACAGAGGTGGCTAATCAGATATGGGGAATCAGAGGTGGGGAATCAGAGGCAGTGAATCAGAGATGGGAAATCAGAGGCGGGGAATCAGAGGCAGGGCATCAGACACGTGGAATTAGAGGCGGGGAATCAGAGCTGGGGAATCAGAGGCGGGGAATCAGAGTTGGGGAATCAGAGGTGGGGAATCAGATATGGGGAAACAGAGGCGGGGAATCAGAGGCGGGGAAACCGAGGCGGGGAATCAGATATTGGGAATCAGAGGTGGGGAATCAGAGGCAGGGAATCAGAATTTGGGAATCAGAGATGGGGAATCAGAACTGGGGAATCAGAGGCGGGGAATCAGAATTTGGGAATCAGAGATGGGGAATCAGAGATGGGGAATCAGAGGCGTGGAATCAGACGTGGAGAATCAGAGGTGGTTAATCACAGATGGGGAATCAGAGGCAGGGAATCAGAAGCAGGGAATCAGACGAGGGGAATCAGAGGCGGGGAATCAGAGATTGGGAATCAGAGGCAGGGAATCAGAGGCGGGGTATCAGATATGGAGAATCAGAGGCGGGGTATCAGAGGCGGGGTAAGAGAGGAGGGGTATCAAATATGGGGAACCAGAGGTGGGGAATCGGAGGGCGGGTATCAGAGATCGGGAATCAGAGGCAGGGAATCAGATATGGGGAATCAGAGGCGGGGAATCAGAGGCAGGGAATCAGATGTGGGGAATCAGAGATGGGGAATCAGAGGCAGGGAATCAGAGGCGGGGTATCAGAGGCGGGGAATCAGATATGGGGAATCAGAGGCGGGGAATCAGAGGTGGGGTAACAGAGATGGCTTATCAGATATGGGGAAACTGAGGTGGTGAATCAGAGGCGGTGAATCAGAGATGGGGAATCAGAGGCGGGGAATCAGAGGCAGGGAATCAGACACGGGGAATCAGAGGCGGGGAATCAGAGCTGGGGAATCAGAGGCGGGGAATCAGAGTTGGGGAATCAGAGGTGGGGAATCAGATATGGGGAAACAGAGGCGGGGAATCAGAGGTGGGGAAACTGAGGCAGGGAATCAGATATTGGGAATCAGAGGTGGGGAATCAGAGGCAGGGAATCAGATGTGGGGAATCAGAGCTGGGGAATCAGAGGCGGGGAATCTGAGTTTGGGAATCAGAGTCGGGGAATAAGATATGGGGAATCAGAGGCGGGGAATCAGATATGGGCAATCAGAGGAGGGGAATCAGAGGTGGGGCATCAGAGGCGGGAATCAGAATTGGGGAATCAGACATGGGGAATCAGAGAAGGGGAATCAGAGGCAGTGAATCAGAGATGGTGAATCAGAGGCGGGGAATCACAGGCAGGGAATCAGACGCAGGGAATCAGTGGTGGTGAATCCAAGATGGTGAATCAGAGGCGGGGAATCAGAGGCAGGGAATTAGACACGGGGAATCAGAGGTGGGGAATCAGAGCTGAGGAATCAGAGGCGGGGAATCAGAGTTGGGGAATCAGAGGCAGGGAATCAGATATGGTGCATCAGAGGCAGGGAATCAGATATGGGGAATCAGAGGCGGGGAATTAGTGGCATGGAATCAGAGGCGGGGAATCAGAGGCGGGGTATCAGAGGCAGGGAATCATATGTTGGGAATCAGACATGGGGAATCAGAGGCAGGGAATCAGAGGCGGGGAATTACAAGCGGGGAATCATAGGCAGGGAATCAGAGGCCGGGAATCAGATATGGGGAATCAGAGGCGGGGAAACTGAGGCGGGGAATCAGACGCGGGGAATCAGAGGTGGGGAATCAAAACTGGGGAATCAGAGGCGGGGAATCAGAGTTGGGGAATCAGAGGCGGGTATCAGATATGGGGAATCAGAGGCGGGGAATCAGAGGTGGGGAAACTGAGGCGGGGAATCAGATATGGGGAATCAGAGGTGGGGAATCAGAGGCTGTGAATCAGAGATGGGGAATCAGAGGCCGGGAATTAGAGTCAGGGAATCAGACGCGGGTAATCAGAGGTGGGGAATCAGAGCTGGGGAATCAGAGGCGGGGAATCAGAGTCGGGGAATCAGAGGCGGGGAATCAGAGATGGGGAATCAGAGGCGGCGTATCAGTGGCCGGGAATCAGAGGCCGGGAATCAGTTGTGGGGAATCAGAGGCCGGGAATTAGCGGTGGTGGATCAGAGATGGGGAATCAGAGGCGGGGATTCAGAGGCGGGGAATCAGACGCGGGGAATCAGAGGCGGGGAATCAGAGCTGGGGAATCAGAGGCGGGGAATCTGAGTTTGGGACTCAGAGGCGGGGAATAAGATATGGGGAATCAGAGGCGGGGAATCAGATATGGGGAATCAGAGGAGGGGAATCAGAGGTGGGGCATCAGAGGCGGGAATCAGAATTGGGGAATCAGACATGCAGAATCAGAGAAGGGGAATCAGAGGCAGTGAATCAGAGATGGTGAATCAGAGGCGGGGAATCACAGGCAGGGAATCAGACGCAGGGAATCAGTGGTGGTGAATCAGAGATGGGGAATCAGAGGCGGGGAATCAGAGGCAAGGAATCAGACACGGGGAATCAGAGGCGGGGAATCAGAGCTGGGGAATCAGAGGCGGGGAATCAGAGTTGGGGAATCGGAGGTGGGGAATCAGATATGGGGAAACAGAGGCGGGGAATCAGAAGTGGGGAAACAGAGGCAGGGAATCAGATATTGGGAATCAGAGGTGGGGAATCAGAGGCAGGGAATCAGATGTTGGGAATCAGAGCTGGGGAATCATATATGGGGAATCAGAGATTGGGAATCAGAGGCAGGGAATCAGAGGCGGGGAATCAGAGGTGGGGAATCTGAGTCCGGGAATCAGAGATGGGGAATCAGAGGCGGGGAATCATATATGGGGAATAAGAGGTGGGGAATCAGAGGCGGGGAAACAGAGATGGCTTATCAGATATGGGGAATCAGAGGTGGGGAATCAGAGGTGGTGAATCAGAGATGTGGAATCAGAGGCGGGGAATCAGAGGCAGGGAATCAGACACGGGGAATCAGAGGCGGGGAATCAGAGCTGGGGAATCAGAGGCGGGGAATCAGAGTTGGGGAATCAGAGGCGGGTAATCAGATATGGGGAAACAGAGGCGGGGAATCAGAGGTGGGGAATCAGAGGCAGAGAATCAGATGTGGGGAATCAGAGCTGGGGAATCAGAGGCGGGGAATCTGAGTTTGGGAATCAGAGGCGGAGAATAAGATATGGGGAATCAGAGGCGGGGAATCAGATATGGGCAATCAGAGGAGGGGAATCAGAGGTTGGGCATCAGAGGCGGGAATAAGATTTGGGGAATCAGACACGGGGAATCAGAGAAGGGGAATCAGAGGCAGTGAATCAGAGATGGTGAATCTGAGGCGGGGAATCACAGGCAGGGAATCAGACGCAGGGAATCAGTGGTGGTGAATCCAAGATGGGGAATCAGAGGCGGGGAATCAGAGGCAGGGAATTAGACACGGGGAATCAGAGGTGGGGAATCAGAGCTGAGGAATCAGAGGCGGGGAATCAGAGGCTGGGAATCAGATATGGGGCATCAGAGGCAGGGAATCAGAGCTGGGGAATCAGAGGCGGGGAATTAGTGGCAGGGAATCAGACGCAGGGAATCAGTGGTGGTGAATCCAAGATGGGGAATCAGAGGCGGGGAATCAGAGGCAGGGAATTAGACACGGGGAATCAGAGGTGGGGAATCAGAGCTGAGGAATCAGAGGCGGGGAATCAGAGTTGGGGAATCAGAGGCTGGGAATCAGATATGGGGCATCAGAGGCAGGGAATCAGATAGGGGAATCAGAGGCGGGGAATTAGTGGCAGGGAATCAGAGATGGGAAATCAGAGGCGGGGAATCAGAGGCAGGGCATCAGACACGTGGAATCAGAGGCGGGGAATCAGAGCTGGGGTATCAGAGGCGGGGAATCAGAGTTGGGGAATCAGAGGTGGGGAATCAGATATGGGGAAACAGAGGCGGGGAATCAGAGGTGGGGAAACAGAGGAGGGGAATCAGATATTGGGAATCAGAGGTGGGGAATCAGAGGCAGGGAATCAGAATTTGGGAATCAGAGATGGGGAATCAGAGCTGGGGAATCAGAGGCGGGGAATCAGAATTTGGGAATCAGAGATGGGAATCAGAGATGGGGAATCAGAGGTGCGGAATCAGACGTGGAGAATCAGAGGTGGTTAATCACAGATGGGGAATCAGAGGCAGGGAATCAGAAGCAGGGAATCAGACGCGGGGAATCAGAGGTGGGGAATCATAGCTGGGGAATCAGAGGCGGGGAATCAGAGTTGGGGAATCAGAGTTGGGGAATCCGAGGCGGGGTATCAGATATGGGGAATCAGAGGTGGGGAATCAGAGGTGGTGAATCAGAGATGGGGAATCAGAGGCGGGGAATTAGAATCAGGGAATCAGACGCGGGTAATCGGAGGTGGGGAATCAGAGCTGGGGAATCAGAGGCGGGGAATCAGAGTCGGGGAATCAGAGGCGGGGAATCAGAGATGGGGAATCAGAGGCGGGGAATCAGAGGTCTGGAATCAGAGGCCGGGAATCATTTGTGGGGAATCAGAGGCCGGGAATTAGCGGTGGTGAATCGGAGATGTGGAATCAGAGGCGGGGATTCAGAGGCGGGGAATCAGACGCGGGGAATCAGAGGCGGGGAATCAGAGCTGGGGAATCAGAGGCGGGGAATGTGAGTTTGGGAATCAGAGGCGGGGAATAAGATATGGGGAATCAGATATGGGGAATCAGAGCTGGGGAATCAGAGGCGGGGAATCGGAGTTGGGGAATCAGAGGTGGGTAATCAGATATGGGGAAACAGAGGCTGGGAATCAGAGGTGGAGAATCAGAGGCAGAGAATCAGATGTGGGGAATCAGAGCTGGGGAATCAGAGGCGGGGAATCTGAGTTTGGGAATCAGAGGCGGAGAATAAGATATGGGGAATCAGAGGCGGGGAATCAGATATGGGCAATCAGAGGAGGGGAATCAGAGGTTGGGCATCAGAGGCGGGAATCAGAATTGGGGAATCAGACATGGGGAATCAGAGAAGGGGAATCAGAGGCAGTGAATCAGAGATGGTGAATCAGAGGCGGGGAATCACAGGCAGGGAATCAGACGCAGGGAATCAGTGGTGGTGAATCCAAGATGGGGAATCAGAGGCGGGGAATCAGAGGCAGGGAATTAGACACGGGGAATCAGAGGTGGGAATCAGAGCTGAGGAAGCAGAGGCGGGGAATCAGAGTTGGGGAATCAGAGGTGGGGAATCAGATATGGGGAAACAGAGGCGGGGAATCAGAGGTGGGGAAACAGAGGCAGGGAATCAGATATTGGGAATCAGAGGTGGGGAATCAGAGGCAGGGAATCAGATGTGGGGAATCAGAGCTGGGGAATCAGAGGCGGGGAATCTGAGTTTGGGAATCAGAGTCGGGGAATAAGATATGGGGAATCAGAGGCGTGGAATCAGATATGGGCAATCAGAGGAGGGGAATCAGAGGTGGGGCATCAGAGGCGGGAATCAGAATTGGGGAATCAGACATGGGGAATCAGAGAAGGGGAATCAGAGGCAGTGAATCAGAGATGGTGAATCAGAGGCGGGGAATCACAGGCAGGGAATCAGACGCAGGGAATCAGTGGTGGTGAATCCAAGATGGGGAATCAGAGGCGGGGAATCAGAGGCAGGGAATTAGACACGGGGAATCAGAGTTGGGGAATCAGAGGTGGGGAATCAGATATGGGGAATCAGAGTTGGGGAATCAGAGGCTGGGAATCAGATATGGGGCATCAGAGGCAGGGAATCAGATAGGGGAATCAGAGGCGGGGAATTAGTGGCAGGGAATCAGAGGCGGGGAATCAGAGGCGGGATATCAGAGGCAGAGAATCAGATGTGGGGAATCAGACATGGGGAATCAGAGGCAGGGAATCAGAGGCGGGGAATCAGAAGCGGGAATCAAAGGCCGGGAATGAGAGGCCGGGAATCAGAGGTGGGGATTCAGAGTCCGGGAATCAGAGATGGGGAATCAGAGGCTGGGAATCAGATATGGGGAATCAGAGGCTGGGAATCAGAGGCGGGGAAACAGAGGTGGCTAATCAGATATGGGGAATTAGAGGTGGGGAATCAGAGGCAGTGAATCAGAGTTGGGGAATCAGAGGTGGGTAATCAGATATGGGGAAACAGAGGCGGGGAATCAGAGGTGGGGAATCAGAGGCAGAGAATCAGATGTGGGGAATCAGAGGCGGGGAATCTGAGTTTCGGGATCAGAGGCGGAGAATAAGATATGGGGAATCAGAGGCGGGGAATCAGATATGGGCAATCAGAGGAGGGGAATCAGAGGTTGGGCATCAGAGGCGGGAATCAGAATTGGGGAATCAGACATGGGGAATCAGAGAAGGGGAATCAGAGGCAGTGAATCAAAGATGGTGAATCAGAGGCGGGGAATCACAGGCAGGGAATCAGACGCCGGGAATCAGTGGTGGTGAATACAAGATGGGGAATCAGAGGCGGGGAATCAGAGGCAGGGAATTAGACACGGGGAATCAGAGGTGGGGAATCAGAGCTGAGGAATCAGAGGTGGGGAATCAGAGTTGGGGAATCAGAGGCTGGGAATCAGATATGGGGCATCAGAGGCAGGGAATCAGATAGGGGAATCAGAGGCGGGGAATTAGTGGCAGGGAATCAGAGGCAGGGAATCAGAGGCGGGATATCAGAGGCAGGGAATCAGATGTGGGGAATCAGACATGGGGAATCAGAGGCAGGGAATCAGAGGCGGGGAATCAGAAGCGGGAATCAAAGGCCGGGAATGAGAGTCCGGGAATCAGAGGTGGGGAATCAGAGGCTGGGAATCAGATATGGGGAATCAGAGGCTGGGAATCAGAGGCGGGGAAACAGAGGTGGCTAATCAGATATGGGGAATCAGAGGTGGGGAATCAGAGGCAGTGAATCAGAGATGGGAAATCAGAGGCGGGGAATCAGAGGCAGGGCATCAGACACGTGGAATCAGAGGCGGGGAATCAGAGCTGGGGAATCAGAGGCGGGGAATCAGAGTTGGGGAATCAGAGGTGGGGAATCAGATATGGGGAAACAGAGGCGGGGAATCAGAGGCGGGGAAACAGAGGCGGGGAATCAGATATTGGGAATCAGAGGTGGGGAATCAGAGGTGGGGAATCAGAGGCAGGGAATCAGAATTTGGGAATCAGAGATGGGGAATCAGAACTGGGGAATCAGAGGCGGGGAATCAGAATTTGGGAATCAGAGATGGGGAATCAGAGATGGGGAATCAGAGGCGCGGAATCAGACGTGGAGAATCAGAGGTGGTTAATCACAGATGGGGAATCAGAGGCAGGGAATCAGAAGCAGGGAATCAGACGTGGGGAATCAGAGGCGGGGAATCAGAGCTGAGGAATCAGAGGCGGGAAATCAGATTTGGGGAATCAGAGGCAGGGAATCAGATATGGGGAATCAGAGGCGGGGAATCAGAAGCAGGGAATCAGATGTGGGGAATCAGAGATGGGGAATCAGAGGCAGGGAATCAGAGGCGGGGAATCAGAAGCGGGGAATCATATTCCGGGAATCAGAGGCTGGGAATCAGAGGTGGGGAATCTGAGTCCGGGAATCAGAGATGGGGAATCAGAGGCGGGGAATCAGATATGGGGAATCTGAGGTGGTGAATCAGAGGCGGTGAATCAGATATGGGGAATCAGAGGCGGGGAAACTGAGGCGGGGAATCAGACGCGGAGAATCAGAGGTGGTTAATCACAGATGGGGAATCAGAGGCAGGGAATCAGAAGCAGGGAATCAGACGCGCGGAATCAGAGGTGGGGAATCATAACTGGGGAATCAGAGGCGGGGAATCAGAGTTGGGGAATCAGAGGCAGGGTATCAGATATGGGGAATCAGAGGCGGGGAATCAGAGGCGGGGAAACTGAGGCGGGGAATCAGATATGGGGAATCAGAGGTGGGGAATCAGAGGCGGTGAATCAGAGATGGGGAATCGGAGGCCGGGAATTAGAGTCAGGGAATCAGATGCGGGTAATCAGAGGTGGGGAATCAGAGGCGGGGAATCAGAGGCGGGGAATCAGAGTCGGGGAATCAGAGGCGGGGAATCAGAGATGGGGAATCAGAGGCGGGGAATCAGAGGCCGGGAATCAGAGGCCGGGAATCATTTGTGGGGAATCAGAGGCCGGGAATTAGCAGTGGTGAATCAGAGATGGGGAATCAGAGGCGGGGATTCAGAGGGGGGGAATCAGACGCGGGGAATCAGAGGCGGGGAATCAGAGCTGGGGAATCAGAGGCGGGGAATGTGAGTTTGGGAATCAGAGGCGGGGAATAAGATATGGGGAATCAGAGGCGGGGAATCAGATATGGGGAATCAGAGGTGGGGCATCAGAGGCGGGAATCAGAATTGGGGAATCAGACATGGGGAATCAGAGAAGGGGAATCAGAGGCAGTGAATCAGAGATGGTGAATCAGAGGCGGGGAATCACAGGCAGGGAATCAGACGCAGGGAATCAGTGGTGGTGAATCAGAGATGGGGAATCAGAGGCGGGGAATCAGAGGCAAGGAATCAGACACGGGGAATCAGAGGCGGGGAATCAGAGCTGGGGAATAAGAGGCGGGGTATCAGAGTTGGGGAATCAGAGGTGGGGAATCAGATATGGGGAAACAGAGGCGGGGAATCAGAAGTGGGGAAACAGAGGCAGGGAATCAGATATTGGGAATCAGAGGTGGGGAATCAGAGGCAGGGAATCAGATGTTGGGAATCAGAGCTGGGGAATCAGATATGGGGAATCAGAGATGGGGAATCAGAGGCAGGGAATCAGAGGCGGGGAATCAGAGGTGGGGAATCTGAGTCCGGGAACCAGAGATGGGGAATCAGAGGTGGGGAATCAGATATGGGGAATCAGAGGTGGGGAATCAGAGCTGGGGAATCAGAGGCGGGGAATCAGAGTTGGGGAATCAGAGGTGGGGAATCAGATATGGGGAAACAGAGGCGGGGAATCAGAGGCGGGGAAACAGAGGCGGGGAATCAGATATTGGGAATCAGAGGTGGGGAATCAGAGGTGGGGAATCAGAGGCAGGGAATCAGAATTTGGGAATCAGAGATGGGGAATCAGAGCTGGGGAATCAGAGGCGGGGAATGTGAGTTTGGGAATCAGAGGTGGGGAATAAGATATGGGGAATCAGAGGCGGGGAATCAGATATGGGGAATCAGAGGTGGGGCATCAGAGGCGGGAATCAGAATTGGGGAATCAGACATGGGGAATCAGAGAAGGGGAATCAGAGGCAGTGAATCAGAGATGGTGAATCAGAGGCGGGGAATCACAGGCAGGGAATCAGACGCAGGGAATCAGTGGTGGTGAATCAGAGATGGGGAATCAGAGGCGGGGAATCAGAGGCAAGGAATCAGACACGGGGAATCAGAGGCGGGGAATCAGAGCTGGGGAATAAGAGGCGGGGTATCAGAGTTGGGGAATCAGAGGTGGGGAATCAGATATGGGGAAACAGAGGCGGGGAATCAGAAGTGGGGAAACAGAGGCAGGGAATCAGATATTGGGAATCAGAGGTGGGGAATCAGAGGCAGGGAATCAGATGTTGGGAATCAGAGCTGGGGAATCAGATATGGGGAATCAGAGATGGGGAATCAGAGGCAGGGAATCAGAGGCGGGGAATCAGAGGTGGGGAATCTGAGTCCGGGAACCAGAGATGGGGAATCAGAGGTGGGGAATCAGATATGGGGAATCAGAGGTGGGGAATCAGAGCTGGGGAATCAGAGGCGGGGAATCAGAGTTGGGGAATCAGAGGTGGGGAATCAGATATGGGGAAACAGAGGCGGGGAATCAGAGGCGGGGAAACAGAGGCGGGGAATCAGATATTGGGAATCAGAGGTGGGGAATCAGAGGTGGGGAATCAGAGGCAGGGAATCAGAATTTGGGAATCAGAGATGGGGAATCAGAACTGGGGAATCAGAGGCGGGGAATCAGAGGCGCGGAATCAGACGTGGAGAATCAGAGGTGGTTAATCACAGATGGGGAATCAGAGGCAGGGAATCAGAAGCAGGGAATCAGACGCGGGGAATCAGAGGCGGGGAATCAGAGCTGAGGAATCAGAGGCGGGAAATCAGATTTGGGGAATCAGAGGCAGGGAATCAGATATGGGGAATCAGAGGCGGGGAATCAGAAGCAGGGAATCAGATGTGGGGAATCAGAGATGGGGAATCAGAGGCAGGGAATCAGAGGCGGGGAATCAGAAGCGGGGAATCATATTCCGGGAATCAGAGGCTGGGAATCAGAGGTGGGGAATCTGAGTCCAGGAATCAGAGATGGGGAATCAGAGGCGGGGAATCAGATATGGGGAATCTGAGGTGGTGAATCAGAGGCGGTGAATCAGATATGGGGAATCAGAGGCGGGGAAACTGAGGCGGGGAATCAGACGCGGAGAATCAGAGGTGGTTAATCACAGATGGGGAATCAGAGGCAGGGAATCAGAAGCAGGGAATCAGACGCGCGGAATCAGAGGTGGGGAATCATAACTGGGGAATCAGAGGCGGGGAATCAGAGTTGGGGAATCAGAGGCAGGGTATCAGATATGGGGAATCAGAGGCGGGGAATCAGAGGCGGGGAAACTGAGGCGGGGAATCAGATATGGGGAATCAGAGGTGGGGAATCAGAGGCGGTGAATCAGAGATGGGGAATCGGAGGCCGGGAATTAGAGTCAGGGAATCAGATGCGGGTAATCAGAGGTGGGGAATCAGAGGCGGGGAATCAGAGGCGGGGAATCAGAGTCGGGGAATCAGAGGCGGGGAATCAGAGATGGGGAATCAGAGGCGGGGAATCAGAGGCCGGGAATCAGAGGCCGGGAATCATTTGTGGGGAATCAGAGGCCGGGAATTAGCGGTGGTGAATCAGAGATGGGGAATCAGAGGCGGGGATTCAGAGGGGGGGAATCAGACGCGGGGAATCAGAGGCGGGGAATCAGAGCTGGGGAATCAGAGGCGGGGAATGTGAGTTTGGGAATCAGAGGCGGGGAATAAGATATGGGGAATCAGAGGCGGGGAATCAGATATGGGGAATCAGAGGTGGGGCATCAGA
The DNA here is from genome assembly GCF_036971445.1 of Narcine bancroftii. Taxonomy (NCBI): domain Eukaryota; kingdom Metazoa; phylum Chordata; class Chondrichthyes; order Torpediniformes; family Narcinidae; genus Narcine; species Narcine bancroftii. The sequence goes on from NW_027211797.1 coordinate 2,928,447, forward strand.
GGCGGGAATCAGAATTGGGGAATCAGACATGGGGAATCAGAGAAGGGGAATCAGAGGCAGTGAATCAGAGATGGTGAATCAGAGGCGGGGAATCACAGGCAGGGAATCAGACGCAGGGAATCAGTGGTGGTGAATCAGAGATGGGGAATCAGAGGCGGGGAATCAGAGGCAAGGAATCAGACACGGGGAATCAGAGGCGGGGAATCAGAGCTGGGGAATAAGAGGCGGGGTATCAGAGTTGGGGAATCAGAGGTGGGGAATCAGATATGGGGAAACAGAGGCGGGGAATCAGAAGTGGGGAAACAGAGGCAGGGAATCAGATATTGGGAATCAGAGGTGGGGAATCAGAGGCAGGGAATCAGATGTTGGGAATCAGAGCTGGGGAATCAGATATGGGGAATCAGAGATGGGGAATCAGAGGCAGGGAATCAGAGGCGGGGAATCAGAGGTGGGGAATCTGAGTCCGGGAACCAGAGATGGGGAATCAGAGGTGGGGAATCAGATATGGGGAATCAGAGGTGGGGAATCAGAGGCGGGGAAACAGAGATGGCTTATCAGATATGGGGAATCAGAGGTGGGGAATCAGAGGCGGTGAATCAGAGATGTGGAATCAGAGGCGGGGAATCGGAGGCAGGGAATCAGACACGGGGAATCAGAGGCGGGGAATCAGAGCTGGGGAATCAGAGGCGGGGAATCGGAGTTGGGGAATCAGAGGTGGGTAATCAGATATGGGGAAACAGAGGCGGGGAATCAGAGGTGGGGAATCAGAGGCAGAGATTCAGATGTGGGGAATCAGAGCTGGGGAATCAGAGGCGGGGAATCTGAGTTTGGGAATCAGAGGCGGAGAATAAGATATGGGGAATCAGAGGCGGGGAATCAGATATGGGCAATCAGAGGAGGGGAATCAGAGGTTGGGCATCAGAGGCGGGAATCAAATTTGGGAATCAGACATGGGGAATCAGAGAAGGGGAATCAGAGGCAGTGAATCAGAGATGGTGAATCAGAGGCGGGGAATCACAGGCAGGGAATCAGACGCAGGGAATCAGTGGTGGTGAATCCAAGATGGGGAATCAGAGGCGGGGAATCAGAGGCAGTGAATTAGACACGGGGAATCAGAGGTGGGAATCAGAGCTGAGGAAGCAGAGGCGGGGAATCAGAGTTGGGGAATCAGAGGCTGGGAATCAGATAGGGGAATCAGAGGCGGGGAATTAGTGGCAGGGAATCAGAGGCGGGGAATCAGAGGCGGGATATCAGAGGCAGGGAATCAGATGTGGGGAATCAGACATGGGGAATCAGAGGCAGTGAATCAGAGGCGGGGAATAAGAAGCGGGAATCAAAGGCCGGGAATGAGAGGCCGGGAATCAGAGGTGGGGATTCAGAGTCCGGGAATCAGAGATGGGGAATCAGAGGCTGGGAATCAAAGATGGTGAATCAGAGGCGGGGAATCACAGGCAGGGAATCAGACGCCGGGAATCAGTGGTGGTGAAAACAAGATGGGGAATCAGAGGCGGGGAATCAGAGGCAGGGAATTAGACACGGGGAATCAGAGGTGGGGAATCAGAGCTGAGGAATCAGAGGTGGGGAATCAGAGTTGGGGAATCAGAGGCTGGGAATCAGATATGGGGCATCAGAGGCAGGGAATCAGATAGGGGAATCAGAGGCGGGGAATTAGTTGCAGGGAATCAGAGGCAGGGAATCAGAGGCGGGATATCAGAGGCAGGGAATCAGATGTGGGGAATCAGACATGGGGAATCAGAGGCAGGGAATCAGAGGCGGGAATCAGAAGCGGGAATCAAAGGCCGGGAATGTGAGTCCGGGAATCAGAGGTGGGGAAACAGAGGCTGGGAATCAGATATGGGGAATCAGAGGCTGGGAATCAGAGGCGGGGAAACAGAGGTGGCTAATCAGATATGGGGAATCAGAGGTGGGGAATCAGAGGCAGTGAATCAGAGATGGGAAATCAGAGGCGGGGAATCAGAGGCAGGGCATCAGACACGTGGAATCAGAGGCGGGGAATCAGAGCTGGGGAATCAGAGGCGGGGAATCAGAGTTGGGGAATCAGAGGTGGGGAATCAGATATGGGGAAACAGAGGCGGGGAATCAGAGGCGGGGAAACAGAGGCGGGGAATCAGATATTGGGAATCAGAGGTGGGGAATCAGAGGTGGGGAATCAGAGGCAGGGAATCAGAATTTGGGAATCAGAGATGGGGAATCAGAACTGGGGAATCAGAGGCGGGGAATCAGAATTTGGGAATCAGAGATGGGGAATCAGAGATGGGGAATCAGAGGCGCGGAATCAGACGTGGAGAATCAGAGGTGGTTAATCACAGATGGGTAATCAGAGGCAGGGAATCAGAAGCAGGGAATCAGACGCGGGGAATCAGAGGCGGGGAATCAGAGCTGAGGAATCAGAGGCGGGGAATCAGATTTGGGGAATCAGAGGCAGGGAATCAGATATGGGGAATCAGAGGCGGGGAATCAGAAGCAGGGAATCAGATGTGGGGAATCAGAGATGGGGAATCAGAGGCAGGGAATCAGAGGCGGGGAATCAGAAGCGGGGAATCATATTCCGGGAATCAGAGGCTGGGAATCAGAGGTGGGGAATCTGAGTCCGGGAATCAGAGATGGGGAATCAGAGGCGGGGAATCAGATATGGGGAATCAGAGGCGGGGTAACAGAGATGGCTTATCAGATATGGGGAATCTGAGGTGGTGAATCAGAGGCGGTGAATCAGATATGGGGAATCAGAGGCGGGGAAACTGAGGCGGGGAATCAGACGCGGAGAATCAGAGGTGGTTAATCACAGATGGGGAATCAGAGGCAGGGAATCAGAAGCAGGGAATCAGACGCGCGGAATCAGAGGTGGGGAATCATAACTGGGGAATCAGAGGCGGGGAATCAGAGTTGGGGAATCAGAGGCAGGGTATCAGATATGGGGAATCAGAGGCGGGGAATCAGAGGCGGGGAAACTGAGGCGGGGAATCAGATATGGGGAATCAGAGGTGGGGAATCAGAGGCGGTGAATCAGAGATGGGGAATCGGAGGCCGGGAATTAGAGTCAGGGAATCAGATGCGGGTAATCAGAGGTGGGGAATCAGAGGCGGGGAATCAGAGGCGGGGAATCAGAGTCGGGGAATCAGAGACGGGGAATCAGAGATGGGGAATCAGAGGCGGGGAATCAGAGGCCGGGAATCAGAGGCCGGGAATCATTTGTGGGGAATAAGAGGCCGGGAATTAGCGGTGGTGAATCAGAGATGGGGAATCAGAGGCGGGGATTCAGAGGGGGGGAATCAGACGCGGGGAATCAGAGGCGGGGAATCAGAGCTGGGGAATCAGAGGCGGGGAATGTGAGTTTGGGAATCAGAGGCGGGGAAAAAGATATGGGGAATCAGAGGCGGGGAATCAGATATGGGGAATCAGAGGTGGGGCATCAGAGGCGGGAATCAGAATTGGGGAATCAGACATGGGGAATCAGAGAAGGGGAATCAGAGGCAGTGAATCAGAGATGGTGAATCAGAGGCGGGGAATCACAGGCAGGGAATCAGACGCAGGAAATCAGTGGTGGTGAATCAGAGATGGGGAATCAGAGGCGGGGAATCAGAGGCAAGGAATCAGACACGGGGAATCAGAGGCGGGGAATCAGAGCTGGGGAATGAGAGGCGGGGTATCAGAGTTGGGGAATTTGAGGTGGGGAATCAGATATGGGGAAACAGAGGCGGGGAATCAGAAGTGGGGAAACAGAGGCAGGGAATCAGATATTGGGAATCAGAGGTGGGGAATCAGAGGCAGGGAATCAGATGTTGGGAATCAGAGCTGGGGAATCAGATATGGGGAATCAGAGATGGGGAATCAGAGGCAGGGAATCAGAGGCGGGGAATCAGAGGTGGGGAATCTGAGTCCGGGAACCAGAGATGGGGAATCAGAGGTGGGGAATCAGATATGGGGAATCAGAGGTGGGGAATCAGAGGCGGGGAAACAGAGATGGCTTATCAGATATGGGGAATCAGAGGTGGGGAATCAGAGGCGGTGAATCAGAGATGTGGAATCAGAGGCGGGGAATCGGAGGCAGGGAATCAGACACGGGGAATCAGAGGCGGGGAATCAGAGCTGGGGAATCAGAGGCGGGGAATCGGAGTTGGGGAATCAGAAGTGGGTAATCAGATATGGGGAAACAGAGGCGGGGAATCAGAGGTGGGGAATCAGAGGCAGAGAATCAGATGTGGGGAATCAGAGCTGGGGAATCAGAGGCGGGGAATCTGAGTTTGGGAATCAGAGGCGGAGAATAAGATATGGGGAATCAGAGGCGGGGAATCAGATATGGGCAATCAGAGGAGGGGAATCAGAGGTTGGGCATCAGAGGCGGGAATCAGAATTTGGGAATCAGACATGGGGAATCAGAGAAGGGGAATCAGAGGCAGTGAATCAGAGATGGTGAATCAGAGGCGGGGAATCACAGGCAGGGAATCAGACGCAGGGAATCAGTGGTGGTGAATCCAAGATGGGGAATCAGAGGCGGGGAATCAGAGGCAGTGAATTAGACACGGGGAATCAGAGGTGGGAATCAGAGCTGAGGAAGCAGAGGCGGGGAATCAGAGTTGGGGAATCAGAGGCTGGGAATCAGATAGGGGAATCAGAGGCGGGGAATTAGTGGCAGGGAATCAGAGGCGGGGAATCAGAGGCGGGATATCAGAGGCAGGGAATCAGATGTGGGGAATCAGACATGGGGAATCAGAGGCAGTGAATCAGAGGCGGGGAATAAGAAGCGGGAATCAAAGGCCGGGAATGAGAGGCCGGGAATCAGAGGTGGGGATTCAGAGTCCGGGAATCAGAGATGGGGAATCAGAGGCTGGGAATCAGATATGGGGAATCAGAGGCTGGGAATCAGAGGCGGGGAAACAGAGGTGGCTAATCAGATATGGGGAATCAGAGGTGGGGAATCAGAGGCAGTGAATCAGAGATGGGAAATCAGAGGCGGGGAATCAGAGGCAGGGCATCAGACACGTGGAATCAGTTGCGTGGAATCAGAGCTGGGGAATCAGAGGCGGGGAATCAGAGTTGGGGAATCAGAGGTGGGGAATCAGATATGGGGAAACAGAGGCGGGGAATCAGGGGTGGGGAAACAGAGGCGGGGAATCAGATATTGGGAATCATAGGTGGGGAATCAGAGGCAGGGAATCAGAATTTGGGAATCAGAGATGGGGAATCAGAGCTGGGGAATCAGAGGCGGGGAATCAGAATTTGGGAATCAGAGATGGGGAATCAGAGATGGGGAATCAGAGGCGCGGAATCAGACGTGGAGAATCAGATATGGGGAAACAGAGGCGGGGAATCAGAGGTGGAGAAACAGTGGCAGGGAATCAGATATTGGGAATCAGAGGTGGGGAATCAGAGGCAGGGAATCAGATGTGGGGAATCAGAGCTGGGGAATCAGAGGCGGGGAATCTGAGTTTGGGAATCAGAGTCGGGGAATAAGATATGGGGAATCAGAGGCGGGGAATCAGATATGGGCAATCAGAGGAGGGGAATCAGAGGTGGGGCATCAGAGGCGGGAATAAGAATTGGGGAATCAGACATGGGGAATCATAGAAGGGGAATCAGAGGCAGTGAATCAGAGATGGTGAATCAGAGGCGGGGAATCACAGGCAGGGAATCAGACGCAGGGAATCAGTGGTGGTGAATCCAAGATGGGGAATCAGAGGCGGGGAATCAGAGGCAGGGAATTAGACACGGGGAATCAGAGGTGGGGAATCAGAGCTGAGGAATCAGAGGCGGGGAATCAGAGTTGGGGAATCAGAGGCAGGGAATCAGATATGGGGCATCAGAGGCAGGGAATTAGATATGGGGAATCAGAGGCGGGGAATTAGTGGCATGGAATCAGAGGCGGGGAATCAGAGGCGGGGTATCAGAGGCAGGGAATCAGATGTGGGGAATCAGACATGGGGAATCAGAGGCAGGGAATCAGAGGCGGGGAATTACAAGCGGGGAATCATAGGCCGGGAATCAGAGGCCGGGAATCAGATATGGGGAATCAGCGGCGGGGAAACTGAGGCGGGGAATCAGACGCGGAGAATCAGAGGTGGTTAATCACAGATGGGGAATCAGAGGCAGGGAATCAGAAGCAGGGAATCAGATGCGGGGAATCAGAGGTGGGGAATCATAACTGGGGAATCAGAGGCGGGGAATCAGAATTGGGGAATCAGAGGCGGGGAATCTGAGTTTGGGAATCAGAGTCGGGGAATAAGATATGGGGAATCAGAGGCGGGGAATCAGATATGGGCAATCAGAGGAGGGGAATCAGAGGTGGGGCATCTGAGGCGGGAATCAGAATTGGGGAATCAGACATGGGAAATCAGAGAAGGGGAATCAGAGGCAGTGAATCAGAGATGGTGAATCAGAGGCGGGGAATCACAGGCAGGGAATCAGACGCAGGGAATCAGTGGTGGTGAATCCAAGATGGGGAATCAGAGGCGGGGAATCAGAGGCAGGGAATTAGACACGGGGAATCAGAGGTGGGGAATCAGAGCTGAGGAATCAGAGGCGGGGAATCAGAGTTGGGGAATCAGAGGCAGGGAATCAGATATGGGGCATCAGAGGCAGGGAATCAGATATGGGGAATCAGAGGCGGGGAATCATAACTGGGGAATCAGAGGCGGGGAAACTGAGGCGGGGAATCAGATATGGGGTATCAGAGGTGGGGAATCAGAGGCGGTGAATCAGAGATGGGGAATCAGAGGCCGGGAATTAGAGTCATGGAATCAGACGCGGGTAATCAGAGGTGGGGAATCAGAGCTGGGGAATCAGAGGCGGGGAATCAGTGGTGGTGAATCAGAGATGGGGAATCAGAGGTGGGGCATCAGAGGCGGGAATCAGAATTGGGGAATCAGACATGGGGAATCATGAAGGGGAATCAGAGGCAGTGAATCAGAGATGGTGAATCAGAGGCGGGGAATCACAGGCAGGGAATCAGACGCAGGGAATCAGTGGTGGTGAATCAGAGATGGGGAATCAGAGGCGGGGAATCAGAGGCAAGGAATCAGGCACGGGGAATCAGAGGCGGGGAATCAGAGCTGGGGAATCAGAGGCGGGGAATCAGAGTTGGGGAATCAGAGGTGGGGAATCAGATATGGGGAAACAGAGGCGGGGAATCAGAAGTGGGGAATCAGAGGCAGGGAATCAGATGTTGGGAATCAGAGCTGGGGAATCAGATATGGGAAATCAGAGATGGGGAATCAGAGGCAGGGAATCAGAGGCGGGGAATCAGAGGTGGGGAATCTGAGTCCGAGAATCAGAGATGGGGAATCAGAGGCGGGGAATCAGATATGGGGAATCAGAGGTGGGGAATCAGAGGCGGGGAAACTGAGGCGGGGAATCAGATGCGGAGAATCAGAGGTGGTTAATCACAGATGGGGAATCAGAGGCAGCGAATCAGAAGCAGGGAATCAGACGCGGGGAATCAGAAGTGGGGAATCATAACTGGGGAATCAGAGGCGGGGAATCAGAGTTGGGGAATCAGAGGCGGGGTATCAGATATGGGGAATCAGAGGCGGGGAATCAGAGGCGGGGAAACTGAGGCGGGGAATCAGATATGGGGAATCAGAGGTGGGGAATCAGAGGCGGTGTATCAGAGATGGGGAATCAGAGGCCGGGAATTAGAGTCAGGGAATCAGACGCGGGTAATATGAGGTGGGGAATCAGAGCTGGGGAATCAGAGGCAGGGAATCAGAGTCGGGGAATCAGAGGCCGGGAATCAGAGATGGGGAATCAGAGGCGGGGAATCAGAGGCAAGGAAACAGACACGGGGAATCAGAGGCGGGGAATCAGAGCTGGGGAATCAGAGGCGGGTGTCAGAGTTGGGGAATCAGAGGTGGGGAATCAGATATGGGGAAACAGAGGCGGGGAATCAGAAGTGGGGAAACAGAGGCAGGGAATCAGATATTGGGAATCAGAGGTGGGGAATCAGAGGCAGGGAATCAGATATTGGGAATCAGAGCTGGGGAATCAGATATGGGAAATCGGAGATGGGGAATCAGAGGCAGGGAATCAGAGGCGGGGAATCAGAGGTGGGGAATCTGAGTCCGGGAATCAGAGATGGGGAATCAGAGGCGGGGAATCAGATATGTGGAATCAGAGGTGGGGAATCAGAGGCGGGGAAACAGAGATGGCTTATCAGATATGGGGAATCAGAGGTGGAGAATCAGAGGCGGTGAATCAGAGATGTGGAAACAGAGGCGGGGAATCAGAGGCAGGGAATCAGACACGGGGAATCAGAGGCGGGGAATCAGAGCTGGGGAATCAGAGGCGGGGAATCAGAGTTGGGGAATCAGAAGCAGGGAATCAGATATGGGGCATCAGAGGCAGGGAATCAGATAGGGTAATCAGAGGCGTGGAATTAGTGGCAGGGAATCAGAGGCGGGGAATCAGAGGCGGGATATCAGAGGCAGGGAAACAGATGTGGGGAATCAGACATGGGGAATCAGAGGCAGGGAATCAGAGGCGGGGAATCAGAAGCGGGAATCAAAGGCCGGGAATGAGAGGCCGGGAATCAGAGGTGGGGATTCAGAGTCCGGGAATCAGAGATGGGGAATCAGAGGCTGGGAATCAGATATGGGGAATCAGAGGCTGGGAATCAGAGGCGGGGAAACAGAGGTGGCTAATCAGATATGGGGAATCAGAGGTGGGGAATCAGAGGCAGTGAATCAGAGATGGGAAATCAGAGGCGGGGAATCAGAGGCAGGGCATCAGACACGTGGAATTAGAGGCGGGGAATCAGAGCTGGGGAATCAGAGGCGGGGAATCAGAGTTGGGGAATCAGAGGTGGGGAATCAGATATGGGGAAACAGAGGCGGGGAATCAGAGGCGGGGAAACCGAGGCGGGGAATCAGATATTGGGAATCAGAGGTGGGGAATCAGAGGCAGGGAATCAGAATTTGGGAATCAGAGATGGGGAATCAGAACTGGGGAATCAGAGGCGGGGAATCAGAATTTGGGAATCAGAGATGGGGAATCAGAGATGGGGAATCAGAGGCGTGGAATCAGACGTGGAGAATCAGAGGTGGTTAATCACAGATGGGGAATCAGAGGCAGGGAATCAGAAGCAGGGAATCAGACGAGGGGAATCAGAGGCGGGGAATCAGAGCTGAGGAATCAGAGGCGGGGAATCAGAGTTGGGGAATCAGAGGCGGGGTATCAGATATGGAGAATCAGAGGCGGGGTATCAGAGGCGGGGTAGGAGAGGAGGGGTATCAAATATGGGGAACCAGAGGTGGGGAATCGGAGGGCGGGTATCAGAGATCGGGAATCAGAGGCAGGGAATCAGATATGGGGAATCAGAGGCGGGGAATCAGAGGCAGGGAATCAGATGTGGGGAATCAGAGATGGGGAATCAGAGGCAGGGAATCAGAGGCGGGGAATCAGAAGCGGGGAATCATATTCCGGGAATCAGAGGCTGGGAATCAGAGGTGGGGAATCTGAGTCCGGGAATCAGAGATGGGGAATCAGAGGCGGGGAATCAGATATGGGGAATCAGAGGCGGGGAATCAGAGGAGGGGTAACAGAAATGGCTTATCAGATATGGGGAATCTGAGGTGGTGAATCAGAGGCGGTGAATCAGAGATGGGGAATCAGAGGCGGGGAATCAGAGGCAGGGAATCAGACACGGGGAATCAGAGGCGGGGAATCAGAGCTGGGGAATCAGAGGCGGGGAATCAGAGTTGGGGAATCAGAGGTGGGGAATCAGATATGGGGAAACAGAGGCGGGGAATCAGAGGTGGGGAAACAGAGGCAGGGAATCAGATATTGGGAATCAGAGGTGGGGAATCAGAGGCAGGGAATCAGATGTGGGGAATCAGAGCTGGGGAATCAGAGGCGGGGAATCTGAGTTTGGGAATCAGAGTCGGGGAATAAGATATGGGGAATCAGAGGCGGGGAATCAGATATGGGCAATCAGAGGAGGGGAATCAGAGGTGGGGCATCAGAGGCGGGAATCAGAATTGGGGAATCAGACATGGGGAATCAGAGAAGGGGAATCAGAGGCAGTGAATCAGAGATGGTGAATCAGAGGCGGGGAATCACAGGCAGGGAATCAGACGCAGGGAATCAGTGGTGGTGAATCCAAGATGGTGAATCAGAGGCGGGGAATCAGAGGCAGGGAATTAGACACGGGGAATCAGAGGTGGGGAATCAGAGCTGAGGAATCAGAGGCGGGGAATCAGAGTTGGGGAATCAGAGGCAGGGAATCAGATATGGTGCATCAGAGGCAGGGAATCAGATATGGGGAATCAGAGGCGGGGAATTAGTGGCATGGAATCAGAGGCGGGGAATCAGAGGCGGGGTATCAGAGGCAGGGAATCAGATGTTGGGAATCAGACATGGGGAATCAGAGGCAGGGAATCAGAGGCGGGGAATTACAAGCGGGGAATCATAGGCAGGGAATCAGAGGCCGGGAATCAGATATGGGGAATCAGAGGCGGGGAAACTGAGGCGGGGAATCAGACGCGGGGAATCAGAGGTGGGGAATCAAAACTGGGGAATCAGAGGCGGGGAATCAGAGTTGGGGAATCAGAGGCGGGTATCAGATATGGGGAATCAGAGGCGGGGAATCAGAGGCGGGGAAACTGAGGCGGGGAATCAGATATGGGGAATCAGAGGTGGGGAATCAGAGGCTGTGAATCAGAGATGGGGAATCAGAGGCCGGGAATTAGAGTCAGGGAATCAGACGCGGGTAATCAGAGGTGGGGAATCAGAGCTGGGGAATCAGCGGCGGGGAATCAGAGGCGGGGAATCAGAGATGGGGAATCAGAGGCGGGGTATCAGTGGCCGGGAATCAGAGGCCGGGAATCAGTTGTGGGGAATCAGAGGCCGGGAATTAGCGGTGGTGGATCAGAGATGGGGAATCAGAGGCGGGGATTCAGAGGCGGGGAATCAGACGCGGGGAATCAGAGGCGGGGAATCAGAGCTGGGGAATCAGAGGCGGGGAATCTGAGTTTGGGACTCAGAGGCGGGGAATAAGATATGGGGAATCAGAGGCGGGGAATCAGATATGGGGAATCAGAGGAGGGGAATCAGAGGTGGGGCATCAGAGGCGGGAATCAGAATTGGGGAATCAGACATGCAGAATCAGAGAAGGGGAATCAGAGGCAGTGAATCAGAGATGGTGAATCAGAGGCGGGGAATCACAGGCAGGGAATCAGACGCAGGGAATCAGTGGTGGTGAATCAGAGATGGTGAATCAGAGGCGGGGAATCAGAGGCAAGGAATCAGACACGGGGAATCAGAGGCGGGGAATCAGAGCTGGGGAATCAGAGGCGGGGAATCAGAGTTGGGGAATCGGAGGTGGGGAATCAGATATGGGGAAACAGAGGCGGGGAATCAGAAGTGGGGAAACAGAGGCAGGGAATCAGATATTGGGAATCAGAGGTGGGGAATCAGAGGCAGGGAATCAGATGTTGGGAATCAGAGCTGGGGAATCATATATGGGGAATCAGAGATTGGGAATCAGAGGCAGGGAATCAGAGGCGGGGAATCAGAGGTGGGGAATCTGAGTCCGGGAATCAGAGATGGGGAATCAGAGGCGGGGAATCAGATATGGGGAATAAGAGGTGGGGAATCAGAGGCGGGGAAACAGAGATGGCTTATCAGATATGGGGAATCAGAGGTGGGGAATCAGAGGTGGTGAATCAGAGATGTGGAATCAGAGGCGGGGAATCAGAGGCAGGGAATCAGACACGGGGAATCAGAGGCGGGGAATCAGAGCTGGGGAATCAGAGGCGTGGAATCAGAGTTGGGGAATCAGAGGCGGGTAATCAGATATGGGGAAACAGAGGCGGGGAATCAGAGGTGGGGAATCAGAGGCAGAGAATCAGATGTGGGGAATCAGAGCTGGGGAATCAGAGGCGGGGAATCTGAGTTTGGGAATCAGAGGCGGAGAATAAGATATGGGGAATCAGAGGCGGGGAATCAGATATGGGCAATCAGAGGAGGGGAATCAGAGGTTGGGCATCAGAGGCGGGAATAAGATTTGGGGAATCAGACGCGGGGAATCAGAGAAGGGGAATCAGAGGCAGTGAATCAGAGATGGTGAATCTGAGGCGGGGAATCACAGGCAGGGAATCAGACGCAGGGAATCAGTGGTGGTGAATCCAAGATGGGGAATCAGAGGCGGGGAATCAGAGGCAGGGAATTAGACACGGGGAATCAGAGGTGGGGAATCAGAGCTGAGGAATCAGAGGCGGGGAATCAGAGGCTGGGAATCAGATATGGGGCATCAGAGGCAGGGAATCAGAGCTGGGGAATCAGAGGCGGGGAATTAGTGGCAGGGAATCAGACGCAGGGAATCAGTGGTGGTGAATCCAAGATGGGGAATCAGAGGCGGGGAATCAGAGGCAGGGAATTAGACACGGGGAATCAGAGGTGGGGAATCAGAGCTGAGGAATCAGAGGCGGGGAATCAGAGTTGGGGAATCAGAGGCTGGGAATCAAATATGGGGCATCAGAGGCAGGGAATCAGATAGGGGAATCAGAGGCGGGGAATTAGTGGCAGGGAATCAGAGATGGGAAATCAGAGGCGGGGAATCAGAGGCAGGGCATCAGACACGTGGAATCAGAGGCGGGGAATCAGAGCTGGGGTATCAGAGGCGGGGAATCAGAGTTGGGGAATCAGAGGTGGGGAATCAGATATGGGGAAACAGAGGCGGGGAATCAGAGGCGGGGAAACAGAGGAGAGGAATCAGATATTGGGAATCAGAGGTGGGGAATCACAGGCAGGGAATCAGAATTTGGGAATCAGAGATGGGGAATCAGAGCTGGGGAATCAGAGGCGGGGAATCAGAATTTGGGAATCAGAGATGGGAATCAGAGATGGGGAATCAGAGGTGCGGAATCAGACGTGGAGAATCAGAGGTGGTTAATCACAGATGGGGAATCAGAGGCAGGTAATCAGAAGCAGGGAATCAGACGCGGGGAATCAGAGGTGGGGAATCATAGCTGGGGAATCAGAGTTGGGGAATCCGAGGCGGGGTATCAGATATGGGGAATCAGAGGTGGGGAATCAGAGGTGGTGAATCAGAGATGGGGAATCAGAGGCGGGGAATTAGAATCAGGGAATCAGACGCGGGTAATCGGAGGTGGGGAATCAGAGCTGGTGAATCAGAGATGGTGAATCAGAGGCGGGGAATCACAGGCAGGGAATCAGACGCAGGGAATCAGTGGTGGTGAATCAGAGATGGGGAATCAGAGGCGGGGAATCAGAGGCAGGGAATCAGACGCGGGGAATCAGAGGCGGGGAATCAGAGCTGAGGAATCAGAGGCGGGGAATCAGAGTTGGGGAATCAGAGGCGGGGAATCAGATATGGGGAATCAGAGGAGGGGAATCAGAGGTGGGGCATCAGAGGCGGGAATCAGAATTGGGGAATCAGACATGCAGAATCAGAGAAGGGGAATCAGAGGCAGTGAATCAGAGATGGTGAATCAGAGGCGGGGAATCACAGGCAGGGAATCAGACGCAGGGAATCAGTGGTGGTGAATCAGAGATGGGGAATCAGAGGCGGGGAATCAGAGGCAAGGAATCAGACACGGGGAATCAGAGGCGGGGAATCAGAGCTGGGGAATCAGAGGCGGGGAATCAGAGTTGGGGAATCGGAGGTGGGGAATCAGATATGGGGAAACAGAGGCGGGGAATCAGAAGTGGGGAAACAGAGGCAGGGAATCAGATATTGGGAATCAGAGGTGGGGAATCAGAGGCAGGGAATCAGATGTTGGGAATCAGAGCTGGGGAATCATAAATGGGGAATCAGAGATTGGGAATCAGAGGCAGGGAATCAGAGGCGGGGAATCAGAGGTGGGGAATCTGAGTCCGGGAATCAGAGATGGGGAATCAGAGGCGGGGAATCAGATATGGGGAATAAGAGGTCGGGAATCAGAGGCGGGGAAACAGAGATGGCTTATCAGATATGGGGAATCAGAGGTGGGGAATCAGAGGTGGTGAATCAGAGATGTGGAATCAGAGGCGGGGAATCAGAGGCAGGGAATCAGACACGGGGAATCAGAGGCGGGGATTCAGAGTTGGGGAATCGGAGGTGGGGAATCAGATATGGGGAAACAGAGGCGGGGAATCAGAAGTGGGGAAACAGAGGCAGGGAATCAGATATTGGGAATCAGAGGTGGGGAATCAGAGGCAGGGAATCAGATGTTGGGAATCAGAGCTGGGGAATCATATATGGGGAATCAGAGATTGGGAATCAGAGGCCGGGAATCAGAGGCGGGGAATCAGAGATGGGGAATCAGAGGCGGGGAATCAGAGGCAAGGAATCAGACACGGGGAATCAGAGGCGGGGAATCAGAGCTGGGGAATCAGAGGCGGGGAATCAGAGTTGGGGAATCGGAGGTGGGGAATCAGATATGGGGAAACAGAGGCGGGGAATCAGAAGTGGGGAAACAGAGGCAGGGAATCAGATATTGGGAATCAGAGGTGGGGAATCAGAGGCAGGGAATCAGATGTTGGGAATCAGAGCTGGGGAATCATATATGGGGAATCAGAGATTGGGAATCAGAGGCAGGGAATCAGAGGCGGGGAATCAGAGGTGGGGAATCTGAGTCCGGGAATCAGAGATGGGGAATCAGAGGCGGGGAATCAGATATGGGGAATAAGAGGTGGGGAATCAGAGGCGGGGAAACAGAGATGGCTTATCAGATATGGGGAATCAGAGGTGGGGAATCAGAGGTGGTGAATCAGAGATGTGGAATCAGAGGCGGGGAATCAGAGGCAGGGAATCAGACACGGGGAATCAGAGGCGGGGAATCAGAGCTGGGGAATCAGAGGCGGGGAATCAGAGTTGGGGAATCAGAGGCGGGTAATCAGATATGGGGAAACAGAGGCGGGGAATCTGAGGTGGGGAATCAGAGGCGGGGAATCAGATATGGGCAATCAGAGGAGGGGAATCAGAGGTTGGGCATCAGAGGCGGGAATAAGATTTGGGGAATCAGACACGGGGAATCAGAGAAGGGGAATCAGAGGCAGTGAATCAGAGATGGTGAATCTGAGGCGGGGAATCACAGGCAGGGAATCAGACGCAGGGAATCAGTGGTGGTGAATCCAAGATGGGGAATCAAAGGCGGGGAATCAGAGGCAGGGAATTAGACACGGGGAATCAGAGGTGGGGAATCAGAGCTGAGGAATCAGAGGCGGGGAATCAGAGGCTGGGAATCAGATATGGGGCATCAGAGGCAGGGAATCAGAGCTGGGGAATCAGAGGCGGGGAATTAGTGGCAGGGAATCAGACGCAGGGAATCAGTGGTGGTGAATCCAAGATGGGGAATCAGAGGCGGGGAATCAGAGGCAGGGAATTAGACACGGGGAATCAGAGGTGGGGAATCAGAGCTGAGGAATCAGAGGCGGGGAATCAGAGTTGGGGAATCAGAGGCTGGGAATCAGATATGGGGCATCAGAGGCAGGGAATCAGATAGGGGAATCAGAGGCGGGGAATTAGTGGCAGGGAATCAGAGATGGGAAATCAGAGGCGGGGAATCAGAGGCAGGGCATCAGACACGTGGAATCAGAGGCGGGGAATCAGAGCTGGGGTATCAGAGGCGGGGAATCAGAGTTGGGGAATCAGAGGTGGGGAATCAGATATGGGGAAACAGAGGCGGGGAATCAGAGGCGGGGAAACAGAGGAGGGGAATCAGATATTGGGAATCAGAGGTGGGGAATCAGAGGCAGGGAATCAGAATTTGGGAATCAGAGATGGGGAATCAGAGCTGGGGAATCAGAGGCGGGGAATCAGAATTTGGGAATCAGAGATGGGAATCAGAGATGGGGAATCAGAGGTGCGGAATCAGACGTGGAGAATCAGAGGTGGTTAATCACAGATGGGGAATCAGAGGCAGGGAATCAGAAGCAGGGAATCAGACGCGGGGAATCAGAGGTGGGGAATCATAGCTGGGGAATCAGAGGCGGGGAATCAGAGTTGGGGAATCAGAGTTGGGGAATCCGAGGCGGGGTATCAGATATGGGGAATCAGAGGTGGGGAATCAGAGTTGGGGAATCAGAGGCGGGGAATCAGATATGGGGAATCAGAGGAGGGGAATCAGAGGTGGGGCATCAGAGGCGGGGAATTAGAATCAGGGAATCAGACGCGGGTAATCGGAGGTGGGGAATCAGAGCTGGTGAATCAGAGATGGTGAATCAGAGGCGGGGAATCACAGGCAGGGAATCAGACGCAGGGAATCAGTGGTGGTGAATCAGAGATGGGGAATCAGAGGCGGGGAATCAGAGGCAGGGAATCAGACGCGGGGAATCAGAGGCGGGGAATCAGAGCTGAGGAATCAGAGGCGGGGAATCAGAGTTGGGGAATCAGAGGCGGGGAATCAGATATGGGGAATCAGAGGAGGGGAATCAGAGGCTGGGAATCAAATATGGGGCATCAGAGGCAGGGAATCAGATAGGGGAATCAGAGGCGGGGAATTAGTGGCAGGGAATCAGAGATGGGAAATCAGAGGCGGGGAATCAGAGGCAGGGCATCAGACACGTGGAATCAGAGGCGGGGAATCAGAGCTGGGGTATCAGAGGCGGGGAATCAGAGTTGGGGAATCAGAGGTGGGGAATCAGATATGGGGAAACAGAGGCGGGGAATCAGAGGCGGGGAAACAGAGGAGAGGAATCAGATATTGGGAATCAGAGGTGGGGAATCAGAGGCAGGGAATCAGAATTTGGGAATCAGAGATGGGGAATCAGAGCTGGGGAATCAGAGGCGGGGAATCAGAATTTGGGAATCAGAGATGGGAATCAGAGATGGGGAATCAGAGGTGCGGAATCAGACGTGGAGAATCAGAGGTGGTTAATCACAGATGGGGAATCAGAGGCAGGGAATCAGAAGCAGGGAATCAGACGCGGGGAATCAGAGGTGGGGAATCATAGCTGGGGAATCAGAGTTGGGGAATCCGAGGCGGGGTATCAGATATGGGGAATCAGAGGTGGGGAATCAGAGGTGGTGAATCAGAGATGGGGAATCAGAGGCGGGGAATTAGAATCAGGGAATCAGACGCGGGTAATCGGAGGTGGGGAATCAGAGCTGGTGAATCAGAGATGGTGAATCAGAGGCGGGGAATCACAGGCAGGGAATCAGACGCAGGGAATCAGTGGTGGTGAATCAGAGATGGGGAATCAGAGGCGGGGAATCAGAGGCAGGGAATCAGACGCGGGGAATCAGAGGCGGGGAATCAGAGCTGAGGAATCAGAGGCGGGGAATCAGAGTTGGGGAATCAGAGGCGGGGAATCAGATATGGGGAATCAGAGGAGGGGAATCAGAGGTGGGGCATCAGAGGCGGGAATCAGAATTGGGGAATCAGACATGCAGAATCAGAGAAGGGGAATCAGAGGCAGTGAATCAGAGATGGTGAATCAGAGGCGGGGAATCACAGGCAGGGAATCAGACGCAGGGAATCAGTGGTGGTGAATCAGAGATGGGGAATCAGAGGCGGGGAATCAGAGGCAAGGAATCAGACACGGGGAATCAGAGGCGGGGAATCAGAGCTGGGGAATCAGAGGCGGGGATTCAGAGTTGGGGAATCGGAGGTGGGGAATCAGATATGGGGAAACAGAGGCGGGGAATCAGAAGTGGGGAAACAGAGGCAGGGAATCAGATATTGGGAATCAGAGGTGGGGAATCAGAGGCAGGGAATCAGATGTTGGGAATCAGAGCTGGGGAATCATATATGGGGAATCAGAGATTGGGAATCAGAGGCCGGGAATCAGAGGCGGGGAATCAGAGGTGGGGAATCTGAGTCCGGGAATCAGAGATGGGGAATCAGAGGCGGGGAATCAGATATGGGGAATAAGTGGTGGGGAATCAGAGGCGGGGAAACAGAGATGGCTTATCAGATATGGGGAATCAGAGGTGGGGAATCAGAGGTGGTGAATCAGAGATGTGGAATCAGAGGCGGGGAATCAGAGGCAGGGAATCAGACACGGGGAATCAGAGGCGGGGAATCAGAGCTGGGGAATCAGAGGCGGGGAATCAGAGTTGGGGAATCAGAGGCGGGTAATCAAATATGGGGAAACAGAGGCGGGGAATCAGAGGTGGGGAATCAGAGGCAGAGAATCAGATGTGGGGAATCAGAGCTGGGGAATCAGAGGCGGGGAATCTGAGTTTGGGAATCAGAGGCGGAGAATAAGATATGGGGAATCAGAGGCGGGGAATCAGATATGGGCAATCAGAGGAGGGGA
This sequence comes from Narcine bancroftii, assembly GCF_036971445.1. Lineage (NCBI taxonomy): Eukaryota > Metazoa > Chordata > Chondrichthyes > Torpediniformes > Narcinidae > Narcine > Narcine bancroftii. Next base: position 2,946,663 of record NW_027211797.1, read on the forward strand.
ATCAGAGGTTGGGCATCAGAGGCGGGAATAAGAATTGGGGAATCAGACACGGGGAAACAGGGAAGGGGAATCAGAGGCAGTGAATCAGAGATGGTGAATCAGAGGCGGGGAATCACAGGCAGGGAATCAGACGCAGGGAATCAGTGGTGGTGAATCAGAGATGGGGAATCAGAGGCGGGGAATCAGAGGCAAGGAATCAGACACGGGGAATCAGAGGCGGGGAATCAGAGCTGGGGAATCAGAGGCGGGGAATCAGAGTTGGGGAATCGGAGGTGGGGAATCAGATATGGGGAAACAGAGGCGGGGAATCAGAAGTGGGGAAACAGAGGCAGGGAATCAGATATTGGGAATCAGAGGTGGGGAATCAGAGGCAGGGAATCAGATGTTGGGAATCAGAGCTGGGGAATCATATATGGGGAATCAGAGATTGGGAATCAGAGGCAGGGAATCAGAGGCGGGGAATCAGAGGTGGGGAATCTGAGTCCGGGAATCAGAGATGGGGAATCAGAGGCGGGGAATCAGATATGGGGAATAAGAGGTGGGGAATCAGAGGCGGGGAAACAGAGATGGCTTATCAGATATGGGGAATCAGAGGTGGGGAATCAGAGGTGGAGAATCAGAGATGTGGAATCAGAGGCGGGGAATCATAGGCAGGGAATCAGACACGGGGAATCAGAGGCGGGGAATCAGAGCTGGGGAATCAGAGGCGGGGAATCAGAGTTGGGGAATCAGAGGCGGGTAATCAGATATGGGGAAACAGAGGCGGGGAATCAGAGGTGGGGAATCAGAGGCAGAGAATCAGATGTGGGGAATCAGAGCTGGGGAATCAGAGGCGGGGAATCTGAGTTTGGGAATCAGAGGCGGAGAATAAGATATGGGGAATCAGAGGCGGGGAATCAGATATGGGCAATCAGAGGAGGGGAATCAGAGGTTGGGCATCAGAGGCGGGAATAAGATTTGGGGAATCAGACACGGGGAATCAGAGAAGGGGAATCAGAGGCAGTGAATCAGAGATGGTGAATCTGAGGCGGGGAATCACAGGCAGGGAATCAGACGCAGGGAATCAGTGGTGGTGAATCCAAGATGGGGAATCAGAGGCGGGGAATCAGAGGCAGGGAATTAGACACGGGGAATCAGAGGTGGGGAATCAGAGCTGAGGAATCAGAGGCGGGGAATCAGAGGCTGGGAATCAGATATGGGGCATCAGAGGCAGGGAATCAGAGCTGGGGAATCAGAGGCGGGGAATTAGTGGCAGGGAATCAGACGCAGGGAATCAGTGGTGGTGAATCCAAGATGGGGAATCAGAGGCGGGGAATCAGAGGCAGGGAATTAGACACGGGGAATCAGAGGTGGGGAATCAGAGCTGAGGAATCAGAGGCGGGGAATCAGAGTTGGGGAATCAGAGGCTGGGAATCAGATATGGGGCATCAGAGGCAGGGAATCAGATAGGGGAATCAGAGGCGGGGAATTAGTGGCAGGGAATCAGAGATGGGAAATCAGAGGCGGGGAATCAGAGGCAGGGCATCAGACACGTGGAATCAGAGGCGGGGAATCAGAGCTGGGGTATCAGAGGCGGGGAATCAGAGTTGGGGAATCAGAGGTGGGGAATCAGATATGGGGAAACAGAGGCGGGGAATCAGAGGCGGGGAAACAGAGGAGGGGAATCAGATATTGGGAATCAGAGGTGGGGAATCAGAGGCAGGGAATCAGAATTTGGGAATCAGAGATGGGGAATCAGAGCTGGGGAATCAGAGGCGGGGAATCAGAATTTGGGAATCAGAGATGGGAATCAGAGATGGGGAATCAGAGGTGCGGAATCAGACGTGGAGAATCAGAGGTGGTTAATCACAGATGGGGAATCAGAGGCAGGGAATCAGAAGCAGGGAATCAGACGCGGGGAATCAGAGGTGGGGAATCATAGCTGGGGAATCAGAGGCGGGGAATCAGAGTTGGGGAATCAGAGTTGGGGAATCCGAGGCGGGGTATCAGATATGGGGAATCAGAGGTGGGGAATCAGAGTTGGGGAATCAGAGGCGGGGAATCAGATATGGGGAATCAGAGGAGGGGAATCAGAGGTGGGGCATCAGAGGCGGGGAATTAGAATCAGGGAATCAGACGCGGGTAATCGGAGGTGGGGAATCAGAGCTGGTGAATCAGAGATGGTGAATCAGAGGCGGGGAATCACAGGCAGGGAATCAGACGCAGGGAATCAGTGGTGGTGAATCAGAGATGGGGAATCAGAGGCGGGGAATCAGAGGCAGGGAATCAGACGCGGGGAATCAGAGGCGGGGAATCAGAGCTGAGGAATCAGAGGCGGGGAATCAGAGTTGGGGAATCAGAGGCGGGGAATCAGATATGGGGAATCAGAGGAGGGGAATCAGAGGCTGGGAATCAAATATGGGGCATCAGAGGCAGGGAATCAGATAGGGGAATCAGAGGCGGGGAATTAGTGGCAGGGAATCAGAGATGGGAAATCAGAGGCGGGGAATCAGAGGCAGGGCATCAGACACGTGGAATCAGAGGCGGGGAATCAGAGCTGGGGTATCAGAGGCGGGGAATCAGAGTTGGGGAATCAGAGGTGGGGAATCAGATATGGGGAAACAGAGGCGGGGAATCAGAGGCGGGGAAACAGAGGAGAGGAATCAGATATTGGGAATCAGAGGTGGGGAATCAGAGGCAGGGAATCAGAATTTGGGAATCAGAGATGGGGAATCAGAGCTGGGGAATCAGAGGCGGGGAATCAGAATTTGGGAATCAGAGATGGGAATCAGAGATGGGGAATCAGAGGTGCGGAATCAGACGTGGAGAATCAGAGGTGGTTAATCACAGATGGGGAATCAGAGGCAGGGAATCAGAAGCAGGGAATCAGACGCGGGGAATCAGAGGTGGGGAATCATAGCTGGGGAATCAGAGTTGGGGAATCCGAGGCGGGGTATCAGATATGGGGAATCAGAGGTGGGGAATCAGAGGTGGTGAATCAGAGATGGGGAATCAGAGGCGGGGAATTAGAATCAGGGAATCAGACGCGGGTAATCGGAGGTGGGGAATCAGAGCTGGTGAATCAGAGATGGTGAATCAGAGGCGGGGAATCACAGGCAGGGAATCAGACGCAGGGAATCAGTGGTGGTGAATCAGAGATGGGGAATCAGAGGCGGGGAATCAGAGGCAGGGAATCAGACGCGGGGAATCAGAGGCGGGGAATCAGAGCTGAGGAATCAGAGGCGGGGAATCAGAGTTGGGGAATCAGAGGCGGGGAATCAGATATGGGGAATCAGAGGAGGGGAATCAGAGGTGGGGCATCAGAGGCGGGAATCAGAATTGGGGAATCAGACATGCAGAATCAGAGAAGGGGAATCAGAGGCAGTGAATCAGAGATGGTGAATCAGAGGCGGGGAATCACAGGCAGGGAATCAGACGCAGGGAATCAGTGGTGGTGAATCAGAGATGGGGAATCAGAGGCGGGGAATCAGAGGCAAGGAATCAGACACGGGGAATCAGAGGCGGGGAATCAGAGCTGGGGAATCAGAGGCGGGGATTCAGAGTTGGGGAATCGGAGGTGGGGAATCAGATATGGGGAAACAGAGGCGGGGAATCAGAAGTGGGGAAACAGAGGCAGGGAATCAGATATTGGGAATCAGAGGTGGGGAATCAGAGGCAGGGAATCAGATGTTGGGAATCAGAGCTGGGGAATCATATATGGGGAATCAGAGATTGGGAATCAGAGGCCGGGAATCAGAGGCGGGGAATCAGAGGTGGGGAATCTGAGTCCGGGAATCAGAGATGGGGAATCAGAGGCGGGGAATCAGATATGGGGAATAAGAGGTGGGGAATCAGAGGCGGGGAAACAGAGATGGCTTATCAGATATGGGGAATCAGAGGTGGGGAATCAGAGGTGGTGAATCAGAGATGTGGAATCAGAGGCGGGGAATCAGAGGCAGGGAATCAGACACGGGGAATCAGAGGCGGGGAATCAGAGCTGGGGAATCAGAGGCGGGGAATCAGAGTTGGGGAATCAGAGGCGGGTAATCAGATATGGGGAAACAGAGGCGGGGAATCAGAGGTGGGGAATCAGAGGCAGAGAATCAGATGTGGGGAATCAGAGCTGGGGAATCAGAGGCGGGGAATCTGAGTTTGGGAATCAGAGGCGGAGAATAAGATATGGGGAATCAGAGGCGGGGAATCAGATATGGGCAATCAGAGGAGGGGAATCAGAGGTTGGGCATCAGAGGCGGGAATAAGAATTGGGGAATCAGACACGGGGAAACAGGGAAGGGGAATCAGAGGCAGTGAATCAGAGATGGTGAATCAGAGGCGGGGAATCACAGGCAGGGAATCAGACGCAGGGAATCAGTGGTGGTGAATCAGAGATGGGGAATCAGAGGCGGGGAATCAGAGGCAAGGAATCAGACACGGGGAATCAGAGGCGGGGAATCAGAGCTGGGGAATCAGAGGCGGGGAATCAGAGTTGGGGAATCGGAGGTGGGGAATCAGATATGGGGAAACAGAGGCGGGGAATCAGAAGTGGGGAAACAGAGGCAGGGAATCAGATATTGGGAATCAGAGGTGGGGAATCAGAGGCAGGGAATCAGATGTTGGGAATCAGAGCTGGGGAATCATATATGGGGAATCAGAGATTGGGAATCAGAGGCAGGGAATCAGAGGCGGGGAATCAGAGGTGGGGAATCTGAGTCCGGGAATCAGAGATGGGGAATCAGAGGCGGGGAATCAGATATGGGGAATAAGAGGTGGGGAATCAGAGGCGGGGAAACAGAGATGGCTTATCAGATATGGGGAATCAGAGGTGGGGAATCAGAGGTGGAGAATCAGAGATGTGGAATCAGAGGCGGGGAATCATAGGCAGGGAATCAGACATGGGGAATCAGAGGCGGGGAATCAGAGCTGGGGAATCAGAGGCGGGGAATCAGAGTTGGGGAATCAGAGGCGGGTAATCAGATATGGGGAAACAGAGGCGGGGAATCAGAGGTGGGGAATCAGAGGCAGAGAATCAGATGTGGGGAATCAGAGCTGGGGAATCAGAGGCGGGGAATCTGAGTTTGGGAATCAGAGGCGGAGAATAAGATATGGGGAATCAGAGGCGGGGAATCAGATATGGGCAATCAGAGGAGGGGAATCAGAGGTTGGGCATCAGAGGCGGGAATAAGATTTGGGGAATCAGACACGGGGAATCAGAGAAGGGGAATCAGAGGCAGTGAATCAGAGATGGTGAATCTGAGGCGGGGAATCACAGGCAGGGAATCAGACGCAGGGAATCAGTGGTGGTGAATCCAAGATGGGGAATCAGAGGCGGGGAATCAGAGGCAGGGAATTAGACACGGGGAATCAGAGGTGGGGAATCAGAGCTGAGGAATCAGAGGCGGGGAATCAGAGGCTGGGAATCAGATATGGGGCATCAGAGGCAGGGAATCAGAGCTGGGGAATCAGAGGCGGGGAATTAGTGGCAGGGAATCAGACGCAGGGAATCAGTGGTGGTGAATCCAAGATGGGGAATCAGAGGCGGGGAATCAGAGGCAGGGAATTAGACACGGGGAATCAGAGGTGGGGAATCAGAGCTGAGGAATCAGAGGCGGGGAATCAGAGTTGGGGAATCAGAGGCTGGGAATCAGATATGGGGCATCAGAGGCAGGGAATCAGATAGGGGAATCAGAGGCGGGGAATTAGTGGCAGGGAATCAGAGATGGGAAATCAGAGGCGGGGAATCAGAGGCAGGGCATCAGACACGTGGAATCAGAGGCGGGGAATCAGAGCTGGGGTATCAGAGGCGGGGAATCAGAGTTGGGGAATCAGAGGTGGGGAATCAGATATGGGGAAACAGAGGCGGGGAATCAGAGGCGGGGAAACAGAGGAGGGGAATCAGATATTGGGAATCAGAGGTGGGGAATCAGAGGCAGGGAATCAGAATTTGGGAATCAGAGATGGGGAATCAGAGCTGGGGAATCAGAGGCGGGGAATCAGAATTTGGGAATCAGAGATGGGAATCAGAGATGGGGAATCAGAGGTGCGGAATCAGACGTGGAGAATCAGAGGTGGTTAATCACAGATGGGGAATCAGAGGCAGGGAATCAGAAGCAGGGAATCAGACGCGGGGAATCAGAGGTGGGGAATCATAGCTGGGGAATCAGAGGCGGGGAATCAGAGTTGGGGAATCAGAGTTGGGGAATCCGAGGCGGGGTATCAGATATGGGGAATCAGAGGTGGGGAATCAGAGTTGGGGAATCAGAGGCGGGGAATCAGATATGGGGAATCAGAGGAGGGGAATCAGAGGTGGGGCATCAGAGGCGGGGAATTAGAATCAGGGAATCAGACGCGGGTAATCGGAGGTGGGGAATCAGAGCTGGTGAATCAGAGATGGTGAATCAGAGGCGGGGAATCACAGGCAGGGAATCAGACGCAGGGAATCAGTGGTGGTGAATCAGAGATGGGGAATCAGAGGCGGGGAATCAGAGGCAGGGAATCAGACGCGGGGAATCAGAGGCGGGGAATCAGAGCTGAGGAATCAGAGGCGGGGAATCAGAGTTGGGGAATCAGAGGCGGGGAATCAGATATGGGGAATCAGAGGAGGGGAATCAGAGGTGGGGCATCAGAGGCGGGAATCAGAATTGGGGAATCAGACATGCAGAATCAGAGAAGGGGAATCAGAGGCAGTGAATCAGAGATGGTGAATCAGAGGCGGGGAATCACAGGCAGGGAATCAGACGCAGGGAATCAGTGGTGGTGAATCAGAGATGGGGAATCAGAGGCGGGGAATCAGAGGCAAGGAATCAGACACGGGGAATCAGAGGCGGGGAATCAGAGCTGGGGAATCAGAGGCGGGGAATCAGAGTTGGGGAATCGGAGGTGGGGAATCAGATATGGGGAAACAGAGGCGGGGAATCAGAAGTGGGGAAACAGAGGCAGGGAATCAGATATTGGGAATCAGAGGTGGGGAATCAGAGGCAGGGAATCAGATGTTGGGAATCAGAGCTGGGGAATCATAAATGGGGAATCAGAGATTGGGAATCAGAGGCAGGGAATCAGAGGCGGGGAATCAGAGGTGGGGAATCTGAGTCCGGGAATCAGAGATGGGGAATCAGAGGCGGGGAATCAGATATGGGGAATAAGAGGTCGGGAATCAGAGGCGGGGAAACAGAGATGGCTTATCAGATATGGGGAATCAGAGGTGGGGAATCAGAGGTGGTGAATCAGAGATGTGGAATCAGAGGCGGGGAATCAGAGGCAGGGAATCAGACACGGGGAATCAGAGGCGGGGAATCAGAGCTGGGGAATCAGAGGCGGGGAATCAGAGTTGGGGAATCAGAGGCGGGTAATCAGATATGGGGAAACAGAGGCGGGGAATCAGAGGTGGGGAATCAGAGGCAGAGAATCAGATGTGGGGAATCAGAGCTGGGGAATCAGAGGCGGGGAATCTGAGTTTGGGAATCAGAGGCGGAGAATAAGATATGGGGAATCAGAGGCGGGGAATCAGATATGGGCAATCAGAGGAGGGGAATCAGAGGTTGGGCATCAGAGGCGGGAATAAGAATTGGGGAATCAGACACGGGGAATCAGGGAAGGGGAATCAGAGGCAGTGAATCAGAGATGGTGAATCAGAGGCGGGGAATCACAGGCAGGGAATCAGACGCAGGGAATCAATGGTGGTGAATCCAAGATGGGGAATCAAAGGCGGGGAATCAGAGGCAGGGAATTAGACACGGGGAATCAGAGGTGGGGAATCAGAGCTGAGGAATCAGAGGCGGGGAATCAGAGGCTGGGAATCAGATATGGGGCATCAGAGGCAGGGAATCAGAGCTGGGGAATCAGAGGCGGGGAATCAGAGTTGGGGAATCAGAGGCGGGTAATCAGATATGGGGAAACAGAGGCGGGGAATCAGAGGTGGGGAATCAGAGGCAGAGAATCAGATGTGGGGAATCAGAGCTGGGGAATCAGAGGCGGGGAATCTGAGTTTGGGAATCAGAGGCGGAGAATAAGATATGGGGAATCAGAGGCGGGGAATCAGAGGTTGGGCATCAGAGGCGGGAATAAGAATTGGGGAATCAGACACGGGGAATCAGAGAAGGGGAATCAGAGGCAGTGAATCAGAGATGGTGAATCAGAGGCGGGGAATCACAGGCAGGGAATCAGACGCAGGGAATCAGTGGTGGTGAATCCAAGATGGGGAATCAGAGGCGGGGAATCAGAGGCAGGGAATTAGACACGGGGAATCAGAGGTGGGGAATCAGAGCTGAGGAATCAGAGGCGGGGAATCAGAGGCTGGGAATCAGATATGGGGCATCAGAGGCAGGGAATCAGATAGGGGAATCAGAGGCGGGGAATTAGTGGCAGGGAATCAGAGGCGGGGAATCAGAGGCGGGATATCAGAGGCAGGGAATCAGATGTGGGGTATCAGACATGGGGAATCAGAGGCAGGGAATCAGATATGGGCAATCAGAGGAGGGGAATCAGAGGTTGGGCATCAGAGGCGGGAATCAGAATTGGGGAATCAGACATGGGGAATCAGAGAAGGGGAATCAGAGGCAGTGAATCAGAGATGGTGAATCAGAGGCGGGGAATCACAGGCAGGGAATGAGACGCAGGGAATCAGTGGTGGTGAATCCAAGATGGGGAATCAGAGGCGGGGAATCAGAGGCAGGGAATTAGACACGGGGAATCAGAGGTGGGGAATCAGAGCTGAGGAATCAGAGGCAGGGAATCAGAGTTGGGGAATCAGAGGCTGGGAATCAGATATGGGGCATCAGAGGCAGGGAATCAGATAGGGGAATCAGACGCTGGGAATCACAGGCAGGGAATCAGACGCAGGGAATCAGTGGTGGTGAATCTGAGATGGGGAATCAGAGGCGGGGAATCAGAGGCAGGGAATCAGACGCGGGGAATCAGAGGCGGGGAATCAGAGCTGAGGAATCAGAGGCGGGGAATCAGAGTTGGGGAATCAGAGGCGGGGAATCAGATATGGGGAATCAGAGGCGGGGAGTCAGAGGCGGGGAAACAGAGGAGGGATATCAGATATGGGGAACCAGAGGTGGGGAATCGGAGGGCGGGAATCCGAGATGGCGAATCAGAGGCAGGGAATCAGATATGGGGTATCAGAGATGGGGAATCAGATGCAGGGAATCAGAGGCGGGGAATCAGAAGCGGAGAATCATATTCCGGGAATCAGAGTCTGGGAATCAGAGGTGGGGAATCTGAGTCCGGGAATCAGAGATGGGGAATCAGAGGTGGGGAATCAGATATGGGGAATCAGAGGCGGGGAATCAGAGGCGGGGAAACAAAGATGGCTTATCAGATATGGGGAATCAGAGGTGGTGAATCAGAGGCGGTGAATCAGAGATGGGGAATCAGAGGCGGGGAATCAGAAGCAGGGAATCAGATGTGGGGAATCAGAGCTGGGGAATCAGAGGCGGGGCATCTGAGTTTGGGAATCAGAGGCGGAGAATAAGATATGGGGAATAAGAGGCGGGGAATCAGATATGGGCAATCAGAGGAGGGGAATCAGAGGTTGGGCATCAGAGGCGGGAATCAGAATTGGGGAATCAGACATGGGGAATCAGAGAAGGGGAATCAGAGGCCGTGAATCAGAGATGGTGAATCAGAGGCGGGGAATCACAGGCAGGGAATCAGACGCAGGGAATCAGTGGTGGTGAATCCAAGATGGGGAATCAGAGGCGGGGAATCAGAGGCAGGGAATTAGACACGGGGAATCAGAGGTGGGGAATCAGAGCTGAGGAATCAGAGGCGGGGAATCAGAGTTGGGGAAACAGAGGCTGGGAATCAGATATGGGGCATCAGAGGCAGGGAAACAGATAGGGGAATCAGAGGCGGGGAATTAGTGGCAGGGAATCAGAGATGGGAAATCAGAGGCGGGGAATCAGAGGCAGGGCATCAGACACGTGGAATCAGAGGCGGGGAATCAGAGCTGGGGTATCAGAGGCGGGGAATCAGAGTTGGGGAATCAGAGGTGGGGAATCAGATATGGGGAAACAGAGGCGGGGAATCAGAGGCGGTGAAACAGAGGAGGGGAATCAGATATTGGGAATCAGAGGTGGGGAATCAGAGGCAGGGAATCAGAATTTGGGAATCAGAGATGGGGAATCAGAGCTGGGGAATCAGAGGCGGGGAATGAGAATTTGGGAATCAGAGATGGGAATCAGAGATGGGGAATCAGAGGTGCGGAATCAGATATGGGCAATCAGAGGAGGGGAATCAGAGGTTGGGCATCAGAGGCGGGAATAAGAATTGGGGAATCAGACACGGGGAAACAGGGAAGGGGAATCAGAGGCAGTGAATCAGAGATGGTGAATCAGAGGCGGGGAATCACAGGCAGGGAATCAGACGCAGGGAATCAGTGGTGGTGAATCAGAGATGGGGAATCAGAGGCGGGGAATCAGAGGCAAGGAATCAGACACGGGGAATCAGAGGCGGGGAATCAGAGCTGGGGAATCAGAGGCGGGGAATCAGAGTTGGGGAATCGGAGGTGGGGAATCAGATATGGGGAAACAGAGGCGGGGAATCAGAAGTGGGGAAACAGAGGCAGGGAATCAGATATTGGGAATCAGAGGTGGGGAATCAGAGGCAGGGAATCAGATGTTGGGAATCAGAGCTGGGGAATCATATATGGGGAATCAGAGATTGGGAATCAGAGGCAGGGAATCAGAGGCGGGGAATCAGAGGTGGGGAATCTGAGTCCGGGAATCAGAGATGGGGAATCAGAGGCGGGGAATCAGATATGGGGAATAAGAGGTGGGGAATCAGAGGCGGGGAAACAGAGATGGCTTATCAGATATGGGGAATCAGAGGTGGGGAATCAGAGGTGGAGAATCAGAGATGTGGAATCAGAGGCGGGGAATCATAGGCAGGGAATCAGACACGGGGAATCAGAGGCGGGGAATCAGAGCTGGGGAATCAGAGGCGGGGAATCAGAGTTGGGGAATCAGAGGCGGGTAATCAGATATGGGGAAACAGAGGCGGGGAATCAGAGGTGGGGAATCAGAGGCAGAGAATCAGATGTGGGGAATCAGAGCTGGGGAATCAGAGGCGGGGAATCTGAGTTTGGGAATCAGAGGCGGAGAATAAGATATGGGGAATCAGAGGCGGGGAATCAGATATGGGCAATCAGAGGAGGGGAATCAGAGGTTGGGCATCAGAGGCGGGAATAAGATTTGGGGAATCAGACACGGGGAATCAGAGAAGGGGAATCAGAGGCAGTGAATCAGAGATGGTGAATCTGAGGCGGGGAATCACAGGCAGGGAATCAGACGCAGGGAATCAGTGGTGGTGAATCCAAGATGGGGAATCAGAGGCGGGGAATCAGAGGCAGGGAATTAGACACGGGGAATCAGAGGTGGGGAATCAGAGCTGAGGAATCAGAGGCGGGGAATCAGAGGCTGGGAATCAGATATGGGGCATCAGAGGCAGGGAATCAGAGCTGGGGAATCAGAGGCGGGGAATTAGTGGCAGGGAATCAGACGCAGGGAATCAGTGGTGGTGAATCCAAGATGGGGAATCAGAGGCGGGGAATCAGAGGCAGGGAATTAGACACGGGGAATCAGAGGTGGGGAATCAGAGCTGAGGAATCAGAGGCGGGGAATCAGAGTTGGGGAATCAGAGGCTGGGAATCAGATATGGGGCATCAGAGGCAGGGAATCAGATAGGGGAATCAGAGGCGGGGAATTAGTGGCAGGGAATCAGAGATGGGAAATCAGAGGCGGGGAATCAGAGGCAGGGCATCAGACACGTGGAATCAGAGGCGGGGAATCAGAGCTGGGGTATCAGAGGCGGGGAATCAGAGTTGGGGAATCAGAGGTGGGGAATCAGATATGGGGAAACAGAGGCGGGGAATCAGAGGCGGGGAAACAGAGGAGGGGAATCAGATATTGGGAATCAGAGGTGGGGAATCAGAGGCAGGGAATCAGAATTTGGGAATCAGAGATGGGGAATCAGAGCTGGGGAATCAGAGGCGGGGAATCAGAATTTGGGAATCAGAGATGGGAATCAGAGATGGGGAATCAGAGGTGCGGAATCAGACGTGGAGAATCAGAGGTGGTTAATCACAGATGGGGAATCAGAGGCAGGGAATCAGAAGCAGGGAATCAGACGCGGGGAATCAGAGGTGGGGAATCATAGCTGGGGAATCAGAGGCGGGGAATCAGAGTTGGGGAATCAGAGTTGGGGAATCCGAGGCGGGGTATCAGATATGGGGAATCAGAGGTGGGGAATCAGAGTTGGGGAATCAGAGGCGGGGAATCAGATATGGGGAATCAGAGGAGGGGAATCAGAGGTGGGGCATCAGAGGCGGGGAATTAGAATCAGGGAATCAGACGCGGGTAATCGGAGGTGGGGAATCAGAGCTGGTGAATCAGAGATGGTGAATCAGAGGCGGGGAATCACAGGCAGGGAATCAGACGCAGGGAATCAGTGGTGGTGAATCAGAGATGGGGAATCAGAGGCGGGGAATCAGAGGCAGGGAATCAGACGCGGGGAATCAGAGGCGGGGAATCAGAGCTGAGGAATCAGAGGCGGGGAATCAGAGTTGGGGAATCAGAGGCGGGGAATCAGATATGGGGAATCAGAGGAGGGGAATCAGAGGTGGGGCATCAGAGGCGGGAATCAGAATTGGGGAATCAGACATGCAGAATCAGAGAAGGGGAATCAGAGGCAGTGAATCAGAGATGGTGAATCAGAGGCGGGGAATCACAGGCAGGGAATCAGACGCAGGGAATCAGTGGTGGTGAATCAGAGATGGGGAATCAGAGGCGGGGAATCAGAGGCAAGGAATCAGACACGGGGAATCAGAGGCGGGGAATCAGAGCTGGGGAATCAGAGGCGGGGAATCAGAGTTGGGGAATCGGAGGTGGGGAATCAGATATGGGGAAACAGAGGCGGGGAATCAGAAGTGGGGAAACAGAGGCAGGGAATCAGATATTGGGAATCAGAGGTGGGGAATCAGAGGCAGGGAATCAGATGTTGGGAATCAGAGCTGGGGAATCATAAATGGGGAATCAGAGATTGGGAATCAGAGGCAGGGAATCAGAGGCGGGGAATCAGAGGTGGGGAATCTGAGTCCGGGAATCAGAGATGGGGAATCAGAGGCGGGGAATCAGATATGGGGAATAAGAGGTCGGGAATCAGAGGCGGGGAAACAGAGATGGCTTATCAGATATGGGGAATCAGAGGTGGGGAATCAGAGGTGGTGAATCAGAGATGTGGAATCAGAGGCGGGGAATCAGAGGCAGGGAATCAGACACGGGGAATCAGAGGCGGGGAATCAGAGCTGGGGAATCAGAGGCGGGGAATCAGAGTTGGGGAATCAGAGGCGGGTAATCAGATATGGGGAAACAGAGGCGGGGAATCAGAGGTGGGGAATCAGAGGCAGAGAATCAGATGTGGGGAATCAGAGCTGGGGAATCAGAGGCGGGGAATCTGAGTTTGGGAATCAGAGGCGGAGAATAAGATATGGGGAATCAGAGGCGGGGAATCAGATATGGGCAATCAGAGGAGGGGAATCAGAGGTTGGGCATCAGAGGCGGGAATAAGAATTGGGGAATCAGACACGGGGAATCAGGGAAGGGGAATCAGAGGCAGTGAATCAGAGATGGTGAATCAGAGGCGGGGAATCACAGGCAGGGAATCAGACGCAGGGAATCAATGGTGGTGAATCCAAGATGGGGAATCAAAGGCGGGGAATCAGAGGCAGGGAATTAGACACGGGGAATCAGAGGTGGGGAATCAGAGCTGAGGAATCAGAGGCGGGGAATCAGAGGCTGGGAATCAGATATGGGGCATCAGAGGCAGGGAATCAGAGCTGGGGAATCAGAGGCGGGGAATCAGAGTTGGGGAATCAGAGGCGGGTAATCAGATATGGGGAAACAGAGGCGGGGAATCAGAGGTGGGGAATCAGAGGCAGAGAATCAGATGTGGGGAATCAGAGCTGGGGAATCAGAGGCGGGGAATCTGAGTTTGGGAATCAGAGGCGGAGAATAAGATATGGGGAATCAGAGGCGGGGAATCAGAGGTTGGGCATCAGAGGCGGGAATAAGAATTGGGGAATCAGACACGGGGAATCAGAGAAGGGGAATCAGAGGCAGTGAATCAGAGATGGTGAATCAGAGGCGGGGAATCACAGGCAGGGAATCAGACGCAGGGAATCAGTGGTGGTGAATCCAAGATGGGGAATCAGAGGCGGGGAATCAGAGGCAGGGAATTAGACACGGGGAATCAGAGGTGGGGAATCAGAGCTGAGGAATCAGAGGCGGGGAATCAGAGGCTGGGAATCAGATATGGGGCATCAGAGGCAGGGAATCAGATAGGGGAATCAGAGGCGGGGAATTAGTGGCAGGGAATCAGAGGCGGGGAATCAGAGGCGGGATATCAGAGGCAGGGAATCAGATGTGGGGAATCAGACATGGGGAATCAGAGGCAGGGAATCAGATATGGGCAATCAGAGGAGGGGAATCAGAGGTTGGGCATCAGAGGCGGGAATCAGAATTGGGGAATCAGACATGGGGAATCAGAGAAGGGGAATCAGAGGCAGTGAATCAGAGATGGTGAATCAGAGGCGGGGAATCACAGGCAGGGAATGAGACGCAGGGAATCAGTGGTGGTGAATCCAAGATGGGGAATCAGAGGCGGGGAATCAGAGGCAGGGAATTAGACACGGGGAATCAGAGGTGGGGAATCAGAGCTGAGGAATCAGAGGCAGGGAATCAGAGTTGGGGAATCAGAGGCTGGGAATCAGATATGGGGCATCAGAGGCAGGGAATCAGATAGGGGAATCAGACGCTGGGAATCACAGGCAGGGAATCAGACGCAGGGAATCAGTGGTGGTGAATCTGAGATGGGGAATCAGAGGCGGGGAATCAGAGGCAGGGAATCAGACGCGGGGAATCAGAGGCGGGGAATCAGAGCTGAGGAATCAGAGGCGGGGAATCAGAGTTGGGGAATCAGAGGCGGGGAATCAGATATGGGGAATCAGAGGCGGGGAGTCAGAGGCGGGGAAACAGAGGAGGGATATCAGATATGGGGAACCAGAGGTGGGGAATCGGAGGGCGGGAATCCGAGATGGCGAATCAGAGGCAGGGAATCAGATATGGGGTATCAGAGATGGGGAATCAGATGCAGGGAATCAGAGGCGGGGAATCAGAAGCGGAGAATCATATTCCGGGAATCAGAGTCTGGGAATCAGAGGTGGGGAATCTGAGTCCGGGAATCAGAGATGGGGAATCAGAGGTGGGGAATCAGATATGGGGAATCAGAGGCGGGGAATCAGAGGCGGGGAAACAAAGATGGCTTATCAGATATGGGGAATCAGAGGTGGTGAATCAGAGGCGGTGAATCAGAGATGGGGAATCAGAGGCGGGGAATCAGAAGCAGGGAATCAGATGTGGGGAATCAGAGCTGGGGAATCAGAGGCGGGGCATCTGAGTTTGGGAATCAGAGGCGGAGAATAAGATATGGGGAATAAGAGGCGGGGAATCAGATATGGGCAATCAGAGGAGGGGAATCAGAGGTTGGGCATCAGAGGCGGGAATCAGAATTGGGGAATCAGACATGGGGAATCAGAGAAGGGGAATCAGAGGCCGTGAATCAGAGATGGTGAATCAGAGGCGGGGAATCACAGGCAGGGAATCAGACGCAGGGAATCAGTGGTGGTGAATCCAAGATGGGGAATCAGAGGCGGGGAATCAGAGGCAGGGAATTAGACACGGGGAATCAGAGGTGGGGAATCAGAGCTGAGGAATCAGAGGCGGGGAATCAGAGTTGGGGAAACAGAGGCTGGGAATCAGATATGGGGCATCAGAGGCAGGGAAACAGATAGGGGAATCAGAGGCGGGGAATTAGTGGCAGGGAATCAGAGATGGGAAATCAGAGGCGGGGAATCAGAGGCAGGGCATCAGACACGTGGAATCAGAGGCGGGGAATCAGAGCTGGGGTATCAGAGGCGGGGAATCAGAGTTGGGGAATCAGAGGTGGGGAATCAGATATGGGGAAACAGAGGCGGGGAATCAGAGGCGGTGAAACAGAGGAGGGGAATCAGATATTGGGAATCAGAGGTGGGGAATCAGAGGCAGGGAATCAGAATTTGGGAATCAGAGATGGGGAATCAGAGCTGGGGAATCAGAGGCGGGGAATGAGAATTTGGGAATCAGAGATGGGAATCAGAGATGGGGAATCAGAGGTGCGGAATCAGACGTGGAGAATCAGAGGTGGTTAATCACAGATGGGGAATCAGAGGCAGGGAATCAGAAGCAGGGAATCAGACGCGGGGAATAAGAGGTGGGGAATCATAGCTGGGGAATCAGAGGCGGGGAATCAGAGTTGGGGAATCAGAGTTGGGGAATCCGAGGCGGGGTATCAGATATGGGGAATCAGAGGTGGGGAATCAGAGGTGGTGAATCAGAGATGGGGAATCAGAGGCGGGGAATTAGAATCAGGGAATCAGACGCGGGTAATCGGAGGTGGGGAATCAGAGCTGGTGAATCAGAGATGGTGAATCAGAGGCGGGGAATCACAGGCAGGGAATCAGACGCAGGGAATCAGTGGTGGTGAATCAGAGATGGGGAATCAGAGGCGGGGAATCAGAGGCAGGGAATCAGACGCGGGGAATCAGAGGCGGGGAATCAGAGCTGAGGAATCAGAGGCGGGGAATCAGAGTTGGGGAATCAGAGGCGGGGAATCAGATATGGGGAATCAGAGGAGGGGAATCAGAGGTGGGGCATCAGAGGCGGGAATCAGAATTGGGGAATCAGACATGCAGAATCAGAGAAGGGGAATCAGAGGCAGTGAATCAGAGATGGTGAATCAGAGGCGGGGAATCACAGGCAGGGAATCAGACGCAGGGAATCAGTGGTGGTGAATCAGAGATGGGGAATCAGAGGCGGGGAATCAGAGGCAAGGAATCAGACACGGGGAATCAGAGGCGGGGAATCAGAGCTGGGGAATCAGAGGCGGGGAATCAGAGTTGGGGAATCGGAGGTGGGGAATCAGATATGGGGAAACAGAGGCGGGGAATCAGAAGTGGGGAAACAGAGGCAGGGAATCAGATATTGGGAATCAGAGGTGGGGAATCAGAGGCAGGGAATCAGATGTTGGGAATCAGAGCTGGGGAATCATATATGGGGAATCAGAGATTGGGAATCAGAGGCAGGGAATCAGAGGCGGGGAATCAGAGGTGGGGAATCTGAGTCCGGGAATCAGAGATGGGGAATCAGAGGCGGGGAATCAGATATGGGGAATAAGAGGTGGGGTATCAGAGGCGGGGATACAGAGATGGCTTATCAGATATGGGGAATCAGAGGTGGGGAATCAGAGGTGGTGAATCAGAGATGTGGAATCAGAGGCGGGGAATCAGAGGCAGGGAATCAGACACGGGGAATCAGAGGCGGGGAATCAGAGCTGGGGAATCAGAGGCGGGGAATCAGAGTTGGGGAATCAGAGGCGGGTAATCAGATATGGGGAAACAGAGGCGGGGAATCAGAGGTGGGGAATCAGAGGCAGAGAATCAGATGTGGGGAATCAGAGCTGGGGAATCAGAGGCGGGGAATCTGAGTTTGGGAATCAGAGGCGGAGAATAAGATATGGGGAATCAGAGACGGGGAATCAGATATGGGCAATCAGAGGAGGGGAATCAGAGGTTGGGCATCAGAGGCGGGAATAAGAATTGGGGAATCAGACACGGGGAATCAGAGAAGGGGAATCAGAGGCAGTGAATCAGAGATGGTGAATCAGAAGCGGGGAATCACAGGCAGGGAATAAGACGCAGGGAATCAGTGGTGGTGAATCCAAGATGGGGAATCAGAGGCGGGGAATCAGAGGCAGGGAATTAGACACGGGGAATGAGAGGTGGGGAATCAGAGCTGAGGAATCAGAGGCGGGGAATCAGAGGCTGGGAATCAGATATGGGGCATCAGAGGCAGGGAATCAGATAGGGGAATCAGAGGCGGGGAATTAGTGGCAGGGAATCAGAGGCGGGGAATCAGAGGCGGGATATCAGACGCAGGGAATCAGATGTGGGGAATCAGACATGGGGAATCAGAGGCAGGGAATCAGATATGGGCAATCAGAGGAGGGGAATCAGAGGTTGGGCATCAGAGGCGGGAATCAGAATTGGGGAATCAGACATGGGGAATCAGAGAAGGGGAATCAGAGGCAGTGAATCAGAGATGGTGAATCAGAGGCGGGGAATCACAGGCAGGGAATGAGACGCAGGGAATCAGACGCGGGGAATCAGAGGTGGGGAATCATAGCTGGGGAATCAGAGGAGGGGAATCAGAGGTGGGGCATCAGAGGCGGGGAATTAGAATCAGGGAATCAGACGCGGGTAATCGGATGTGGGGAATCAGAGCTGGTGAATCAGAGATGGTGAATCAGAGGCGGGGAATCACAGGCAGGGAATCAGACGCAGGGAATCAGTGGTGGTGAATCAGAGATGGGGAATCAGAGGCGGGGAATCAGAGGCAGGGAATCAGACGCGGGGAATCAGAGGCGGGGAATCAGAGCTGAGGAATCAGAGGCGGGGAATCAGAGTTGGGGAATCAGAGGCGGGGAATCAGATATGGGGAATCAGAGGAGGGGAATCAGAGGCTGGGAATCAAATATGGGGCATCAGAGGCAGGGAATCAGATAGGGGAATCAGAGGCGGGGAATTAGTGGCAGGGAATCAGAGATGGGAAATCAGAGGCGGGGAATCAGAGGCAGGGCATCAGACACGTGGAATCAGAGGCGGGGAATCAGAGCTGGGGTATCAGAGGCGGGGAATCAGAGTTGGGGAATCAGAGGTGGGGAATCAGATATGGGGAAACAGAGGCGTGGAATCAGAGGCGGGGAAACAGAGGAGAGGAATCAGATATTGGGAATCAGAGGTGGGGAATCAGAGGCAGGGAATCAGAATTTGGGAATCAGAGATGGGGAATCAGAGCTGGGGAATCAGAGGCGGGGAATCAGAATTTGGGAATCAGAGATGGGAATCAGAGATGGGGAATCAGAGGTGCGGAATCAGACGTGGAGAATCAGAGGTGGTTAATCACAGATGGGGAATCAGAGGCAGGGAATCAGAAGCAGGGAATCAGACGCGGGGAATCAGAGGTGGGGAATCATAGCTGGGGAATCAGAGTTGGGGAATCCGAGGCGGGGTATCAGATATGGGGAATCAGAGGTGGGGAATCAGAGGTGGTGAATCAGAGATGGGGAATCAGAGGCGGGGAATTAGAATCAGGGAATCAGACGCGGGTAATCGGAGGTGGGGAATCAGAGCTGGTGAATCAGAGATGGTGAATCAGAGGCGGGGAATCACAGGCAGGGAATCAGACGCAGGGAATCAGTGGTGGTGAATCAGAGATGGGGAATCAGAGGCGGGGAATCAGAGGCAGGGAATCAGACGCGGGGAATCAGAGGCGGGGAATCAGAGCTGAGGAATCAGAGGCGGGGAATCAGAGTTGGGGAATCAGAGGCGGGGAATCAGATATGGGGAATCAGAGGAGGGGAATCAGAGGTGGGGCATCAGAGGCGGGAATCAGAATTGGGGAATCAGACATGCAGAATCAGAGAAGGGGAATCAGAGGCAGTGAATCAGAGATGGTGAATCAGAGGCGGGGAATCACAGGCAGGGAATCAGACGCAGGGAATCAGTGGTGGTGAATCAGAGATGGGGAATCAGAGGCGGGGAATCAGAGGCAAGGAATCAGACACGGGGAATCAGAGGCGGGGAATCAGAGCTGGGGAATCAGAGGCGGGGATTCAGAGTTGGGGAATCGGAGGTGGGGAATCAGATATGGGGAAACAGAGGCGGGGAATCAGAAGTGGGGAAACAGAGGCAGGGAATCAGATATTGGGAATCAGAGGTGGGGAATCAGAGGCAGGGAATCAGATGTTGGGAATCAGAGCTGGGGAATCATATATGGGGAATCAGAGATTGGGAATCAGAGGCCGGGAATCAGAGGCGGGGAATCAGAGGTGGGGAATCTGAGTCCGGGAATCAGAGATGGGGAATCAGAGGCGGGGAATCAGATATGGGGAATAAGAGGTGGGGAATCAGAGGCGGGGAAACAGAGATGGCTTATCAGATATGGGGAATCAGAGGTGGGGAATCAGAGGTGGTGAATCAGAGATGTGGAATCAGAGGCGGGGAATCAGAGGCAGGGAATCAGACACGGGGAATCAGAGGCGGGGAATCAGAGCTGGGGAATCAGAGGCGGGGAATCAGAGTTGGGGAATCAGAGGCGGGTAATCAGATATGGGGAAACAGAGGCGGGGAATCAGAGGTGGGGAATCAGAGGCAGAGAATCAGATGTGGGGAATCAGAGCTGGGGAATCAGAGGCGGGGAATCTGAGTTTGGGAATCAGAGGCGGAGAATAAGATATGGGGAATCAGAGGCGGGGAATCAGATATGGGCAATCAGAGGAGGGGAATCAGAGGTTGGGCATCAGAGGCGGGAATAAGAATTGGGGAATCAGACACGGGGAATCAGGGAAGGGGAATCAGAGGCAGTGAATCAGAGATGGTGAATCAGAGGCGGGGAATCACAGGCAGGGAATCAGACGCAGGGAATCAGTGGTGGTGAATCAGAGATGGGGAATCAGAGGCGGGGAATCAGAGGCAAGGAATCAGACACGGGGAATCAGAGGCGGGGAATCAGAGCTGGGGAATCAGAGGCGGGGAATCAGAGTTGGGGAATCGGAGGTGGGGAATCAGATATGGGGAAACAGAGGCGGGGAATCAGAAGTGGGGAAACAGAGGCAGGGAATCAGATATTGGGAATCAGAGGTGGGGAATCAGAGGCAGGGAATCAGATGTTGGGAATCAGAGCTGGGGAATCATATATGGGGAATCAGAGATTGGGAATCAGAGGCAGGGAATCAGAGGCGGGGAATCAGAGGTGGGGAATCTGAGTCCGGGAATCAGAGATGGGGAATCAGAGGCGGGGAATCAGATATGGGGAATAAGAGGTGGGGAATCAGAGGCGGGGAAACAGAGATGGCTTATCAGATATGGGGAATCAGAGGTGGGGAATCAGAGGTGGTGAATCAGAGATGTGGAATCAGAGGCGGGGAATCAGAGGCAGGGAATCAGACACGGGGAATCAGAGGCGGGGAATCAGAGCTGGGGAATCAGAGGCGGGGAATCAGAGTTGGGGAATCAGAGGCGGGTAATCAGATATGGGGAAACAGAGGCGGGGAATCAGAGGTGGGGAATCAGAGGCAGAGAATCAGAGATGGTGAATCTGAGGCGGGGAATCACAGGCAGGGAATCAGACGCAGGGAATCAGTGGTGGTGAATCCAAGATGGGGAATCAGAGGCGGGGAATCAGAGGCAGGGAATTAGACACGGGGAATCAGAGGTGGGGAATCAGAGCTGAGGAATCAGAGGCGGGGAATCAGAGGCTGGGAATCAGATATGGGGCATCAGAGGCAGGGAATCAGAGCTGGGGAATCAGAGGCGGGGAATTAGTGGCAGGGAATCAGACGCAGGGAATCAGTGGTGGTGAATCCAAGATGGGGAATCAGAGGCGGGGAATCAGAGGCAGGGAATTAGACACGGGGAATCAGAGGTGGGGAATCAGAGCTGAGGAATCAGAGGCGGGGAATCAGAGTTGGGGAATCAGAGGCTGGGAATCAGATATGGGGCATCAGAGGCAGGGAATCAGATAGGGGAATCAGAGGCGGGGAATTAGTGGCAGGGAATCAGAGATGGGAAATCAGAGGCGGGGAATCAGAGGCAGGGCATCAGACACGTGGAATCAGAGGCGGGGAATCAGAGCTGGGGTATCAGAGGCGGGGAATCAGAGTTGGGGAATCAGAGGTGGGGAATCAGATATGGGGAAACAGAGGCGGGGAATCAGAGGCGGGGAAACAGAGGAGGGGAATCAGATATTGGGAATCAGAGGTGGGGAATCAGAGGCAGGGAATCAGAATTTGGGAATCAGAGATGGGGAATCAGAGCTGGGGAATCAGAGGCGGGGAATCAGAATTTGGGAATCAGAGATGGGAATCAGAGATGGGGAATCAGAGGTGCGGAATCAGACGTGGAGAATCAGAGGTGGTTAATCACAGATGGGGAATCAGAGGCAGGGAATCAGAAGCAGGGAATCAGACGCGGGGAATCAGAGGTGGGGAATCATAGCTGGGGAATCAGAGGCGGGGAATCAGAGTTGGGGAATCAGAGTTGGGGAATCCGAGGCGGGGTATCAGATATGGGGAATCAGAGGTGGGGAATCAGAGTTGGGGAATCAGAGGCGGGGAATCAGATATGGGGAATCAGAGGAGGGGAATCAGAGGTGGGGCATCAGAGGCGGGGAATTAGAATCAGGGAATCAGACGCGGGTAATCGGAGGTGGGGAATCAGAGCTGGTGAATCAGAGATGGTGAATCAGAGGCGGGGAATCACAGGCAGGGAATCAGACGCAGGGAATCAGTGGTGGTGAATCAGAGATGGGGAATCAGAGGCGGGGAATCAGAGGCAGGGAATCAGACGCGGGGAATCAGAGGCGGGGAATCAGAGCTGAGGAATCAGAGGCGGGGAATCAGAGTTGGGGAATCAGAGGCGGGGAATCAGATATGGGGAATCAGAGGAGGGGAATCAGAGGTGGGGCATCAGAGGCGGGAATCAGAATTGGGGAATCAGACATGCAGAATCAGAGAAGGGGAATCAGAGGCAGTGAATCAGAGATGGTGAATCAGAGGCGGGGAATCACAGGCAGGGAATCAGACGCAGGGAATCAGTGGTGGTGAATCAGAGATGGGGAATCAGAGGCGGGGAATCAGAGGCAAGGAATCAGACACGGGGAATCAGAGGCGGGGAATCAGAGCTGGGGAATCAGAGGCGGGGAATCAGAGTTGGGGAATCGGAGGTGGGGAATCAGATATGGGGAAACAGAGGCGGGGAATCAGAAGTGGGGAAACAGAGGCAGGGAATCAGATATTGGGAATCAGAGGTGGGGAATCAGAGGCAGGGAATCAGATGTTGGGAATCAGAGCTGGGGAATCATAAATGGGGAATCAGAGATTGGGAATCAGAGGCAGGGAATCAGAGGCGGGGAATCAGAGGTGGGGAATCTGAGTCCGGGAATCAGAGATGGGGAATCAGAGGCGGGGAATCAGATATGGGGAATAAGAGGTCGGGAATCAGAGGCGGGGAAACAGAGATGGCTTATCAGATATGGGGAATCAGAGGTGGGGAATCAGAGGTGGTGAATCAGAGATGTGGAATCAGAGGCGGGGAATCAGAGGCAGGGAATCAGACACGGGGAATCAGAGGCGGGGAATCAGAGCTGGGGAATCAGAGGCGGGGAATCAGAGTTGGGGAATCAGAGGCGGGTAATCAGATATGGGGAAACAGAGGCGGGGAATCAGAGGTGGGGAATCAGAGGCAGAGAATCAGATGTGGGGAATCAGAGCTGGGGAATCAGAGGCGGGGAATCTGAGTTTGGGAATCAGAGGCGGGGAATCAGAGTTGGGGAATCAGATGTGGGGAATCAGATATGGGGAAACAGAGGCGGGGAATCAGAGGTGGGGAAACAGAGGCAGGGAATTAGATATTGGGAATCAGAGGTGGGGAATCAGAAGCAGGGAATCAGATGTGGGGAATCAGAGCTGGGGAATCAGAGGCGGGGCATCTGAGTTTGGGAATCAGAGGCGGAGAATAAGATATGGGGAATAAGAGGCGGGGAATCAGATATGGGCAATCAGAGGAGGGGAATCAGAGGTTGGGCATCAGAGGCGGGAATCAGAATTGGGGAATCAGACATGGGGAATCAGAGAAGGGGAATCAGAGGCCGTGAATCAGAGATGGTGAATCAGAGGCGGGGAATCACAGGCAGGGAATCAGACGCAGGGAATCAGTGGTGGTGAATCCAAGATGGGGAATCAGAGGCGGGGAATCAGAGGCAGGGAATTAGACACGGGGAATCAGAGGTGGGGAATCAGAGCTGAGGAATCAGAGGCGGGGAATCAGAGTTGGGGAAACAGAGGCTGGGAATCAGATATGGGGCATCAGAGGCAGGGAAACAGATAGGGGAATCAGAGGCGGGGAATTAGTGGCAGGGAATCAGAGATGGGAAATCAGAGGCGGGGAATCAGAGGCAGGGCATCAGACACGTGGAATCAGAGGCGGGGAATCAGAGCTGGGGTATCAGAGGCGGGGAATCAGAGTTGGGGAATCAGAGGTGGGGAATCAGATATGGGGAAACAGAGGCGGGGAATCAGAGGCGGGGAAACAGAGGAGGGGAATCAGATATTGGGAATCAGAGGTGGGGAATCAGAGGCAGGGAATCAGAATTTGGGAATCAGAGATGGGGAATCAGAGCTGGGGAATCAGAGGCGGGGAATCAGAATTTGGGAATCAGAGATGGGAATCAGAGATGGGGAATCAGAGGTGCGGAATCAGACGTGGAGAATCAGAGGTGGTTAATCACAGATGGGGAATCAGAGGCAGGGAATCAGAAGCAGGGAATCAGACGCGGGGAATAAGAGGTGGGGAATCATAGCTGGGGAATCAGAGGCGGAGAATCAGAGTTGGGGAATCAGAGTTGGGGAATCCGAGGCGGGGTATCAGATATGGGGAATCAGAGGTGGGGAATCAGAGGTGGTGAATCAGAGATGGGGAATCAGAGGCGGGGAATTAGAATCAGGGAATCAGACGCGGGTAATCGGAGGTGGGGAATCAGAGCTGGTGAATCAGAGATGGTGAATCAGAGGCGGGGAATCACAGGCAGGGAATCAGACGCAGGGAATCAGTGGTGGTGAATCAGAGATGGGGAATCAGAGGCGGGGAATCAGAGGCAGGGAATCAGACGCGGGGAATCAGAGGCGGGGAATCAGAGCTGAGGAATCAGAGGCGGGGAATCAGAGTTGGGGAATCAGAGGCGGGGAATCAGATATGGGGAATAAGAGGAGGGGAATCAGAGGTGGGGCATCAGAGGCGGGAATCAGAATTGGGGAATCAGACATGCAGAATCAGAGAAGGGGAATCAGAGGCAGTGAATCAGAGATGGTGAATCAGAGGCGGGGAATCACAGGCAGGGAATCAGACGCAGGGAATCAGTGGTGGTGAATCAGAGATGGGGAATCAGAGGCGGGGAATCAGAGGCAAGGAATCAGACACGGGGAATCAGAGGCGGGGAATCAGAGCTGGGGAATCAGAGGCGGGGAATCAGAGTTGGGGAATCGGAGGTGGGGAATCAGATATGGGGAAACAGAGGCGGGGAATCAGAAGTGGGGAAACAGAGGCAGGGAATCAGATATTGGGAATCAGAGGTGGGGAATCAGAGGCAGGGAATCAGATGTTGGGAATCAGAGCTGGGGAATCATATATGGGGAATCAGAGATTGGGAATCAGAGGCAGGGAATCAGAGGCGGGGAATCAGAGGTGGGGAATCTGAGTCCGGGAATCAGAGATGGGGAATCAGAGGCGGGGAATCAGATATGGGGAATAAGAGGTGGGGTATCAGAGGCGGGGATACAGAGATGGCTTATCAGATATGGGGAATCAGAGGTGGGGAATCAGAGGTGGTGAATCAGAGATGTGGAATCAGAGGCGGGGAATCAGAGGCAGGGAATCAGACACGGGGAATCAGAGGCGGGGAATCAGAGCTGGGGAATCAGAGGCGGGGAATCAGAGTTGGGGAATCAGAGGCGGGTAATCAGATATGGGGAAACAGAGGCGGGGAATCAGAGGTGGGGAATCAGAGGCAGAGAATCAGATGTGGGGAATCAGAGCTGGGGAATCAGAGGCGGGGAATCTGAGTTTGGGAATCAGAGGCGGAGAATAAGATATGGGGAATCAGAGACGGGGAATCAGATATGGGCAATCAGAGGAGGGGAATCAGAGGTTGGGCATCAGAGGCGGGAATAAGAATTGGGGAATCAGACACGGGGAATCAGAGAAGGGGAATCAGAGGCAGTGAATCAGAGATGGTGAATCAGAAGCGGGGAATCACAGGCAGGGAATAAGACGCAGGGAATCAGTGGTGGTGAATCCAAGATGGGGAATCAGAGGCGGGGAATCAGAGGCAGGGAATTAGACACGGGGAATGAGAGGTGGGGAATCAGAGCTGAGGAATCAGAGGCGGGGAATCAGAGGCTGGGAATCAGATATGGGGCATCAGAGGCAGGGAATCAGATAGGGGAATCAGAGGCGGGGAATTAGTGGCAGGGAATCAGAGGCGGGGAATCAGAGGCGGGATATCAGACGCAGGGAATCAGATGTGGGGAATCAGACATGGGGAATCAGAGGCAGGGAATCAGATATGGGCAATCAGAGGAGGGGAATCAGAGGTTGGGCATCAGAGGCGGGAATCAGAATTGGGGAATCAGACATGGGGAATCAGAGAAGGGGAATCAGAGGCAGTGAATCAGAGATGGTGAATCAGAGGCGGGGAATCACAGGCAGGGAATGAGACGCAGGGAATCAGTGGTGGTGAATCCAAGATGGGGAATCAGAGGCGGGGAATCAGAGGCAGGGAATTAGACACGGGGAATCAGAGGTGGGGAATCAGAGCTGAGGAATCAGAGGCGGGGAATCAGAGTTGGGGAATCAGAGGCTGGGAATCAGATATGGGGCATCAGAGGCAGGGAATCAGAAAGGGGAATCAGAGGCTGGGAATCACAGGCAGGGAATCAGACGCAGGGAATCAGTGGTGGTGAATCAGAGATGGGGAATCAGAGGCGGGGAATCAGAGGCAGGGAATCAGACGCGGGGAATCAGAGGCGGGGAATCAGAGCTGAGGAATCAGAGGCGGGGAATCAGAGTTGGGGAATCAGAGGCGGGGAATCAGATATGGGGAATCAGAGGCGGGGAATCAGAGGCGGGGAAACAGAGGAGGGATATCAGATATGGGGAACCAGAGGTGGGGAATCGGAGGGCGGGAATCCGAGATGGCGAATCAGAGGCAGGGAATCAGATATGGGGTATCAGAGATGGGGAATCAGATGCAGTGAATCAGAGGCGGGGAATCAGAAGCGGAGAATCATATTCCGGGAATCAGAGTCTGGGAATCAGAGGTGGGGAATCTGAGTCCGGGAATCAGAGATGGGGAATCGGAGGTGGGGAATCAGATATGGGGAAACAGAGGCGGGGAATCAGAAGTGGGGAAACAGAGGCAGGGAATCAGATATTGGGAATCAGAGGTGGGGAATCAGAGGCAGGGAATCAGATGTTGGGAATCAAAGATGGCTTATCAGATATGGGGAATCAGAGGTGGTGAATCAGAGGCGGTGAATCAGAGATGGGGAATCAGAGGCGGGGAATCAGAGGCAGGGAATCAGACACGGGGAATCAGAGGCGGGGAATCAGAGCTGGGGAATCAGAGGCGGGGAATCAGAGTTGGGGAATCAGATGTGGGGAATCAGATATGGGGAAACAGAGGCGGGGAATCAGAGGTGGGGAAACAGAGGCAGGGAATTAGATATTGGGAATCAGAGGTGGGGAATCAGAAGCAGGGAATCAGATGTGGGGAATCAGAGCTGGGGAATCAGAGGCGGGGCATCTGAGTTTGGGAATCAGAGGCGGAGAATAAGATATGGGGAATAAGAGGCGGGGAATCAGATATGGGCAATCAGAGGAGGGGAATCAGAGGTTGGGCATCAGAGGCGGGAATCAGAATTGGGGAATCAGACATGGGGAATCAGAGAAGGGGAATCAGAGGCCGTGAATCAGAGATGGTGAATCAGAGGCGGGGAATCACAGGCAGGGAATCAGACGCAGGGAATCAGTGGTGGTGAATCCAAGATGGGGAATCAGAGGCGGGGAATCAGAGGCAGGGAATTAGACACGGGGAATCAGAGGTGGGGAATCAGAGCTGAGGAATCAGAGGCGGGGAATCAGAGTTGGGGAATCAGAGGCTGGGAATCAGATATGGGGCATCAGAGGCAGGGAATCAGATAGGGGAATCAGAGGCGGGGAATTAGTGGCAGGGAATCAGAGATGGGAAATCAGAGGCGGGGAATCAGAGGCAGGGCATCAGACACGTGGAATCAGAGGCGGGGAATCAGAGCTGGGGTATCAGAGGCGGGGAATCAGAGTTGGGGAATCAGAGGTGGGGAATCAGATATGGGGAAACAGAGGCGGGGAATCAGAGGCAGGGAAACAGAGGAGGGGAATCAGATATTGGGAATCAGAGGTGGGGAATCAGAGGCAGGGAATCAGAATTTGGGAATCAGAGATGGGGTATCAGAGCTGGGGAATCAGAGGCGGGGAATCAGAATTTGGGAATCAGAGATGGGAATCAGAGATGGGGAATCAGAGGTGCGGAATCAGACGTGGAGAATCAGAGGTGGTTAATCACAGATGGGGAATCAGAGGCAGGGAATCAGAAGCAGGGAATCAGACGCGGGGAATCAGAGGTGGGGAATCATAGCTGGGGAATCAGAGGCGGGGAATCAGAGTTGGGGAATCAGAGTTGGGGAATCCGAGGCGGGGTATCAGATATGGGGAACCAGAGGTGGGGAATCAGAGGTGGTGAATCAGAGATGGGGAATCAGAGGCGGGGAATTAGAATCAGGGAATAAGACGCGGGTAATCGGAGGTGGGGAATCAGAGCTGGTGAATCAGAGATGGTGAATCAGAGGCGGGGAATCACAGGCAGGGAATCAGACGCAGGGAATCAGTGGTGGTGAATCAGAGATGGGGAATCAGAGGCGGGGAATCAGAGGCAGGGAATCAGACGCGGGGAATCAGAGGCGGGGAATCAGAGCTGAGGAATCAGAGGCGGGGAATCAGAGTTGGGGAATCAGAGGCGGGGAATCCGATATGGGGAATCAGAGGCGGGGAATCAGAGGCGGGGAAACAGAGGAGGGATATCAGATATGGGGATCCAGAGGTGGGGAATCGGAGGGCGGGAATCCGAGATGGCGAATCAGAGGCAGGGAATCAGATATGGGGAATCAGAGATGGGGAATCAGAGGCAGGGAATCAGAGGCAGGGAATCAGAAGCGGGGAATCATATTCCGGGAATCAGAGTCTGGGAATCAGACGCGGGGAATCAGAGGTGGGGAATCATAGCTGGGGAATCAGAGGCGGGGAATCAGAGTTGGGGAATCAGAGTTGGGGAATCCGAGGCGGGGTATCAGATATGGGGAACCAGAGGTGGGGAATCAGAGGTGGTGAATCAGAGATGGGGAATCAGAGGCGGGGAATTAGAATCAGGGAATCAGACGCGGGTAATCGGAGGTGGGGAATCAGAGCTGGTGAATCAGAGATGGTGAATCAGAGGCGGGGAATCACAGGCAGGGAATCAGACGCAGGGAATCAGTGGTGGTGAATCAGAGATGGGGAATCAGAGGCGGGGAATCAGAGGCAGGGAATCAGAGGCGGGGAATCAGAGGCAGGGAATCAGACACGGGGAATCAGAGGCCGGGAATCAGAGCTGGGGAATCAGAGGCGGAGAATCAGAGTTGGGGAATCAGAGGTGGGGAATCAGATATGGGGAAACAGAGGCGGGGAATCAGAGGTGGGGAAACAGAGGCAGGGAATCAGATATTGGGAATCAGATGTGGGGAATCAGAAGCAGGGATTCAGATGTGGGGAATCAGAGCTGGGGAATCAGAGGCGGGGCATCTGAGTTTGGGAATAAGAGGCGGGGAATAAGATATGGGGAATCAGAGGCGGGGAATCAGATATGGGCAATCAGAGGAGGGGAATCAGAGGTGGGGCATCAGAGGCGGGAATAAGAATTGGGGAATCAGACATGGGGAATCAGAGAACGGGAATCAGAGGCAGTGAATCAGAGATGGTGAATCAGAGGCGGGGAATCACAGGCAGGGAATCAGACGCAGGGAATCAGTGGTGGTGAATCCAAGATGGGGAATCAGAGGCAGGGAATTAGACACGGGGAATCAGAGGTGGGGAATCAGAGCTGAGGAATCAGAGGCAGGGAAGCAGATATGGGGCATCAGAGGCAGGGAATCAGATATGGGGAATCAGAGGCGGGGAATTAGTGGCAGGGAATCAGAGGCGGGGAATCAGAGGTGGGGTATCAGAGGCAGGGAATCAGATGTGGGGAATCAGACATGGGGAATCAGAGGCAGGGAATCAGAGGCGGGGAATCAGAAGCGGGGAATCATAGGCCGGGAATCAGAGGCAGGGAATCAGAGGTGGGGAATCAGAGTACGGGAATCAGAGATGGGGAATCAGAGGCGGGGAATCAGATATGGGGAATCAGAGGCGGGAATCAGAGGCTGAGAAACAGAGGTGGCTAATCAGATATGGGGAATCAGAGGTGGAAAATCAGAGGCAGTGAATCAGAGATGGGGAATCAGAGGCGGGGTATCAGAAGCGGGGAATCATTGGCAGGGAATCAGAGGCTGTGAATCAGAGGTGGGGAATGTGAGTCCGTGAATCAGAGATGGGGAATCAGAGGTGGGGAATCAGATATGGGGAATCAGAGGCGGGGAATCAGAGGCGGGGAAACAGAGGTGGCTAATTAGATATGGGGAATCAGAGGTGGGGAATCAGAGGCGGTGAATCAGAGATGGGGAATCAGAGGCGGGGAATCAGAGGCAGGGAATCAGACACGGGGAATCAAAGGCGGGGAATCAGAGCTGGGGACACAGAGGCGGGGAATCAGAGGCGGGGAAACAGAGGCGGGGAATCAGATATTGGGAATCAGAGTTGGGGAATCAGAGGCAGGGAATCAGATGTGGGGTGTCAGAGCTGGGGAATCAGAGGCGGGGAATCAGAATTTGGGAATCAGAGATGGGGAATCAGAGATGGGGAATCAGAGGCGGGGAAACGGACGCGGAGAATCAAAGGTGGTTAATCACAGATGGGGAAACAGAGGCAGGGAATCAGAGGCGGGGAATCAGATATGGGGAATCAGAGGTGGGTAATCAGAGGCGGTGAATGAGAGTTGGGGAATCAGAGGCCGGGAATTAGAGTCAGGGAATCAGATGCGGGTAATCAGAGGTGGGGAATCAGAGCTGGGGAATCAGAGGCGGGGAATCAGAGTCGGGGATTCAGAGGTGGGGAATCAGAGATGGGGAATCAGAGGCGGGGTATCAGAGGCCGGGAATCAGAGGCCGGGAATTAGCGGTGGTGAATCAGAGAAGGGGAATCAGAGGCAGGGATTCAGAGGCGGGGAATCAGACGCGGGGAATCTGAGGCGGGGTATCAGAGCTGGGGAATCAGAGGCGGGGAATCTGAGTTTGGGAATCAGAGGCGGGGAATAAGATATGGGGAATAAGAGGCGGGGAATCAGATATGGGGAATCAGAGGAGGGGATTCAGAGGTGGGGCATCAGAGGCAGGAATCAGAATTGGGGAATCAGAGGTTGGGAATCAGAGGCGGTGAATCAGAGATGGGGAATCAGAGGCCGGGAATTAGAGTCAGGGAATCAGACGCGGGTAATCAGAGGTGGGGAATCATAGCTGGGGAATCAGAGGCAGGGAATCAGAGTCGGGGAATCAGAGGCGGGGAATCAGAGATGGGGAATCAGAGGCGGGGAATCAGAGGCCGGGAATCAGAGGACGGGAATCAGTAGTGGGGAATCAGAGGCCGGGAATTAGCGGTGGTGAATCAGAGATCGGGAATCAGAGGCGGGGAATCAGATATGGGCAATCAGAGGAGGGGAATCAGAGGTTGGGCATCAGAGGCGGGAATCAGAATTGGGGAATCAGACACGGGGAATCAGAGGTGGGGAATCAGAGCTGAGGAATCAGAGGCAGGGAAGCAGATATGGGGCATCAGAGGCAGGGAATCAGATATGGGGAATCAGAGGCGGGGAATTAGTGGCAGGGAATCAGAGGCGGGTAATCAGAGGTGGGGTATCAGAGGCAGGGAATCAGATCTGGGGAATCAGACATGGGGAATCAGAGGCAGGGAATCAGAGGCGGGGAATCAGAAGCGGGGAATCATAGGCCGGGAATCAGAGGCAGGGAATCAGAGGTGGGGAATCAGAGTACGGGAATCAGAGATGGGGAATCAGAGGCGGGGAATCAGATATGGGGAATCAGAGGCGGGAATCAGAGGCTGAGAAACAGAGGTGGCTAATCAGATATGGGGAATCAGAGGTGGGGAATCAGAGGCAGTGAATCAGAGATGGGGAATCAGAGGCAGGGAATCAGAGGCGGGGAATCAGAAGCGGGGAATCATTGGCCGGGAATCAGAGGCTGTGAATCAGAGGTGGGGAATGTGAGTCCGTGAATCAGAGATGGGGAATCAGAGGTGGGGAATCAGATATGGGGAATCAGAGGCGGGGAATCAGAGGCGGGGAAACAGAGGTGGCTAATTAGATATGGGGAATCAGAGATGGGGAATCAGAGGCGGTGAATCAGAGATGGGGAATCAGAGGCGGGGAATCAGAGGCAGGGAATCAGACACGGGGAATCAAAGGCGGGGAATCAGAGCTGGGGAATCAGATGCGGGGAATCAGAATTGAGGAATCAGAGGTGGGGAATCAGATATGGGGAAACAGAGGCGGGGAATCAGAGGCGGGGAAACAGAGGCGGGGAATCAGATATTGGGAATCAGAGTTGGGGAATCAGAGGCAGGGAATCAGATGTGGGGAGTCAGAGCTAGGGAATCAGATGCGGGGAATCAGAATTTGGGAATCAGAGATGGGGAATCAGAGATGGG
Source organism: Narcine bancroftii (assembly GCF_036971445.1). Classification (NCBI taxonomy): domain Eukaryota; kingdom Metazoa; phylum Chordata; class Chondrichthyes; order Torpediniformes; family Narcinidae; genus Narcine; species Narcine bancroftii. The sequence continues at coordinate 2,979,235 of NW_027211797.1, forward strand.
GAATCAGAGGCGGGGAAACAGACGCGGAGAATCAAAGGTGGTTAATCACAGATGGGGAAACAGAGGCAGGGAATCAGAAGCAGGGATTCAGACGCGGGGGATCAGAGGCGGGGAATCATAACTGGGGAATCAGAGGCGGGGATTCAGAGTTGGGGAATCAGAGGCGGGGTATCAGATATGGGGAATCAGAGGCGGGGAATGAGAGGCGGGGAATCAGATATGGGGAATCAGAGGTGGGTAATCAGAGGCGGTGAATGAGAGATGGGGAATCAGAGGCCGGGAATTAGAGTCAGGGAATCAGATGCGGGTAATCAGAGGTGGGGAATCAGAGCTGGGGAATCAGAGGCGGGGAATCACAGTCGGGGAATCAGATGTGGGGAATCAGAGATGGGGAATCAGAGGCGGGGTATCAGAGGCCGGGAATCAGACGCCGGGAATTAGCGGTGGTGAATCAGAGATGGGGAATCAGAGGCAGGGATTCAGAGGCGGGGAATCAGACGCGGGGAATCTGAGGCGGGGTATCAGAGCTGGGGAATCAGAGGCGGGGAATCTGAGTTTGGGAATCAGAGGCGGGGAATAAGATATGGGGAATCAGAGGCAGGGAATCAGATATGGGGAATCAGAGGAGGGGATTCAGAGGTGGGGCATCAGAGGCGGGAATCAGAATTGGGGAATCAGAGGTGGGGAATCAGAAGCGGTGAATCAGGGATGGGGAATCAGAGGCCGGGAATTAGAGTCAGGGAATCAGACGCGGGTAATCAGAGGTGGGGAATCAGAGCTGGGGAATCAGAGGCAGGGAATATGAGTCGGGGAATCAGAGGCGGGGAATCAGAGATGGGGAATCAGAGGCGGGGAATCAGAGGCCGGGAATCAGAGGCCGGGAATCAGTAGTGGGGAATCAGAGGCCGGGAATTAGCGGTGGTGAATCAGAGATCGGGAATCAGAGGCGGGGAATCAGATATGGGCAATCAGAGGAGGGGAATCAGAGGTTGGGCATCAGAGGCGGGAATCAGAATTGGGGAATCAGACATGGGGAATCAGAGAAGGGGAATCAGAGGCAGTGAATCAGAGATGGTGAATCAGAGGCGGGGAATCACAGGCAGGGAATCAGACGCAGGGAATCAGTGGTGGTGAATACAAGATGGGGAATCAGAGGCGGGGAATCAGAGGCAGGGAATTAGACACGGGGAATCAGAGGTGGGGAATCAGAGCTGAGGAATCAGAGGCGGGGAATCAGAGTTGGGGAATCAGAGGCTGGGAATCAGATATGGGGCATCAGAGGCTGGGAATCAGATAGGGGAATCAGAGGCGGGGAATTAGTGGCAGGGAATCAGAGGCAGGGAATCAGAGGCGGGATATCAGAGGCAGGGAATCAGATGTGGGGAATCAGACATGGGGAATCAGAGGCAGGGAATCAGAGGCGGGGAATCAGAAGCGGGAATCAAAGGCCGGGAATGAGAGTTCGGGAATCAGAGGTGGGGAATCAGAGGCTGGGAATCAGATATGGGGAATCAGAGGCTGGGAATCAGAGGCGGGGAAACAGAGGTGGCTAATCAGATATTGGGAATCAGAGGTGGGGAATCAGAGGCAGTGCATCAGAGATGGGAAATCAAAGGCGGGGAATCTGAGTTTGGGAATCAGAGGCGGGGAATCTGAGTTTGGGAATCAGAGGCGGGGAATAAGATATGGGGAATCAGAGGCAGGGAATCAGATATGGGGAATCAGAGGAGGGGATTCAGAGGTGGGGCATCAGAGGCGGGAATCAGAATTGGGGAATCAGAGGTGGGGAATCAGAAGCGGTGAATCAGAGATGGGGAATCAGAGGCCGGGAATTAGAGTCAGGGAATCAGACGCGGGTAATCAGAGGTGGGGAATCAGAGCTGGGGAATCAGAGGCAGGGAATATGAGTCGGGGAATCAGAGGCGGGGAATCAGAGATGGGGAATCAGAGGCGGGGAATCAGAGGCCGGGAATCAGAGGCCGGGAATCAGTAGTGGGGAATCAGAGGCCGGGAATTAGCGGTGGTGAATCAGAGATCGGGAATCAGAGGCGGGGAATCAGATATGGGCAATCAGAGGAGGGGAATCAGAGGTTGGGCATCAGAGGCGGGAATCAGAATTGGGGAATCAGACATGGGGAATCAGAGAAGGGGAATCAGAGGCAGTGAATCAGAGATGGTGAATCAGAGGCGGGGAATCACAGGCAGGGAATCAGACGCAGGGAATCAGTGGTGGTGAATACAAGATGGGGAATCAGAGGCGGGGAATCAGAGGCAGGGAATTAGACACGGGGAATCAGAGGTGGGGAATCAGAGCTGAGGAATCAGAGGCGGGGAATCAGAGTTGGGGAATCAGAGGCTGGGAATCAGATATGGGGCATCAGAGGCTGGGAATCAGATAGGGGAATCAGAGGCGGGGAATTAGTGGCAGGGAATCAGAGGCAGGGAATCAGAGGCGGGATATCAGAGGCAGGGAATCAGATGTGGGGAATCAGACATGGGGAATCAGAGGCAGGGAATCAGAGGCGGGGAATCAGAAGCGGGAATCAAAGGCCGGGAATGAGAGTTCGGGAATCAGAGGTGGAGAATCAGAGGCTGGGAATCAGATATGGGGAATCAGAGGCTGGGAATCAGAGGCGGGGAAACAGAGGTGGCTAATCAGATATTGGGAATCAGAGGTGGGGAATCAGAGGCAGTGAATCAGAGATGGGAAATCAGAGGCGGGGAATCAGAGGCAGGGCATCAGACATGTGGAATCAGAGGCGGGGAATCAGAGCTGGGGAATCAGAGGCGGGGAATCAGAGTTGGGGAATCAGAGGTGGGGAATCAGATGGGGAAACAGAGGCGGGGAATCAGAGGCGGGGAAAGAGAGGCGGGGAATCAGATATTGGGAATCAGAGGTGGGGAATCAGAGGCAGGGAATCAGAATTTGGGAATCAGAGATGGGGAATCAGAGCTGGGGAATCAGAGGCGGGGAATCAGAATTTGGGAATCAGAGATGGGGATTCAGAGATGGGGAATCAGAGGCGCAGAATCAGACGTGGAGAATCAGAGGTGGTTAATCACAGATGGGGAATCAGAGGCAGGGAATCAGAAGCAGGGAATCAGATGCCGGGAATCAGAGGTGGGGAATCATAGCTGGGGATTCAGAGGCGGGGAATCAGAGTTGGGGAATCAGAGTTGGGGAATCCAAGGCGTGGTATCAGATATGGGGTATCAGACATGGGGAATCAGAGGCAGGGAATCAGAGGCGGGGAATCAGAAGCGGGAATCAAAGGCCGGGAATGAGAGGCCGGGAATCAGAGGTGGGGATTCAGAGTCCGGGAATCAGAGATGGGGAATCAGAGGCTGGGAATCAGATATGGGGAATCAGAGGCTGGGAATCAGAGGCGGGGAAACAGAGGTGGCTAATCAGATATGGGGAATCAGAGGTGGGGAATCAGAGGCAGTGAATCAGAGATGGGAAATCAGAGGCGGGGAATCAGAGGCAGGGCATCAGACACGTGGAATCAGAGGCGTGGAATCAGAGCTGGGGAATCAGAGGCGGGGAATCAGAGTTGGGGAATCAGAGGTGGGGAATCAGATATGGGGAAACAGAGGCGGGGAATCAGAGGCGGGGAAACAGAGGCGGGGAATCAGATATTGGGAATCAGAGGTGGGGAATCAGAGGCAGGGAATCAGAATTTGGGAATCAGAGATGGGGAATCAGAGCTGGGGAATCAGAGGAGGGGAATCAGAATTTGGGAATCAGAGATGGGGAATCAGAGATGGGGAATCAGAGGCGCGGAATCAGACGTGGAGAATCAGAGGTGGTTAATCACAGATGGGGAATCAGAGGCAGGGAATCAGAAGCAGGGAATCAGACGCGGGGAATCAGAGGTGGGGAATCATAGCTGGGGAATCAGAGGCGGGGAATCAGAGTTGGGGAATCCGAGGCGGGGTATCAGATATGGGGAATCAGAGGTGGGGAATCAGAGGCGGTGAATCAGAGATGGGGAATCAGAGGCGGGGAATTAGAATCAGGGAATCAGACGCGGGTAATCAGAGGTGGGGAATCAGAGCTCGTGAATAAGAGATGGGGAATCAGAGGCAGGGAATCAGAGGCGGGGAATTAGAAGCGGGGAATCATAGGCCGGGAATCAGAGGCCGGGAATCAGATATGGGAAATCAGAGGCGGGGAAACTGAGGCGGGGAATCAGACGCGGAGAATCAGAGGTGGTTAATCACAGATGGGGAATCAGAGGCAGGGAATCAGAAGCAGGGAATCAGACGCGGGGAATCAGAGGCGGGGAATCAGAGTTGGGGAATCAGAGGCGGGGTATCAGATATGGGGAATCAGAGGCGGGGAATCAGAGGCGGGGAAACTGAGGCGGGGAATCAGATATGGGGAATCAGAGGTGGGGAATCAGAGGCGGTGAATCAGAGATGGGGAATCAGAGGCCGGGAATTAGAGTCAGCGAATCAGACGCGGGTAATCAGAGGTGGGGAATCAGAGCTGGGGAATCAGAGGCAGGGAATCAGAGTCGGGGAATCAGAGGCGGGGAATCAGAGATGGGGAATCAGAGGCGGGGAATCAGAGGCCGGGAATCAGAGGCCGGGAATCAGTAGTGGGGAATCAGAGGCCGGGAATTATCGGTGGTGAATCAGAGATGGGGAATCAGAGGCGGGGATTCAGAGGCGGGGAATCAGACGCGGGGAATCAGAGGCGGGGAATCAGAGCTGGGGAATATGAGGCGGGAAATCTGAGTTTGGGAATCAGAGGCGGGGAATAAGATATGGGGAATCAGAGGCAGGGAATCAGAGGTGGGGCATCAGAGGCGGGAATCAGAATTGGGGAATCAGACATGGGGAATCATGAAGGGGAATCAGAGGCAGTGAATCAGAGATGGTGAATCAGAGGCGGGGAATCACAGGCAGGGAATCAGACGCAGGGAATCAGTGGTGGTGAATCAGAGATGGGGAATCAGAGGCGGGGAATCAGAGGCAAGGAATCAGACACGGGGAATCAGAGGCGGGGAATCAGAGCTGGGGAATCAGAGGCGGGGAATCAGAGTTGGGGAATCAGAGGTGGGGAATCAGATATGGGGAAACAGAGGTGGTGAATCAGAGGCTGTGAATCAGAGATGGGGAATCAGAGGCGGGGAATTAGAATCAGGGAATCAGACGCGGGTAATCAGAGGTGGGGAATCAGAGCTCGTGAATCAGAGATGGGGAATCAGAGGCAGGGAATCAGAGGCGGGGAATTAGAAGCGGGGATTCATAGGCCGGGAATCAGAGGCCGGGAATCAGATATGGGGAATCAGAGGCGGGGAAACTGAGGCGGGGAATCAGACGCGGAGAATCAGAGGTGGTTAATCACAGATGGGGAATCAGAGGCAGTGAATCAGAAGCAGGGAATCAGACGCGGGGAATCAGAAGTGGGGAATCATAACTGGGGAATCAGAGGCGGGGAATCAGAGTTGGGGAATCAGAGGCGGGGTATCAGATATGGGGAATCAGAGGCGGGGAATCAGAGGCGGGGAAACTGAGGCGGGGAATCAGATATGGGGAATCAGAGGTGGGGAATCAGAGGCGGTGAATCAGAGATGGGGAATCAGAGGCCGGGAATTAGAGTCAGGGAATCAGACGCGGGTAATCAGAGGTGGGGAATCAGAGCTGGGGAATCAGAGGCAGGGAATCAGAGTCGGGGAATCAGAGGCGGGGAATCAGAGATGGGGAATCAGAGGCGGGGAATCAGAGGCCGGGAATCAGAGGCCGGGAATCAGTAGTGGGGAATCAGAGGCCGGGAATTAGCGGTGGTGAATCAGAGATGGGGAATCAGAGGCGGGGATTCAGAGGCGGGGAATCAGACGCGGGGAATCAGAGGCGGGGAATCAGAGCTGGGGAATATGAGGCGGGAAATCTGAGTTTGGGAATCAGAGGCGGGGAATAAGATATGGGGAATCAGAGGCGGGGAATCAGAGGTGGGGCATCAGAGGCGGGAATCAGAATTGGGGAATCAGACATGGGGAATCATGAAGGGGAATCAGAGGCAGTGAATCAGAGATGGTGAATCAGAGGCGGGGAATCACAGGCAGGGAATCAGACGCAGGGAATCAGTGGTGGTGAATCAGAGATGGGGAATCAGAGGCGGGGAATCAGATATGGGCAATCAGAGGAGGGGAATCAGAGGTTGGGCATCAGAGGCGGGAATCAGAATTGGGGAATCAGACATGGGGAATCAGAGAAGGGGAATCAGAGGCCGTGAATCAGAGATGGTGAATCAGAGGCGGGGAATCACAGGCAGGGAATCAGACGCAGGGAATCAGTGGTGGTGAATCCAAGATGGGGAATCAGAGGCGGGGAATCAGAGGCAGGGAATTAGACACGGGGAATCAGAGGTGGGGAATCAGAGCTGAGGAATCAGAGGCGGGGAATCAGAGTTGGGGAATCAGAGGCTGGGAATCAGATATGGGGCATCAGAGGCAGGGAATCAGATAGGGGAATCAGAGGCGGGGAATTAGTGGCAGGGAATCAGAGATGGGAAATCAGAGGAGGGGAATCAGAGGCAGGGCATCAGACACGTGGAATCAGAGGCGGGGAATCAGAGCTGGGGTATCAGAGGCGGGGAATCAGAGTTGGGGAATCAGAGGTGGGGAATCAGATATGGGGAAACAGAGGCGGGGAATCAGAGGCGGGGAAACAGAGGAGGGGAATCAGATATTGGGAATCAGAGGTGGGGAATCAGAGGCGGGAATCAGAATTGGGGAATCAGACATGGGGAATCAGAGAAGGGGAATCAGAGGCCGTGAATCAGAGATGGTGAATCAGAGGCGGGGAATCACAGGCAGGGAATCAGACGCAGGGAATCAGTGGTGGTGAATCCAAGATGGGGAATCAGAGGCGGGGAATCAGAGGCGGGGAAACAGAGGTGGCTAATTAGATATGGGGAATCAGAGGTGGGGAATCAGAGGCGGTGAATCAGAGATGGGGAATCAGAGGCGGGGAATCAGAGGCAGGGAATCAGACACGGGGAATCAAAGGCGGGGAATCAGAGCTGGGGACACAGAGGCGGGGAATCAGAGGCGGGGAAACAGAGGCGGGGAATCAGATATTGGGAATCAGAGTTGGGGAATCAGAGGCAGGGAATCAGATGTGGGGTGTCAGAGCTGGGGAATCAGAGGCGGGGAATCAGAATTTGGGAATCAGAGATGGGGAATCAGAGATGGGGAATCAGAGGCGGGGAAACGGACGCGGAGAATCAAAGGTGGTTAATCACAGATGGGGAAACAGAGGCAGGGAATCAGAGGCGGGGAATCAGATATGGGGAATCAGAGGTGGGTAATCAGAGGCGGTGAATGAGAGTTGGGGAATCAGAGGCCGGGAATTAGAGTCAGGGAATCAGATGCGGGTAATCAGAGGTGGGGAATCAGAGCTGGGGAATCAGAGGCGGGGAATCAGAGTCGGGGATTCAGAGGTGGGGAATCAGAGATGGGGAATCAGAGGCGGGGTATCAGAGGCCGGGAATCAGAGGCCGGGAATTAGCGGTGGTGAATCAGAGAAGGGGAATCAGAGGCAGGGATTCAGAGGCGGGGAATCAGACGCGGGGAATCTGAGGCGGGGTATCAGAGCTGGGGAATCAGAGGCGGGGAATCTGAGTTTGGGAATCAGAGGCGGGGAATAAGATATGGGGAATAAGAGGCGGGGAATCAGATATGGGGAATCAGAGGAGGGGATTCAGAGGTGGGGCATCAGAGGCAGGAATCAGAATTGGGGAATCAGAGGTTGGGAATCAGAGGCGGTGAATCAGAGATGGGGAATCAGAGGCCGGGAATTAGAGTCAGGGAATCAGACGCGGGTAATCAGAGGTGGGGAATCATAGCTGGGGAATCAGAGGCAGGGAATCAGAGTCGGGGAATCAGAGGCGGGGAATCAGAGATGGGGAATCAGAGGCGGGGAATCAGAGGCCGGGAATCAGAGGACGGGAATCAGTAGTGGGGAATCAGAGGCCGGGAATTAGCGGTGGTGAATCAGAGATCGGGAATCAGAGGCGGGGAATCAGATATGGGCAATCAGAGGAGGGGAATCAGAGGTTGGGCATCAGAGGCGGGAATCAGAATTGGGGAATCAGACACGGGGAATCAGAGGTGGGGAATCAGAGCTGAGGAATCAGAGGCAGGGAAGCAGATATGGGGCATCAGAGGCAGGGAATCAGATATGGGGAATCAGAGGCGGGGAATTAGTGGCAGGGAATCAGAGGCGGGTAATCAGAGGTGGGGTATCAGAGGCAGGGAATCAGATCTGGGGAATCAGACATGGGGAATCAGAGGCAGGGAATCAGAGGCGGGGAATCAGAAGCGGGGAATCATAGGCCGGGAATCAGAGGCAGGGAATCAGAGGTGGGGAATCAGAGTACGGGAATCAGAGATGGGGAATCAGAGGCGGGGAATCAGATATGGGGAATCAGAGGCGGGAATCAGAGGCTGAGAAACAGAGGTGGCTAATCAGATATGGGGAATCAGAGGTGGGGAATCAGAGGCAGTGAATCAGAGATGGGGAATCAGAGGCAGGGAATCAGAGGCGGGGAATCAGAAGCGGGGAATCATTGGCCGGGAATCAGAGGCTGTGAATCAGAGGTGGGGAATGTGAGTCCGTGAATCAGAGATGGGGAATCAGAGGTGGGGAATCAGATATGGGGAATCAGAGGCGGGGAATCAGAGGCGGGGAAACAGAGGTGGCTAATTAGATATGGGGAATCAGAGATGGGGAATCAGAGGCGGTGAATCAGAGATGGGGAATCAGAGGCGGGGAATCAGAGGCAGGGAATCAGACACGGGGAATCAAAGGCGGGGAATCAGAGCTGGGGAATCAGATGCGGGGAATCAGAATTGAGGAATCAGAGGTGGGGAATCAGATATGGGGAAACAGAGGCGGGGAATCAGAGGCGGGGAAACAGAGGCGGGGAATCAGATATTGGGAATCAGAGTTGGGGAATCAGAGGCAGGGAATCAGATGTGGGGAGTCAGAGCTAGGGAATCAGATGCGGGGAATCAGAATTTGGGAATCAGAGATGGGGAATCAGAGATGGGGAATCAGAGGCGGGGAAACAGACGCGGAGAATCAAAGGTGGTTAATCACAGATGGGGAAACAGAGGCAGGGAATCAGAAGCAGGGATTCAGACGCGGGGGATCAGAGGCGGGGAATCATAACTGGGGAATCAGAGGCGGGGATTCAGAGTTGGGGAATCAGAGGCGGGGTATCAGATATGGGGAATCAGAGGCGGGGAATGAGAGGCGGGGAATCAGATATGGGGAATCAGAGGTGGGTAATCAGAGGCGGTGAATGAGAGATGGGGAATCAGAGGCCGGGAATTAGAGTCAGGGAATCAGATGCGGGTAATCAGAGGTGGGGAATCAGAGCTGGGGAATCAGAGGCGGGGAATCACAGTCGGGGAATCAGATGTGGGGAATCAGAGATGGGGAATCAGAGGCGGGGTATCAGAGGCCGGGAATCAGACGCCGGGAATTAGCGGTGGTGAATCAGAGATGGGGAATCAGAGGCAGGGATTCAGAGGCGGGGAATCAGACGCGGGGAATCTGAGGCGGGGTATCAGAGCTGGGGAATCAGAGGCGGGGAATCTGAGTTTGGGAATCAGAGGCGGGGAATAAGATATGGGGAATCAGAGGCAGGGAATCAGATATGGGGAATCAGAGGAGGGGATTCAGAGGTGGGGCATCAGAGGCGGGAATCAGAATTGGGGAATCAGAGGTGGGGAATCAGAAGCGGTGAATCAGGGATGGGGAATCAGAGGCCGGGAATTAGAGTCAGGGAATCAGACGCGGGTAATCAGAGGTGGGGAATCAGAGCTGGGGAATCAGAGGCAGGGAATATGAGTCGGGGAATCAGAGGCGGGGAATCAGAGATGGGGAATCAGAGGCGGGGAATCAGAGGCCGGGAATCAGAGGCCGGGAATCAGTAGTGGGGAATCAGAGGCCGGGAATTAGCGGTGGTGAATCAGAGATCGGGAATCAGAGGCGGGGAATCAGATATGGGCAATCAGAGGAGGGGAATCAGAGGTTGGGCATCAGAGGCGGGAATCAGAATTGGGGAATCAGACATGGGGAATCAGAGAAGGGGAATCAGAGGCAGTGAATCAGAGATGGTGAATCAGAGGCGGGGAATCACAGGCAGGGAATCAGACGCAGGGAATCAGTGGTGGTGAATACAAGATGGGGAATCAGAGGCGGGGAATCAGAGGCAGGGAATTAGACACGGGGAATCAGAGGTGGGGAATCAGAGCTGAGGAATCAGAGGCGGGGAATCAGAGTTGGGGAATCAGAGGCTGGGAATCAGATATGGGGCATCAGAGGCTGGGAATCAGATAGGGGAATCAGAGGCGGGGAATTAGTGGCAGGGAATCAGAGGCAGGGAATCAGAGGCGGGATATCAGAGGCAGGGAATCAGATGTGGGGAATCAGACATGGGGAATCAGAGGCAGGGAATCAGAGGCGGGGAATCAGAAGCGGGAATCAAAGGCCGGGAATGAGAGTTCGGGAATCAGAGGTGGGGAATCAGAGGCTGGGAATCAGATATGGGGAATCAGAGGCTGGGAATCAGAGGCGGGGAAACAGAGGTGGCTAATCAGATATTGGGAATCAGAGGTGGGGAATCAGAGGCAGTGCATCAGAGATGGGAAATCAAAGGCGGGGAATCTGAGTTTGGGAATCAGAGGCGGGGAATCTGAGTTTGGGAATCAGAGGCGGGGAATAAGATATGGGGAATCAGAGGCAGGGAATCAGATATGGGGAATCAGAGGAGGGGATTCAGAGGTGGGGCATCAGAGGCGGGAATCAGAATTGGGGAATCAGAGGTGGGGAATCAGAAGCGGTGAATCAGAGATGGGGAATCAGAGGCCGGGAATTAGAGTCAGGGAATCAGACGCGGGTAATCAGAGGTGGGGAATCAGAGCTGGGGAATCAGAGGCAGGGAATATGAGTCGGGGAATCAGAGGCGGGGAATCAGAGATGGGGAATCAGAGGCGGGGAATCAGAGGCCGGGAATCAGAGGCCGGGAATCAGTAGTGGGGAATCAGAGGCCGGGAATTAGCGGTGGTGAATCAGAGATCGGGAATCAGAGGCGGGGAATCAGATATGGGCAATCAGAGGAGGGGAATCAGAGGTTGGGCATCAGAGGCGGGAATCAGAATTGGGGAATCAGACATGGGGAATCAGAGAAGGGGAATCAGAGGCAGTGAATCAGAGATGGTGAATCAGAGGCGGGGAATCACAGGCAGGGAATCAGACGCAGGGAATCAGTGGTGGTGAATACAAGATGGGGAATCAGAGGCGGGGAATCAGAGGCAGGGAATTAGACACGGGGAATCAGAGGTGGGGAATCAGAGCTGAGGAATCAGAGGCGGGGAATCAGAGTTGGGGAATCAGAGGCTGGGAATCAGATATGGGGCATCAGAGGCTGGGAATCAGATAGGGGAATCAGAGGCGGGGAATTAGTGGCAGGGAATCAGAGGCAGGGAATCAGAGGCGGGATATCAGAGGCAGGGAATCAGATGTGGGGAATCAGACATGGGGAATCAGAGGCAGGGAATCAGAGGCGGGGAATCAGAAGCGGGAATCAAAGGCCGGGAATGAGAGTTCGGGAATCAGAGGTGGAGAATCAGAGGCTGGGAATCAGATATGGGGAATCAGAGGCTGGGAATCAGAGGCGGGGAAACAGAGGTGGCTAATCAGATATTGGGAATCAGAGGTGGGGAATCAGAGGCAGTGAATCAGAGATGGGAAATCAGAGGCGGGGAATCAGAGGCAGGGCATCAGACATGTGGAATCAGAGGCGGGGAATCAGAGCTGGGGAATCAGAGGCGGGGAATCAGAGTTGGGGAATCAGAGGTGGGGAATCAGATGGGGAAACAGAGGCGGGGAATCAGAGGCGGGGAAAGAGAGGCGGGGAATCAGATATTGGGAATCAGAGGTGGGGAATCAGAGGCAGGGAATCAGAATTTGGGAATCAGAGATGGGGAATCAGAGCTGGGGAATCAGAGGCGGGGAATCAGAATTTGGGAATCAGAGATGGGGATTCAGAGATGGGGAATCAGAGGCGCAGAATCAGACGTGGAGAATCAGAGGTGGTTAATCACAGATGGGGAATCAGAGGCAGGGAATCAGAAGCAGGGAATCAGATGCCGGGAATCAGAGGTGGGGAATCATAGCTGGGGATTCAGAGGCGGGGAATCAGAGTTGGGGAATCAGAGTTGGGGAATCCAAGGCGTGGTATCAGATATGGGGTATCAGACATGGGGAATCAGAGGCAGGGAATCAGAGGCGGGGAATCAGAAGCGGGAATCAAAGGCCGGGAATGAGAGGCCGGGAATCAGAGGTGGGGATTCAGAGTCCGGGAATCAGAGATGGGGAATCAGAGGCTGGGAATCAGATATGGGGAATCAGAGGCTGGGAATCAGAGGCGGGGAAACAGAGGTGGCTAATCAGATATGGGGAATCAGAGGTGGGGAATCAGAGGCAGTGAATCAGAGATGGGAAATCAGAGGCGGGGAATCAGAGGCAGGGCATCAGACACGTGGAATCAGAGGCGTGGAATCAGAGCTGGGGAATCAGAGGCGGGGAATCAGAGTTGGGGAATCAGAGGTGGGGAATCAGATATGGGGAAACAGAGGCGGGGAATCAGAGGCGGGGAAACAGAGGCGGGGAATCAGATATTGGGAATCAGAGGTGGGGAATCAGAGGCAGGGAATCAGAATTTGGGAATCAGAGATGGGGAATCAGAGCTGGGGAATCAGAGGAGGGGAATCAGAATTTGGGAATCAGAGATGGGGAATCAGAGATGGGGAATCAGAGGCGCGGAATCAGACGTGGAGAATCAGAGGTGGTTAATCACAGATGGGGAATCAGAGGCAGGGAATCAGAAGCAGGGAATCAGACGCGGGGAATCAGAGGTGGGGAATCATAGCTGGGGAATCAGAGGCGGGGAATCAGAGTTGGGGAATCCGAGGCGGGGTATCAGATATGGGGAATCAGAGGTGGGGAATCAGAGGCGGTGAATCAGAGATGGGGAATCAGAGGCGGGGAATTAGAATCAGGGAATCAGACGCGGGTAATCAGAGGTGGGGAATCAGAGCTCGTGAATAAGAGATGGGGAATCAGAGGCAGGGAATCAGAGGCGGGGAATTAGAAGCGGGGAATCATAGGCCGGGAATCAGAGGCCGGGAATCAGATATGGGAAATCAGAGGCGGGGAAACTGAGGCGGGGAATCAGACGCGGAGAATCAGAGGTGGTTAATCACAGATGGGGAATCAGAGGCAGGGAATCAGAAGCAGGGAATCAGACGCGGGGAATCAGAGGCGGGGAATCAGAGTTGGGGAATCAGAGGCGGGGTATCAGATATGGGGAATCAGAGGCGGGGAATCAGAGGCGGGGAAACTGAGGCGGGGAATCAGATATGGGGAATCAGAGGTGGGGAATCAGAGGCGGTGAATCAGAGATGGGGAATCAGAGGCCGGGAATTAGAGTCAGCGAATCAGACGCGGGTAATCAGAGGTGGGGAATCAGAGCTGGGGAATCAGAGGCAGGGAATCAGAGTCGGGGAATCAGAGGCGGGGAATCAGAGATGGGGAATCAGAGGCGGGGAATCAGAGGCCGGGAATCAGAGGCCGGGAATCAGTAGTGGGGAATCAGAGGCCGGGAATTATCGGTGGTGAATCAGAGATGGGGAATCAGAGGCGGGGATTCAGAGGCGGGGAATCAGACGCGGGGAATCAGAGGCGGGGAATCAGAGCTGGGGAATATGAGGCGGGAAATCTGAGTTTGGGAATCAGAGGCGGGGAATAAGATATGGGGAATCAGAGGCAGGGAATCAGAGGTGGGGCATCAGAGGCGGGAATCAGAATTGGGGAATCAGACATGGGGAATCATGAAGGGGAATCAGAGGCAGTGAATCAGAGATGGTGAATCAGAGGCGGGGAATCACAGGCAGGGAATCAGACGCAGGGAATCAGTGGTGGTGAATCAGAGATGGGGAATCAGAGGCGGGGAATCAGAGGCAAGGAATCAGACACGGGGAATCAGAGGCGGGGAATCAGAGCTGGGGAATCAGAGGCGGGGAATCAGAGTTGGGGAATCAGAGGTGGGGAATCAGATATGGGGAAACAGAGGTGGTGAATCAGAGGCTGTGAATCAGAGATGGGGAATCAGAGGCGGGGAATTAGAATCAGGGAATCAGACGCGGGTAATCAGAGGTGGGGAATCAGAGCTCGTGAATCAGAGATGGGGAATCAGAGGCAGGGAATCAGAGGCGGGGAATTAGAAGCGGGGATTCATAGGCCGGGAATCAGAGGCCGGGAATCAGATATGGGGAATCAGAGGCGGGGAAACTGAGGCGGGGAATCAGACGCGGAGAATCAGAGGTGGTTAATCACAGATGGGGAATCAGAGGCAGTGAATCAGAAGCAGGGAATCAGACGCGGGGAATCAGAAGTGGGGAATCATAACTGGGGAATCAGAGGCGGGGAATCAGAGTTGGGGAATCAGAGGCGGGGTATCAGATATGGGGAATCAGAGGCGGGGAATCAGAGGCGGGGAAACTGAGGCGGGGAATCAGATATGGGGAATCAGAGGTGGGGAATCAGAGGCGGTGAATCAGAGATGGGGAATCAGAGGCCGGGAATTAGAGTCAGGGAATCAGACGCGGGTAATCAGAGGTGGGGAATCAGAGCTGGGGAATCAGAGGCAGGGAATCAGAGTCGGGGAATCAGAGGCGGGGAATCAGAGATGGGGAATCAGAGGCGGGGAATCAGAGGCCGGGAATCAGAGGCCGGGAATCAGTAGTGGGGAATCAGAGGCCGGGAATTAGCGGTGGTGAATCAGAGATGGGGAATCAGAGGCGGGGATTCAGAGGCGGGGAATCAGACGCGGGGAATCAGAGGCGGGGAATCAGAGCTGGGGAATATGAGGCGGGAAATCTGAGTTTGGGAATCAGAGGCGGGGAATAAGATATGGGGAATCAGAGGCGGGGAATCAGAGGTGGGGCATCAGAGGCGGGAATCAGAATTGGGGAATCAGACATGGGGAATCATGAAGGGGAATCAGAGGCAGTGAATCAGAGATGGTGAATCAGAGGCGGGGAATCACAGGCAGGGAATCAGACGCAGGGAATCAGTGGTGGTGAATCAGAGATGGGGAATCAGAGGCGGGGAATCAGATATGGGCAATCAGAGGAGGGGAATCAGAGGTTGGGCATCAGAGGCGGGAATCAGAATTGGGGAATCAGACATGGGGAATCAGAGAAGGGGAATCAGAGGCCGTGAATCAGAGATGGTGAATCAGAGGCGGGGAATCACAGGCAGGGAATCAGACGCAGGGAATCAGTGGTGGTGAATCCAAGATGGGGAATCAGAGGCGGGGAATCAGAGGCAGGGAATTAGACACGGGGAATCAGAGGTGGGGAATCAGAGCTGAGGAATCAGAGGCGGGGAATCAGAGTTGGGGAATCAGAGGCTGGGAATCAGATATGGGGCATCAGAGGCAGGGAATCAGATAGGGGAATCAGAGGCGGGGAATTAGTGGCAGGGAATCAGAGATGGGAAATCAGAGGAGGGGAATCAGAGGCAGGGCATCAGACACGTGGAATCAGAGGCGGGGAATCAGAGCTGGGGTATCAGAGGCGGGGAATCAGAGTTGGGGAATCAGAGGTGGGGAATCAGATATGGGGAAACAGAGGCGGGGAATCAGAGGCGGGGAAACAGAGGAGGGGAATCAGATATTGGGAATCAGAGGTGGGGAATCAGAGGCGGGAATCAGAATTGGGGAATCAGACATGGGGAATCAGAGAAGGGGAATCAGAGGCCGTGAATCAGAGATGGTGAATCAGAGGCGGGGAATCACAGGCAGGGAATCAGACGCAGGGAATCAGTGGTGGTGAATCCAAGATGGGGAATCAGAGGCAGGGAATCAGAAGCAGGGAATCAGACGCGGGGAATCAGAGGTGGGGAATCATAGCTGGGGAATCAGAGGCGGGGAATCAGAGTTGGGGAATCAGAGTTGGGGAATCCGAGGCGGGGTATCAGATATGGGGAATCAGAGGTGGGGAATCAGAGGCGGTGAATCAGAGATGGGGAATCAGAGGCGGGGAATTAGAATCAGGGAATCAGACGCGGGTAATCAGAGGTGGGGAATCAGAGCTCGTGAATAAGAGATGGGGAATCAGAGGCAGGGAATCAGAGGCGGGGAATTAGAAGCGGGGAATCATAGGCCGGATATCAGAGGCCGGGAATCAGATATGGGAAATCAGAGGCGGGGAAACTGAGGCGGGGAATCAGACGCGGAGAATCAGAGGTGGTTAATCACAGATGGGGAATCAGAGGCAGGGAATCAGAAGCAGGGAATCAGACGCGGGGAATCAGAGGCGGGGAATCAGAGTTGGGGAATCAGAGGCGGGGTATCAGATATGGGGAATCAGAGGCGGGGAATCAGAGGCGGGGAAACTGAGGCGGGGAATCAGATATGGGGAATCAGAGGTGGGGAATCAGAGGCGGTGAATCAGAGATGGGGAATCAGAGGCCGGGAATTAGAGTCAGCGAATCAGACGCGGGTAATCAGAGGTGGGGAATCAGAGCTGGGGAATCAGAGGCAGGGAATCAGAGTCGGGGAATCAGAGGCGGGGAATCAGAGATGGGGAATCAGAGGCGGGGAATCAGAGGCCGGGAATCAGAGGCCGGGAATCAGTAGTGGGGAATCAGAGGCCGGGAATTAGCGGTGGTGAATCAGAGATGGGGAATCAGAGACGGGGATTCAGAGGCGGGGAATCAGACGCGGGGAATCAGAGGCGGGGAATCAGAGCTGGGGAATATGAGGCGGGAAATCTGAGTTTGGGAATCAGAGGCGGGGAATAAGATATGGGGAATCAGAGGCGGGGAATCAGAGGTGGGGCATCAGAGGCGGGAATCAGAATTGGGGAATCAGACATGGGGAATCATGAAGGGGAATCAGAGGCAGTGAATCAGAGATGGTGAATCAGAGGCGGGGAATCACAGGCAGGGAATCAGACGCAGGGAATCAGTGGTGGTGAATCAGAGATGGGGAATCAGAGGCGGGGAATCAGAGGCAAGGAATCAGACACGGGGAATCAGAGACGGGGAATCAGAGCTGGGGAATCAGAGGCGGGGAATCAGAGTTGGGGAATCAGAGGTGGGGAATCAGATATGGGGAAACAGAGGTGGGGAATCAGAGGCGGTGAATCAGAGATGGGGAATCAGAGGCGGGGAATTAGAATCAGGGAATCAGACGCGGGTAATCAGAGGTGGGGAATCAGAGCTCGTGAATCAGATATGGGGAATCAGAGGCAGGGAATCAGAGGTGGGGAATTAGAAGCGGGGAATCATAGGCCGGGAATCATAGGCCGGGAATCAGATATGGGGAATCAGAGGCGGGGAAACTGAGGCGGGGAATCAGACGCGGAGAATCAGAGGTGGTTAATCACAGATGGGGAATCAGAGGCAGTGAATCAGAAGCAGGGAATCAGACGCGGGGAATCAGAAGTGGGGAATCATAACTGGGGAATCAGAGGCGGGGAATCAGAGGCGGGGAAACTGAGGCGGGGAATCAGATATGGGGAATCAGAGGTGGGGAATCAGAGGCGGTGAATCAGAGATGGGGAATCAGAGGCCGGGAATTAGAGTCAGGGAATCAGACGCGGGTAATCAGAGGTGGGGAATCAGAGCTGGGGAATCAGAGGCAGGGAATCAGAGTCGGGGAATCAGAGGCGGGGAATCAGAGATGGGGAATCAGAGGCGGGGAATCAGAGGCCGGGAATCAGAGGCCGGGAATCAGTAGTGGGGAATCAGAGGCCGGGAATTATCGGTGGTGAATCAGAGATGGGGAATCAGAGGCGGGGATTCAGAGGCGGGGAATCAGACGCGGGGAATAAGAGGCGGGGAATCAGAGCTGGGGAATATGAGGCGGGAAATCTGAGTTTGGGAATCAGAGGCGGGGAATAAGATATGGGGAATCAGAGGCGGGGAATCAGAGGTGGGGCATCAGAGGCGGGAATCAGAATTGGGGAATCAGACATGGGGAATCATGAAGGGGAATCAGAGGCAGTGAATCAGAGATGGTGAATCAGAGGCGGGGAATCACAGGCAGGGAATCAGACGCAGGGAATCAGTGGTGGTGAATCAGAGATGGGGAATCAGAGGCGGGGAATCAGATATGGGCAATCAGAGGAGGGGAATCAGAGGTTGGGCATCAGAGGCGGGAATCAGAATTGGGGAATCAGACATGGGGAATCAGAGAAGGGGAATCAGAGGCCGTGAATCAGAGATGGTGAATCAGAGGCGGGGAATCACAGGCAGGGAATCAGACGCAGGGAATCAGTGGTGGTGAATCCAAGATGGGGAATCAGAGGCGGGGAATCAGAGGCAGGGAATTAGACACGGGGAATCAGAGGTGGGGAATCAGAGCTGAGGAATCAGAGGCGGGGAATCAGAGTTGGGGAATCAGAGGCTGGGAATCAGATATGGGGCATCAGAGGCAGGGAATCAGATAGGTGAATCAGAGGCGGGGAATTAGTGGCAGGGAATCAGAGATGGGAAATCAGAGGCGGGGAATCAGAGGCAGGGCATCAGACACGTGGAATCAGAGGCGGGGAATCAGAGCTGGGGTATCAGATGCGGGGAATCAGAGTTGGGGAATCAGAGGTGGGGAATCAGATATGGGGAAACAGAGGCGGGGAAACAGAGGCGGGGAAACAGAGTAGGGGAATTAGATATTGGGAATCAGAGGTGGGGAATCAGAGGCAGGGAATCAGAATTTGGGAATCAGAGATGGGGAATCAGAGCTGGGGAATCAGAGGCGGGGAATCAGAATTTGGGAATCAGAGATGGGAATCAGAGATGGGGAATCAGAGGTGCGGAATCAGACGTGGAGAATCAGAGGTGGTTAATCACAGATGGGGAATCAGAGGCAGGGAATCAGAAGCAGGGAATCAGACGCGGGGAATCAGAGGTGGGGAATCATAGCTGGGGAATCAGAGGCGGGGAATCAGAGTTGGGGAATCAGAGTTGGGGAATCCGAGGCGGGGTATCAGATATGGGGAATCAGAGGTGGGGAATCAGAGGTGGTGAATCAGAGATGGGGAATCAGAGGCGGGGAATTAGAATCAGGGAATCAGACGCGGGTAATCGGAGGTGGGGAATCAGAGCTGGTGAATCAGAGATGGTGAATCAGAGGCGGGGAATCACAGGCAGGGAATCAGACGCAGGGAATCAGTGGTGGTGAATCAGAGATGGGGAATCAGAGGCGGGGAATCAGAGGCAGGGAATCAGACGCGGGGAATCAGAGGCGGGGAATCAGAGCTGAGGAATCAGAGGCGGGGAATCAGAGTTGGGGAATCAGAGGCGGGGAATCCGATATGGGGAATCAGAGGCGGGGAATCAGAGGCGGGGAAACAGAGGAGGGATATCAGATATGGGGAACCAGAGGTGGGGAATCGGAGGGCGGGAATCCGAGATGGCGAATCAGAGGCAGGGAATCAGATATGGGAAATCAGAGATGGGGAATCAGAGGCAGGGAATCAGAGGCAGGGAATCAGAAGCGGGGAATCATATTCCGGGAATCAGAGTCTGGGAATCAGAGGTGGGGAATCTGAGTCCGGGAATCAGAGATGGGGAATCAGAGGTGGGGAATCAGATATGGGGAATCAGAGGCGGGGAATCAGAGGCGGGGAAACAAAGATGGCTTATCAGATATGGGGAATCAGAGGTGGTGAATCAGAGGCGGTGAATCAGAGATGGGGAATCAGAGGCGGGGAATCAGAGGCAGTGAATCAGACACGGGGAATCAGAGGCCGGGAATCAGAGCTGGGGAATCAGAGGCGGGGAATCAGAGTTGGGGAATCAGAGGTGGGGAATCAGATATGGGGAAACAGAGGCGGGGAATCAGAGGTGGGGAAAGAGAGGCAGGGAATCAGATATTGGGAATCAGAGGTGGGGAATCAGAAGCAGGGAATCAGATGTGGGGAATCAGAGCTGGGGAATCAGAGGCGGGGCATCTGAGTTTGGGAATAAGAGGCGGGGAATAAGATATGGGGAATCAGAGGCGGGGAATCAGATATGGGCAATCAGAGGAGGGGAATCAGAGGTGGGGCATCAGAGGCGGGAATCAGAATTGGGGAATCAGACATGGGGAATCAGAGAAGGGGAATCAGAGGCAGTGAATCAGAGATGGTGAATCAGAGGCGGGGAATCACAGGCAGGGAATCAGACGCAGGGAATCAGTGGTGGTGAATCCAAGATGGGGAATCAGAGGCAGGGAATTAGACACGGGGAATCAGAGGTGGGGAATCAGAGCTGAGGAATCAGAGGCAGGGAAGCAGATATGGGGCATCAGAGGCAGGGAATCAGAAATGGGGAATCAGAGGCGGGGAATTAGTGGCAGGGAATCAGAGGCGGGGAATCAGAGGTGGGGTATCAGAGGCAGGGAATCAGATGTGGGGAATCAGACATGGGGAATCAGAGGCAGGGAATCAGAGGCGGGGAATCAGAACCGGGGAATCATAGGCCGCGAATCAGAGGCAGGGAATCAGAGGTGGGGAATCAGAGTACGGGAATCAGAGATGGGGAATCAGAGGCGGGGAATCAGATATGGGGAATCAGAGGCGGGAATCAGAGGCTGAGAAACAGAGGTGGCTAATCAGATATGGGGAATCAGAGGTGGGGAATCAGAGGCAGTGAATCAGAGATGGGGAATCAGAGGCGGGGAATCAGAAGCGGGGAATCATTGGCCGGGAATCAGAGGCTGTGAATCAGAGGTGGGGAATGTGAGTCCGTGAATCAGAGATGGGGAATCAGAGGTGGGGAATCAGATATGGGGAATCAGAGGCGGGGAATCAGAGGCGGGGAAACAGAGGTGGCTAATTAGATATGGGGAATCAGAGGTGGGGAATCAGAGGCGGTGAATCAGAGATGGGGAATCAGAGGCGGGGAATCAGAGGCAGGGAATCAGACACGGGGAATCAAAGGCGGGGAATCAGAGCTGGGGAAACAGAGGCGGGGAATCAGAGGCGGGGAAACAGAGGCGGGGAATCAGATATTGGGAATCAGAGTTGGGGAATCAGAGGAAGGGAATCAGATGTGGGGTGTCAGAGCTGGGGAATCAGAGGCGGGGAATCAGAATTTGGGAATCAGAGATGGGGAATCACAGATGGGGAAACAGAGGCAGGGAATCAGAAGCAGGGATTCAGACGCGGGGGATCAGAGGCGGGGAATCATAGCTGGGGAATCAGAGGCGGGGATTCAGAGTTGGGGAATCAGAGGCGGGGTATCTGATATGGGGAATCAGAGGCGGGGAATCAGAGGCGGGGAATCAGATATTGGGAATCAGAGGTGGGTAATCAGAGGCGGTGAATGAGAGATGGGGAATCAGAGGCCGGGAATTAGAGTCAGGGTATCAGATGCGGGTAATCAGAGGTGGGGAATCAGAGGTGGGGAATCAGATATGGGGAATCAGAGGCGGGGAATCAGAGGCGGGGAAACAAAGATGGCTTATCAGATATGGGGAATCAGAGGCGGGGAATCAGAGTCGGGGAATCAGAGGTGGGGAATCAGAGATGGGGAATCAGAGGCGGGGTATCAGAGGCCGGGAATCAGAGGCCGGGAATTAGCGGTGGTGAATCAGAGATGGGGAATCAGAGGCAGGGATTCAGAGGCGGGGAATCAGACGCGGGGAATCTGAGGCGGGGTATCAGAGCTGGGGAATCAGAGGCGGGGAATCTGAGTTTGGGAATCAGAGGCGGGGAATAAGATATGGGGAATCAGAGGCGGGGAATCAGATATGGGGAATCAGAGGAGGGGATTCAGAGGTGGGGCATCAGAGGCGGGAATCAGAATTGGGGAATCAGAGATGGGGAATCAGAGGCGGGGAATCAGAGGCCGGGAATCAGAGGCCGGGAATCAGTAGTGGGGAATCAGAGGCCGGGAATTAGCGGTGGTGAATCAGAGATCGGGAATCAGAGGCGGGGAATCAGATATGGGCAATCAGAGGAGGGGAATCAGAGGTTGCTCATCAGAGGCGGGAATCAGAATTGGGGAATCAGACACGGGGAATCAGAGGTGGGGAATCAGAGCTGAGGAATCAGAGGCAGGGAAGCAGATATGGGGCATCAGAGGCAGGGAATCAGATATGGGGAATCAGAGGCGGGGAATTAGTGGCAGGGAATCAGAGGCGGGTAATCAGAGGTGGGGTATCAGAGGCAGGGAATCAGATGTGGGGAATCAGACATGGGGAATCAGAGGCAGGGAATCAGAGGCGGGGAATCAGAAGCGGGGAATCATAGGCCGGGAATCAGAGGCAGGGAATCAGAGTACGGGAATCAGAGTACGGGAATCAGAGATGGGGAATCAGAGGCGGGGAATCAGATATGGGGAATCAGAGGCGGGAATCAGAGGCTGAGAAACAGAGGTGGCTAATCAGATATGGGGAATCAGAGGTGGGGAATCAGAGGCAGTGAATCAGAGATGGGGAATCAGAGGCAGGGAATCAGAGGCGGGGAATCAGAATCGGGGAATCATTGGCCGGGAATCAGAGGCTGTGAATCAGAGGTGGGGAATGTGAGTCCGTGAATCAGAGATGGGGAATCAGAGGTGGGGAATCAGATGTGGGGAATCAGAGGCGGGGAATCAGAGGCGGGGTAACAGAGGTGGCTAATTAGATATGGGGAATCAGAGATGGGGAATCAGAGGCGGTGAATCAGAGATGGGGAATCAGAGGCGGGGAATCAGAGGCAGGGAATCAGACACGGGGAATCAAAGGCGGGGAATCAGAGCTGGGGAATCAGATGCGGGGAATCAGAGTTGAGGAATCAGAGGTGGGGAATCAGATATGGGGAAACAGAGGCGGGGAATCAGAGGCGGGGAAACAGAGGCGGGGAATCAGATATTGGGAATCAGAGTTGGGGAATCAGAGGCAGGGAATCAGATGTGGGGAGTCAGAGCTGGGGAATCAGAGGCGGGGAATCAGAATTTGGGAATCAGAGATGGGGAATCAGAGATGGGGAATCAGAGGCGGGGAAACAGACGCGGAGAATCAAAGGTGGTTAATCACAGATGGGGAAACAGAGGCAGGGAATCAGAAGCAGGGATTCAGACGCGGGGGATCAGAGGCGGGGAATCATAGCTGGGGAATCAGAGGCGGGGATTCAGAGTTGGGGAATCAGAGGCGGGGTATCAGATATGGGGAATCAGAGGCGGGGAATCAGAGGCGGGGAATCAGATATGGGGAATCAGAGGTGGGTAATCAGAGGCGGTGAATGAGAGATGGGGAATCAGAGGCCGGGAATTAGATTCAGGGAATCAGATGCGGGTAATCAGAGGTGGGGAATCAGAGCTGGGGAATCAGAGGCGGGGAATCACAGTCGGGGAATCAGAGGTGGGGAATCAGAGATGGGGAATCAGAGGCGGGGTATCAGAGGCCGGGAATCAGACGCCGGGAATTAGCGGTGGTGAATCAGAGATGGGGAATCAGAGGCAAGGATTCAGAGGCAGGGAATCAGACGCGGGGAATCTGAGGCGGGGTATCAGAGCTGGGAAATCAGAGGCGGGGAATCTGAGTTTGGGAATCAGAGGCGGGGAATAAGATATGGGGAATCAGAGGCGGGGAATCAGATATGGGGAATCAGAGGAGGGGATTCAGAGGTGGGGCATCAGAGGCGGGAATCAGAATTGGGGAATCAGAGGTGGGGAATCAGAGGCGGTGAATCAGAGATGGGGAATCAGAGGCCGGGAATTAGAGTCAGGGAATCAGACGCGGGTAATCAGAGGTGGGGAATCAGAGCTGGGGAATCAGAGGCAGGGAATCAGAGTCGGGGAATCAGAGGCGGGGAATCAGAGATGGGGAATCAGAGGCGGGGAATCAGAGGCCGGGAATCAGAGGCCGGGAATCAGTAGTTGGGAATCAGAGGCCGGGAATTAGCGGTGGTGAATCAGAGATCGGGAATCAGAGGCGGGGAATCAGATATGGGCAATCAGAGGAGGGGAATCAGAGGTTGGGCATCAGAGGCGGGAATCAGAATTGGGGAATCAGACATGGGGAATCAGAGAAGGGGAATCAGAGGCAGTGAATCAGAGATGGTGAATCAGAGGCGGGGAATCACAGGCAGGGAATCAGACGCAGGGAATCAGTGGTGGTGAATACAAGATGGGGAATCAGAGGCGGGGAATCAGAGGCAGGGAATTAGACACGGGGAATCAGAGGTGGGGAATCAGAGCTGAGGAATCAGAGGCGGGGAATCAGAGTTGGGGAATCAGAGGCTGGGAATCAGATATGGGGCATCAGAGGCAGGGAATCAGATAGGGGAATCAGAGGCGGGGAATTAGTGGCAGGGAATCAGAGGCAGGGAATCAGAGGCGGGATATCAGAGGCAGGGAATCAGATGTGGGGAATCAGACATGGGGAATCAGAGGCAGGGAATCAGAGGCGGGGAATCAGAAGCGGGAATCAAAGGCCGGGAATGAGAGTTCGGGAATCAGAGGTGGGGAATCAGAGGCTGGGAATCAGATATGGGGAATCAGAGGCTGGGAATCAGAGGCGGGGAAACAGAGGTGGCTAATCAGATATGGGGAATCAGAGGTGGGGAATCAGAGGCAGTGAATCAGAGATGGGAAATCAGAGGCGGGGAATCAGAGGCAGGGCATCAGACATGTGGAATCAGAGGCGGGGAATCAGAGCTGGGGAATCAGAGGCGGGGAATCAGAGTTGGGGAATCAGAGGTGGGGAATCAGATGGGGAAACAGAGGCGGGGAATCAGAGGCGGGGAAAGAGAGGCGGGGAATCAGATATTGGGAATCAGAGGTGGGGAATCAGAGGCAGGGAATCAGAATTTGGGAATCAGAGATGGGGAATCAGAGCTGGGGAATCAGAGGCGGGGAATCAGAATTTGGGAATCAGAGATGGGGATTCAGAGATGGGGAATCAGAGGCGCAGAATCAGACGTGGAGAATCAGAGGTGGTTAATCACAGATGGGGAATCAGAGGCAGGGAATCAGAAGCAGGGAATCAGACCCCGGGAATCAGAGGTGGGGAATCATAGCTGGGGAATCAGAGGCGGGGAATCAGAGTTGGGGAATCAGAGTTGGGGAATCCAAGGCGGGGTATCAGATATGGGGTATCAGACATGGGGAATCAGAGGCAGGGAATCAGAGGCGGGGAATAAGAAGCGGGAATCAAAGGCCGGGAATGAGAGGCCGGGAATCAGAGGTGGGGATTCAGAGTCCGGGAATCAGAGATGGGGAATCAGAGGCTGGGAATCAGATATGGGGAATCAGAGGCTGGGAATCAGAGGCGGGGAAACAGAGGTGGCTAATCAGATATGGGGAATCAGAGGTGGGGAATCAGAGGCAGTGAATCAGAGATGGGAAATCAGAGGCGGGGAATCAGAGGCAGGGCATCAGACACGTGGAATCAGAGGCGGGGAATCAGAGCTGGGGAATCAGAGGCGGGGAATCAGAGTTGGGGAATCAGAGCTGGGGAATCAGATATGGGGAAACAGAGGCGGGGAATCAGAGGCGGGGAAACAGAGGCGGGGAATCAGATATTGGGAATCAGAGGTGGGGAATCAGAGGCAGGGAATCAGAATTTGGGAATCAGAGATGGGGAATCAGAGCTGGGGAATCAGAGGAGGGGAATCAGAATTTGGGAATCAGAGATGGGGAATCAGAGATGGGGAATCAGAGGCGCGGAATCAGACGTGGAGAATCAGAGGTGGTTAATCACAGATGGGGAATCAGAGGCAGGGAATCAGAAGCAGGGAATCAGACGCGGGGAATCAGAGGTGGGGAATCATAGCTGGGGAATCAGAGGCGGGGAATCAGAGTTGGGGAATCAGAGTTGGGGAATCCGAGGCGGGGTATCAGATATGGGGAATCAGAGGTGGGGAATCAGAGGCGGTGAATCAGAGATGGGGAATCAGAGGCGGGGAATTAGAATCAGGGAATCAGACGCGGGTAATCAGAGGTGGGGAATCAGAGCTCGTGAATAAGAGATGGGGAATCAGAGGCAGGGAATCAGAGGCGGGGAATTAGAAGCGGGGAATCATAGGCCGGGAATCATAGGCCGGGGATCAGATATGGGAAATCAGAGGCGGGGAAACCGAGGCGGGGAATCAGACGCGGAGAATCAGAGGTGGTTAATCACAGATGGGGAATCAGAGGCAGGGAATCAGAAGCAGGGAATCAGACGCGGGGAATCAGAAGTGGGGAATCATAACTGGGGAATCAGAGGCGGGGAATCAGAGTTGGGGAATCAGAGGCGGGGTATCAGATATGGGGAATCAGAGGCGGGGAATCAGAGGCGGGGAAACTGAGGCGGGGAATCAGATATGGGGAATCAGAGGTGGGGAATCAAAGGCGGTGAATCAGAGATGGGGAATCAGAGGCCGGGAATTAGAGTCAGGGAATCAGACGCGGGTAATCAGAGGTGGGGAATCAGAGCTGGGGAATCAGAGGCAGGGAATCAGAGTCGGGGAATCAGAGGCGGGGAATCAGAGATGGGGAATCAGAGGCGGGGAATCAGAGGCCGGGAATCAGAGGCCGGGAATCAGTAGTGGGGAATCAGAGGCCGGGAATTAGCGGTGGTGAATCAGAGATGGGGAATCAGAGGCGGGGATTCAGAGGCGGGGAATCAGACGTGGGGAATCAGAGGCGGGGAATCAGAGCTGGGGAATATGAGGCGGGAAATCTGAGTTTGGGAATCAGAGGCGGGGAATAAGATATGGGGAATCAGAGGCGGGGAATCAGAGGTGGGGCATCAGAGGCGGGAATCAGAATTGGGGAATCAGACATGGGGAATCATGAAGGGGAATCAGAGGCAGTGAATCAGAGATGGTGAATCAGAGGCGGGGAATCACAGGCAGGGAATCAGACGCAGGGAATCAGTGGTGGTGAATCAGAGATGGGGAATCAGAGGCGGGGAATCAGAGGCAAGGAATCAGACACGGGGAATCAGAGGCGGGGAATCAGAGCTGGGGAATCAGAGGCGGGGAATCAGAGTTGGGGAATCAGAGGTGGGGAATCAGATATGGGGAAACAGAGGTGGGGAATTAGAATCAGGGAATCAGACGCGGGTAATCAGAGGTGGGGAATCAGAGCTCGTGAATCAGAGATGGGGAATCAGAGGCAGGGAATCAGAGGCGGGGAATTAGAAGCGGGGAATCATAGGCCGGGAATCAGAGGCCGGGAATCAGATATGGGGAATCAGAGGCGGGGAAACTGAGGCGGGGAATCAGACGCGGAGAATCAGAGGTGGTTAATCACAGATGGGGAATCAGAGGCAGTGAATCAGAAGCAGGGAATCAGACGCGGGGAATCAGAAGTGGGGAATCATAACTGGGGAATCAGAGGCGGGGAATCAGAGTTGGGGAATCAGAGATGGGGAATCAGAGCTGGGGAATCAGAGGAGGGGAATCAGAATTTGGGAATCAGAGATGGGGAATCAGAGATGGGGAATCAGAGGCGCGGAATCAGACGTGGAGAATCAGAGGTGGTTAATCACAGATGGGGAATCAGAGGCAGGGAATCAGAAGCAGGGAATCAGACGCGGGGAATCAGAGGTGGGGAATCATAGCTGGGGAATCAGAGGCGGGGAATCAGAGTTGGGGAATCAGAGTTGGGGAATCCGAGGCGGGGTATCAGATATGGGGAATCAGAGGTGGGGAATCAGAGGCGGTGAATCAGAGATGGGGAATCAGAGGCGGGGAATTAGAATCAGGGAATCAGACGCGGGTAATCAGAGGTGGGGAATCAGAGCTCGTGAATAAGAGATGGGGAATCAGAGGCAGGGAATCAGAGGCGGGGAATTAGAAGCGGGGAATCATAGGCCGGGAATCATAGGCCGGGGATCAGATATGGGAAATCAGAGGCGGGGAAACCGAGGCGGGGAATCAGACGCGGAGAATCAGAGGTGGTTAATCACAGATGGGGAATCAGAGGCAGGGAATCAGAAGCAGGGAATCAGACGCGGGGAATCAGAAGTGGGGAATCATAACTGGGGAATCAGAGGCGGGGAATCAGAGTTGGGGAATCAGAGGCGGGGTATCAGATATGGGGAATCAGAGGCGGGGAATCAGAGGCGGGGAAACTGAGGCGGGGAATCAGATATGGGGAATCAGAGGTGGGGAATCAAAGGCGGTGAATCAGAGATGGGGAATCAGAGGCCGGGAATTAGAGTCAGGGAATCAGACGCGGGTAATCAGAGGTGGGGAATCAGAGCTGGGGAATCAGAGGCAGGGAATCAGAGTCGGGGAATCAGAGGCGGGGAATCAGAGATGGGGAATCAGAGGCGGGGAATCAGAGGCCGGGAATCAGAGGCCGGGAATCAGTAGTGGGGAATCAGAGGCCGGGAATTAGCGGTGGTGAATCAGAGATGGGGAATCAGAGGCGGGGATTCAGAGGCGGGGAATCAGACGTGGGGAATCAGAGGCGGGGAATCAGAGCTGGGGAATATGAGGCGGGAAATCTGAGTTTGGGAATCAGAGGCGGGGAATAAGATATGGGGAATCAGAGGCGGGGAATCAGAGGTGGGGCATCAGAGGCGGGAATCAGAATTGGGGAATCAGACATGGGGAATCATGAAGGGGAATCAGAGGCAGTGAATCAGAGATGGTGAATCAGAGGCGGGGAATCACAGGCAGGGAATCAGACGCAGGGAATCAGTGGTGGTGAATCAGAGATGGGGAATCAGAGGCGGGGAATCAGAGGCAAGGAATCAGACACGGGGAATCAGAGGCGGGGAATCAGAGCTGGGGAATCAGAGGCGGGGAATCAGAGTTGGGGAATCAGAGGTGGGGAATCAGATATGGGGAAACAGAGGTGGGGAATTAGAATCAGGGAATCAGACGCGGGTAATCAGAGGTGGGGAATCAGAGCTCGTGAATCAGAGATGGGGAATCAGAGGCAGGGAATCAGAGGCGGGGAATTAGAAGCGGGGAATCATAGGCCGGGAATCAGAGGCCGGGAATCAGATATGGGGAATCAGAGGCGGGGAAACTGAGGCGGGGAATCAGACACGGAGAATCAGAGGTGGTTAATCACAGATGGGGAATCAGAGGCAGTGAATCAGAAGCAGGGAATCAGACGCGGGGAATCAGAAGTGGGGAATCATAACTGGGGAATCAGAGGCGGGGAATCAGAGTTGGGGAATCAGAGGCGGGGTATCAGATATGGGGAATCAGAGGCGGGGAATCAGAGGCGGGGAAACTGAGGCGGGGTATCAGATATGGGGAATCACAGGTGGGGAATCAGAGGCGGTGAATCAGAGATGGGGAATCAGAGGCCGGGAATTAGAGTCAGGGAATCAGACGCGGGTAATCAGAGGTGGGGAATCAGAGCTGGGGAATCAGAGGCAGGGAATCAGAGTCGGGGAATCAGAGGCGGGGAATCAGAGATGGGGAATCAGAGGCGGGGAATCAGAGGCCGGGAATCAAAGGCCGGGAATCAGTAGTGGGGAATCAGAGGCCGGGAATTAGCGGTGGTGAATCAGAGATGGGGAATCAGAGGCGGGGATTCAGAGGCGGGGAATCAGACGTGGGGAATCAGAGGCGGGGAATCAGAGCTGGGGAATATGAGGCGGGAAATCTGAGTTTGGGAATCAGAGGCGGGGAATAAGATATGGGGAATCAGAGGCGGGGAATCAGAGGTGGGGCATCAGAGGCGGGAATCAGAATTGGGGAATCAGACATGGGGAATCATGAAGGGGAATCAGAGGCAGTGAATCAGAGATGGTGAATCAGAGGCGGGGAATCACAGGCAGGGAATCAGACGCAGGGAATCAGTGGTGGTGAATCAGAGATGGGGAATCAGAGGCGGGGAATCAGAGGCAAGGAATCAGACACGGGGAATCAGAGGCGGGGAATCAGAGCTGGGGAATCAGAGGCGGGGAATCAGAGTTGGGGAATCAGAGGTGGGGAATCAGATATGGGGAAACAGAGGTGGGGAATCAGAGGCGGTGAATCAGAGATGGGGAATCAGAGGCGGGGAATTAGAATCAGGGAATCAGACGCGGGTAATCAGAGGTGGGGAATCAGAGCTCGTGAATCAGAGATGGGGAATCAGAGGCAGGGAATCAGAGGCGGGGAATTAGAAGCGGGGAATAATAGGCCGGGAATCAGAGGCCGGGAATCAGATATGGGGAATCAGAGGCGGGGAAACTGAGGCGGGGAATCAGACGCGGAGAATCAGAGGTGGTTAATCACAGATGGGGAATCAGAGGCAGTGAATCAGAAGCAGGGAATCAGACGCGGGGAATCAGAAGTGGGGAATCATAACTGGGGAATCAGAGGCGGGGAATCAGAGTTGGGGAATCAGAGGCGGGGTATCAGATATGGGGAATCAGAGGCGGGGAATCAGAGGCGGGGAAACTGAGGCGGGGTATCAGATATGGGGAATCACAGGTGGGGAATCAGAGGCGGTGAATCAGAGATGGGGAATCAGAGGCCGGGAATTAGAGTCAGGGAATCAGACGCGGGTAATCAGAGGTGGGGAATCAGAGCTGGGGAATCAGAGGCAGGGAATCAGAGTCGGGGAATCAGAGGCGGGGAATCAGAGATGGGGAATCAGAGGCGGGGAATCAGAGGCCGGGAATCAGAGGCCGGGAATCAGTAGTGGGGAATCAGAGGCCGGGAATTAGCGGTGGTGAATCAGAGATGGGGAATCAGAGGCGGGGATTCAGAGGCGGGGAATCAGACGCGGGGAATCAGAGGCGGGGAATCAGAGCTGGGGAACATGAGGCGGGAAATCTGAGTTTGGGAATCAGAGGCGGGGAATAAGATATGGGGAATCAGAGGCGGGGAATCAGAGGTGGGGCATCAGAGGCGGGATCAGAATTGGGGAATCAGACGTGGGGAATCATGAAGGGGAATCAGAGGCAGTGAATCAGAGATGGTGAATCAGAGGCGGGGAATCACAGGCAGGGAATCAGACGCAGGGAATCAGTGGTGGTGAATCAGAGATGGGGAATCAGAGGCGGGGAATCAGAGGCAAGGAATCAGACACGGGGAATCAGAGGTGGGGAATCAGAGCTGGGGAATCAGAGGCGAGGAATCAGAGTTGGGGAATCAGAGGTGGGGAATCAGATATGGGGAAACAGAGGCGGGGAATCAGAAGTGGGGAAACAGAGGCAGGGAATCAGATATTGGGAATCAGAGGTGGGGAATCAGAGGCAGGGAATCAGATGTTGGGAATCAGAGCTGGGGAATCAGATATGGGAAATCAGAGATGGGGAATCAGAGGCAGGGAATCAGAGGCGGGGAATCAGAGGTGGGGAATCTGAGTCCGAGAATCAGAGATGGGGAATCAGAGGCGGGGAATCAGATATGGGGAATCAGAGGTGGGGAATCAGAGGCGGGGAAACAGAGATGGCTTATCAGATATGGGGAATCAGAGGTGGGGAATCAGAGGCGGTGAATCAGAGATGTGGAATCAGAGGCGGGGAATCAGAGATGGGGAATCAGAGGCGGGGAATCCGAGGCCGGGAATCAGAGGCCGGGAATCAGTAGTGGGGAATCAGAGGCCGGGAATTAGCGGTGGTGAATCAGACATGGGGAATCAGAGAAGGGGAATCAGAGGCAGTGAATCAGAGATGGTGAATCAGAGGCGGGGAATCACAGGCAGGGAATCAGACGCAGGGAATCAGTGGTGGTGAATCAGAGATGGGGAATCAGAGGCGGGGAAACTGAGGCGGGGAATCAGATGCGGAGAATCAGAGGTGGTTAATCACAGATGGGGAATCAGAGGCAGGGAATCAGAAGCAGGGAATCAGACGCGGGGAATCAGAAGTGGGGAATCAGAGTTGGGGAATCAGAGGCGGGGAATCAGAGTTGGGGAATCAGAGGCGGGGTATCAGATATGGGGAATCAGATGCGGGGAATCAGAGGCGGGGAGACTGAGGCGGGGAGTCAGATATGGGGAATCAGAGGTGGGGAATCAGAGGCGGTGAATCAGAGATGGGGAATCAGAGGCCGGGAATTAGAGTCAGGGAATCAGACGCGGGTAATCAGAGGTGGGGAATCAGAGCTGGGGAATCAGAGGCAGGGAATCAGAGTCGGGGAATCAGAGGCCGGGAATCAGAGATGGGGAATCAGAGGCGGGGAATCAGAGGCCGGGAATCAGAGGCCGGGAATCAGTAGTGGGGAATCAGAGGCCGGGAATTAGCGGTGGTGAATCAGAGATGGGGAATCAGAGGCGGGGATTCAGAGGCGGGGAATCAGACGCGGGGAATCAGAGGCGGGGAATCAGAGCTGGGGTATCAGAGGTGGGGAATCAGAGTCGGGGAATCAGAGGCGGGGAATCAGAGATGGGGAATCAGAGGCTGGGAATCAGAGGCCGGGAATCAGAGGCCGGGAATCAGAATTGGGGAATCACACATGGGGAATCAGAGAAGGGGAATCAGAGGCAGTGAATCAGAGATGGTGAATCAGAGGCGGGGAATCACAGGCAGGGAATCAGACGCAGGGAATCAGTGGTGGTGAATCAGAGATGGGGAATCAGAGGCGGGGAATCAGAGGCAAGGAAACAGACACGGGGAATCAGAGGCGGGGAATCAGAGCTGGGAAATCAGAGGCGGGGAATCAGAGTTGGGGAATCAGAGGTGGGGAATCAGATATGGGGAAACAGAGGCGGGGAATCAGAAGTGGGGAAACAGAGGCAGGGAATCAGATATTGGGAATCAGAGGTGGGGAATCAGAGGCAGGGAATCAGATATTGGGAATCAGAGCTGGGGAATCAGATATGGGAAATCAGAGATGGGGAATCAGAAGCAGGGAATCAGAGGCGGGGAATCAGAGGTGGGGAATCTGAGTCCGGGAATCAGAGATGGGGAATCAGAGGCGGGGAATCAGATATGGGGAATCAGAGGTGGGGAATCAGAGGCGGAGAAACAGAGATGGCTTATCAGATATGGGGAATCAGAGGTGGGGAATCAGAGGCGGTGAATCAGAGATGTGGAATCAGAGGCGGGGAATCAGAGGCAGGGAATCAGACACGGGGAATCAGAGGCGGGGAATCAGAGCTGGGGAATCAGAGGCGGGGAATCAGAGTTGGGGAATCAGAGGTGGGTAATCAGATATGGGGAAACAGAGGCGGGGAATCAGAGGTGGGGAATCAGAGGCAGAGAATCAGATGTGGGGAATCAGAGCTGGGGAATCAGAGGCGGGGAATCTGAGTTTGGGAATCAGAGGCGGAGAATAAGATATGGGGAATCAGAGGAGGGGAATCAGAGGTTGGGCATCAGAGGCGGGAATCAGAATTGGGGAATCAGACATGGGGAATCAGAGAAGGGAATCAACGGCAGTGAATCAGAGATGGTGAATCAGAGGCGGGGAATCACAGGCAGGGAATCAGACGCGGGGAATCAGTGGTGGTGAATCCAAGATGGGGAATCAGAGGCGGGGAATCAGAGGCAGGGAATTAGACACGGGGAATCAGAGGTGGGGAATCAGAGCTGAGGAATCAGAGGCGGGGAATCAGAGTTGGGGAATCAGAGGCAGGGAATCAGATATGGGGCATCAGAGGCAGGGAATCAGATAGGGTAATCAGAGGCGGGGAATTAGTGGCAGGGAATCAGAGGCGGGGAATCAGAGGCGGGATATCAGAGGCAGGGAATCAGATGTGGGGAATCAGACATGGGGAATCAAAGGCAGGGAATCAGAGGCAGGGAATCAGAAGCGGGAATCAAAGGCCGGGAATGAGAGGCCGGGAATCAGAGGTGGGGATTCAGAGTCCGGGAATCAGAGATGGGGAATCAGAGGCTGGGAATCAGATATGGGGAATCAGAGGCTGGGAATCAGAGGCGGGGAAACAGAGGCGGCTAATCAGATATGGGGAATCAGAGGTGGGGAATCAGAGGCTTGAATCAGAGATGGGAAATCAGAGGCGGGGAATCAGAGGCAGGGCATCAGACACGTGGAATCAGAGGCGGGGAATCAGAGCTGGGGAATCAGAGGCGGGGAATCAGAGTTGGGGAATCAGAGTTGGGGAATCCAAGGCGGGGTATCAGATATGGGGTATCAGACATGGGGAATCAGAGGCAGGGAATCAGAGGCGGGGAATAAGAAGCGGGAATCAAAGGCCGGGAATGAGAGGCCGGGAATCAGAGGTGGGGATTCAGAGTCCGGGAATCAGAGATGGGGAATCAGAGGCTGGGAATCAGATATGGGGAATCAGAGGCTGGGAATCAGAGGCGGGGAAACAGAGGTGGCTAATCAGATATGGGGAATCAGAGGTGGGGAATCAGAGGCAGTGAATCAGAGATGGGAAATCAGAGGCGGGGAATCAGAGGCAGGGCATCAGACACGTGGAATCAGAGGCGGGGAATCAGAGCTGGGGAATCAGAGGCGGGGAATCAGAGTTGGGGAATCAGAGCTGGGGAATCAGATATGGGGAAACAGAGGCGGGGAATCAGAGGCGGGGAAACAGAGGCGGGGAATCAGATATTGGGAATCAGAGGTGGGGAATCAGAGGCAGGGAATCAGAATTTGGGAATCAGAGATGGGGAATCAGAGCTGGGGAATCAGAGGAGGGGAATCAGAATTTGGGAATCAGAGATGGGGAATCAGAGATGGGGAATCAGAGGCGCGGAATCAGACGTGGAGAATCAGAGGTGGTTAATCACAGATGGGGAATCAGAGGCAGGGAATCAGAAGCAGGGAATCAGACGCGGGGAATCAGAGGTGGGGAATCATAGCTGGGGAATCAGAGGCGGGGAATCAGAGTTGGGGAATCAGAGTTGGGGAATCCGAGGCGGGGTATCAGATATGGGGAATCAGAGGTGGGGAATCAGAGGCGGTGAATCAGAGATGGGGAATCAGAGGCGGGGAATTAGAATCAGGGAATCAGACGCGGGTAATCAGAGGTGGGGAATCAGAGCTCGTGAATAAGAGATGGGGAATCAGAGGCAGGGAATCAGAGGCGGGGAATTAGAAGCGGGGAATCATAGGCCGGGAATCAGAGGCCGGGGATCAGATATGGGAAATCAGAGGCGGGGAAACCGAGGCGGGGAATCAGACGCGGAGAATCAGAGGTGGTTAATCACAGATGGGGAATCAGAGGCAGGGAATCAGAAGCAGGGAATCAGACGCGGGGAATCAGAAGTGGGGAATCATAACTGGGGAATCAGAGGCGGGGAATCAGAGTTGGGGAATCAGAGGCGGGGTATCAGATATGGGGAATCAGAGGCGGGGAATCAGAGGCGGGGAAACTGAGGCGGGGAATCAGATATGGGGAATCAGAGGTGGGGAATCAAAGGCGGTGAATCAGAGATGGGGAATCAGAGGCCGGGAATTAGAGTCAGGGAATCAGACGCGGGTAATCAGAGGTGGGGAATCAGAGCTGGGGAATCAGAGGCAGGGAATCAGAGTCGGGGAATCAGAGGCGGGGAATCAGAGATGGGGAATCAGAGGCGGGGAATCAGAGGCCGGGAATCAGAGGCCGGGAATCAGTAGTGGGGAATCAGAGGCCGGGAATTAGCGGTGGTGAATCAGAGATGGGGAATCAGAGGCGGGGATTCAGAGGCGGGGAATCAGACGTGGGGAATCAGAGGCGGGGAATCAGAGCTGGGGAATATGAGGCGGGAAATCTGAGTTTGGGAATCAGAGGCGGGGAATAAGATATGGGGAATCAGAGGCGGGGAATCAGAGGTGGGGCATCAGAGGCGGGAATCAGAATTGGGGAATCAGACATGGGGAATCATGAAGGGGAATCAGAGGCAGTGAATCAGAGATGGTGAATCAGAGGCGGGGAATCACAGGCAGGGAATCAGACGCAGGGAATCAGTGGTGGTGAATCAGAGATGGGGAATCAGAGGCGGGGAATCAGAGGCAAGGAATCAGACACGGGGAATCAGAGGCGGGGAATCAGAGCTGGGGAATCAGAGGCGGGGAATCAGAGTTGGGGAATCAGAGGTGGGGAATCAGATATGGGGAAACAGAGGTGGGGAATCAGAGGCGGTGAATCAGAGATGGGGAATCAGAGGCGGGGAATTAGAATCAGGGAATCAGACGCGGGTAATCAGAGGTGGGGAATCAGAGCTCGTGAATCAGAGATGGGGAATCAGAGGCAGGGAATCAGAGGCGGGGAATTAGAAGCGGGGAATCATAGGCCGGGAATCAGAGGCCGGGAATCAGATAAGGGGAATCAGAGGCGGGGAAACTGAGGCGGGGAATCAGACGCGGAGAATCAGAGGTGGTGAATCACAGATGGGGAATCAGAGGCAGTGAATCAGAAGCAGGGAATCAGACGCGGGGAATCAGAAGTGGGGAATCATAACTGGGGAATCAGAGGCGGGGAATCAGAGTTGGGGAATCAGAGGCGGGGTATCAGATATGGGGATTCAGAGGCGGGGAATCAGACGCGGGGAATCAGAGGCGGGGAATCAGAGCTGGGGAACATGAGGCGGGAAATCTGAGTTTGGGAATCAGAGGCGGGGAATAAGATATGGGGAATCAGAGGCGGGGAATCAGAGGTGGGGCATCAGAGGCGGGATCAGAATTGGGGAATCAGACGTGGGGAATCATGAAGGGGAATCAGAGGCAGTGAATCAGAGATGGTGAATCAGAGGCGGGGAATCACAGGCAGGGAATCAGACGCAGGGAATCAGTGGTGGTGAATCAGAGATGGGGAATCAGAGGCGGGGAATCAGAGGCAAGGAATCAGACACGGGGAATCAGAGGTGGGGAATCAGAGCTGGGGAATCAGAGGCGAGGAATCAGAGTTGGGGAATCAGAGGTGGGGAATCAGATATGGGGAAACAGAGGCGGGGAATCAGAAGTGGGGAAACAGAGGCAGGGAATCAGATATTGGGAATCAGAGGTGGGGAATCAGAGGCAGGGAATCAGATGTTGGGAATCAGAGCTGGGGAATCAGATATGGGAAATCAGAGATGGGGAATCAGAGGCAGGGAATCAGAGGCGGGGAATCAGAGGTGGGGAATCTGAGTCCGAGAATCAGAGATGGGGAATCAGAGGCGGGGAATCAGATATGGGGAATCAGAGGTGGGGAATTAGAGGCGGGGAAACAGAGATGGCTTATCAGATATGGGGAATCAGAGGTGGGGAATCAGAGGCGGTGAATCAGAGATGTGGAATCAGAGGCGGGGAATCAGAGATGGGGAATCAGAGGCGGGGAATCCGAGGCCGGGAATCAGAGGCCGGGAATCAGTAGTGGGGAATCAGAGGCCGGGAATTAGCGGTGGTGAATCAGACATGGGGAATCAGAGAAGGGGAATCAGAGGCAGTGAATCAGAGATGGTGAATCAGAGGCGGGGAATCACAGGCAGGGAATCAGATGCAGGGAATCAGTGGTGGTGAATCAGAGATGGGGAATCAGAGGCGGGGAAACTGAGGCGGGGAATCAGATGCGGAGAATCAGAGGTGGTTAATCACAGATGGGGAATCAGAGGCAGGGAATCAGAAGCAGGGAATCAGACGCGGGGAATCAGAAGTGGGGAATCATAACTGGGGAATCAGAGGCGGGGAATCAGAGTTGGGGAATCAGAGGCGGGGTATCAGATATGGGGAATCAGATGCGGGGAATCAGAGGCGGGGAGACTGAGGCGGGGAGTCAGATATGGGGAATCAGAGGTGGGGAATCAGAGGCGGTGAATCAGAGATGGGGAATCAGAGGCCGGGAATTAGAGTCAGGGAATCAGACGCGGGTAATCAGAGGTGGGGAATCAGAGCTGGGGAATCAGAGGCAGGGAATCAGAGTCGGGGAATCAGAGGCCGGGAATCAGAGATGGGGAATCAGAGGCGGGGAATCAGAGGCCGGGAATCAGAGGCCGGGAATCAGTAGTGGGGAATCAGAGGCCGGGAATTAGCGGTGGTGAATCAGAGATGGGGAATCAGAGGCGGGGATTCAGAGGCGGGGAATCAGACGCGGGGAATCAGAGGCGGGGAATCAGAGCTGGGGTATCAGAGGTGGGGAATCAGAGTCGGGGAATCAGAGGCGGGGAATCAGAGATGGGGAATCAGAGGCTGGGAATCAGAGGCCGGGAATCAGAGGCCGGGAATCAGAATTGGGGAATCACACATGGGGAATCAGAGAAGGGGAATCAGAGGCAGTGAATCAGAGATGGTGAATCAGAGGCGGGGAATCACAGGCAGGGAATCAGACGCAGGGAATCAGTGGTGGTGAATCAGAGATGGGGAATCAGAGGCGGGGAATCAGAGGCAAGGAAACAGACACGGGGAATCAGAGGCGGGGAATCAGAGCTGGGAAATCAGAGGCGGGGAATCAGAGTTGGGGAATCAGAGGTGGGGAATCAGATATGGGGAAACAGAGGCGGGGAATCAGAAGTGGGGAAACAGAGGCAGGGAATCAGATATTGGGAATCAGAGGTGGGGAATCAGAGGCAGGGAATCAGATATTGGGAATCAGAGCTGGGGAATCAGATATGGGAAATCAGAGATGGGGAATCAGAAGCAGGGAATCAGAGGCGGGGAATCAGAGGTGGGGAATCTGAGTCCGGGAATCAGAGATGGGGAATCAGAGGCGGGGAATCAGATATGGGGAATCAGAGGTGGGGAATCAGAGGCGGGGAAACAGAGATGGCTTATCAGATATGGGGAATCAGAGGTGGGGAATCAGAGGCGGTGAATCAGAGATGTGGAATCAGAGGCGGGGAATCAGAGGCAGGGAATCAGACACGGGGAATCAGAGGCGGGGAATCAGAGCTGGGGAATCAGAGGCGGGGAATCAGAGTTGGGGAATCAGAGGTGGGTAATCAGATATGGGGAAACAGAGGCGGGGAATCAGAGGTGGGGAATCAGAGGCAGAGAATCAGATGTGGGGAATCAGAGCTGGGGAATCAGAGGCGGGGAATCTGAGTTTGGGAATCAGAGGCGGAGAATAAGATATGGGGAATCAGAGGAGGGGAATCAGAGGTTGGGCATCAGAGGCGGGAATCAGAATTGGGGAATCAGACATGGGGAATCAGAGAAGGGAATCAACGGCAGTGAATCAGAGATGGTGAATCAGAGGCGGGGAATCACAGGCAGGGAATCAGACGCGGGGAATCAGTGGTGGTGAATCCAAGATGGGGAATCAGAGGCGGGGAATCAGAGGCAGGGAATTAGACACGGGGAATCAGAGGTGGGGAATCAGAGCTGAGGAATCAGAGGCGGGGAATCAGAGTTGGGGAATCAGAGGCAGGGAATCAGATATGGGGCATCAGAGGCAGGGAATCAGATAGGGTAATCAGAGGCGGGGAATTAGTGGCAGGGAATCAGAGGCGGGGAATCAGAGGCGGGATATCAGAGGCAGGGAATCAGATGTGGGGAATCAGACATGGGGAATCAAAGGCAGGGAATCAGAGGCAGGGAATCAGAAGCGGGAATCAAAGGCCGGGAATGAGAGGCCGGGAATCAGAGGTGGGGATTCAGAGTCCGGGAATCAGAGATGGGGAATCAGAGGCTGGGAATCAGATATGGGGAATCAGAGGCTGGGAATCAGAGGCGGGGAAACAGAGGCGGCTAATCAGATATGGGGAATCAGAGGTGGGGAATCAGAGGCAGTGAATCAGAGATGGGAAATCAGAGGCGGGGAATCAGAGGCAGGGCATCAGACACGTGGAATCAGAGGCGGGGAATCAGAGCTGGGGAATCAGAGGCGGGGAATCAGAGTTGGGGAATCAGAGTTGGGGAATCAGATATGGGGAAACAGAGGCGGGGAATCAGAGGCGGGGAAACCGAGGCGGGGAATCAGATATTGGGAATCAGAGGTGGGGAATCAGAGGCAGGGAATCAGAATTTGGGAATCAGAGATGGGGAATCAGAACTGGGGAATCAGAGGCGGGGAATCAGAATTTGGGAATCAGAGATGGGGAATCAGAGTTGGGGAATCAGAGGCGTGGAATCAGACGTGGAGAATCAGAGGTGGTTAATCACAGATGGGGATTCAGAGGCAGGGAATCAGAAGCAGGGAATCAGACGCGGAGAATCAGAGGCGGGGAATCAGAGCTGAGGAATCAGATGCGGGGAATCAGAGTTGGGGAATCAGAGGTGGGGTATCAGATATGGAGAATCAGAGGCGGGGAATCAGAGGCGGGGAAAGAGAGGAGGGGTATCAGATATGGGGAACCAGAGGTGGGGAATCGGAGGGCGGGAATCAGAGATCGGGAATCAGAGGCAGGGAATCAGATATGGGGAATCAGAGGCGGTGAATCAGAGGCAGGGAATCAGATGTGGGGAATCAGAGATGGGGAATCAGAGGCAGGGAATCAGAGGCGGGGAATCAGAAGCGGGGAATCATATTCCGGGAATCAGAGGCTGGGAATCAGAGGTGGGGAATCTGAGTCCGGGAATCAGAGATGGGGAATCAGAGGCGGGGAATCAGATATGGGGAATCAGAGGCGGGGAATCAGAGGCGGGGTAACAGAGATGGCTTATCAGATATGGGGAATCTGAGGTGGTGAATCAGAGGCGGTGAATCAGAGATGGGGAATCAGAGGCGGGGAATCAGAGGCAGGGAATCAGACACGGGGAATCAGAGGCGGAGAATCAGAGCTGGGGAATCAGAGGCGGGGAATCAGAGTTGGGGAATCAGAGGTGGGGAATCACATATGGGGAAACAGAGGCGGGGAATCAGAGGTGGGGAAACAGAGGCAGGGAATCAGATATTGGGAATCAGAGGTGGGGAATCAGAGGCAGGGAATCAGATGTGGGGAATCAGAGCTGGGGAATCAGAGGCGGGGAATCTGAGTTTGGGAATCAGAGTCGGGGAATAAGATATGGGGAATCAGAGGCGGGGAATCAGATATGGGCAATCAGTGGAGGGGAATCAGAGGTGGGGCATCAGAGGCGGGAATCAGAATTGGGGAATCAGACATGGGGAATCAGAGAAGGGGAATCAGAGGCAGTGAATCAGAGATGGTGAATCAGAGGCGGGGAATCACAGGCAGGGAATTAGACACGGGGAATCAGAGGTGGGGAATCAGAGCTGAGGAATCAGAGGCGGGGAATCAGAGTTGGGGAATCAGAGGCAGGGAATCAGATATGGTGCATCAGAGGCAGGGAATCAGATATGGGGAATCAGAGGCGGGGAATTAGTGGCATGGAATCAGAGGCGGGGAATCAGATGCGGGGTATCAGAGGCATGGAATCAGATGTGGGGATCAGACATGGGGAATCAGAGGCAGGGAATCAGTGGCGGGGAATTACAAGCGGGGAATCATAGGCCGGAAATCAGAGGCCGGGAATCAGATATGGGGAATCAGAGGCGGGGAAACTGAGGCGGGGAATCAGACGCGGAGAATCAGAGGTGGTTAATCACAGATGGGGAATCAGAGGCAGGGAATCAGAAGCAGGGAATCAGACGCGGGGAATCAGAGGTGGGGAATCAAAACTGGGGAATCAGAGGCGGGGAATCAGAGTTGGGGAATCAGAGGCGGGTATCAGATATGGGGAATCAGAGGCGGGGAATCAGAGGCGGGGAAACTGAGGCGGGGAATCAGATATGGGGAATCAGAGGTGGGGAATCAGAGGCTGTGAATCAGAGATGGGGAATCAGAGGCCGGGAATTAGAGTCAGGGAATCAGACGCGGGTAATCAGAGATGGGGAATCAGAGCTGGGGAATCAGAGGCGGGGAATCAGAGTCGGGGAATGAGAGGCGGGGAATCAGAGATGGGGAATCAGAGGCGGGGAATCAGTGGCCGGGAATCAGAGGCCGGGAATCAGTTGTGGGGAATCAGAGGCCGGGAATTAGCGGTGGTGGATCAGAGATGGGGAATCAGAGGCGGGGATTCAGAGGCGGGGAATCAGATGCGGGGAATCAGAGGCGGGGAATCAGAGCTGGGGAATCAGAGGCGGGGAATCTGAGTTTGGGAATCAGAGGCGGGGAATAAGATATGGGGAATCAGAGGCGGGGAATCAGATATGGGGAATCAGAGGAGGGGAATCAGAGGTGGGGCATCAGAGGCGGGAATCA
Organism: Narcine bancroftii; assembly: GCF_036971445.1. Taxonomy (NCBI): domain Eukaryota; kingdom Metazoa; phylum Chordata; class Chondrichthyes; order Torpediniformes; family Narcinidae; genus Narcine; species Narcine bancroftii. The sequence goes on from NW_027211797.1 coordinate 3,021,197, forward strand.
GAATTGGGGAATCAAACATGGGGAATCAGAGAAGGGGAATCAGAGGCAGTGAATCAGAGATGGTGAATCAGAGGCGGGGAATCACAGGGAGGGAATCAGACGCAGGGAATCAGTGGTGGTGAATAAGAGATGGGGAATCAGAGGCGGGGAATCAGAGGCAAGGAATCAGACACGGGGAATCAGAGGCGGGGAATCAGAGCTGGGGAATCAGAGGCGGGGAATCAGAGTTGGGGAATCGGAGGTGGGGAATCAGATATGGGGAAACAGAGGCGGGGAATCAGAAGTGGGGAAACAGAGGCAGGGAATCAGATATTGGGAATCAGAGGTGGGGAATCAGAGGCAGGGAATCAGATGTTGGGAATCAGAGCTGGGGAATCATATATGGGGAATCAGAGATTGGGAATCAGAGGCAGGGAATCAGAGGCGGGGAATCAGAGGTGGGGAATCTGAGTCCGGGAATCAGAGATGGGGAATCAGAGGCGGGGAATCAGATATGGGGAATCAGAGGTGGGGAATCAGAGGCGGGGAAACAGAGATGGCTTATCAGATATGGGGAATCAGAGGTGGGGAATCAGAGGCGGTGAATCAGAGATGTTGAATCAGAGGCGGGGAATCAGAGGCAGGGAATCAGACACGGGGAATCAGAGGCGGGGAATCAGAGCTGGGGAATCAGAGGCGGGGAATCAGAGTTGGGGAATCAGAGGCGGGTAATCAGATATGGGGAAACAGAGGCGGGGAATCAGAGGTGGGGAATCAGAGGCAGAGAATCAGATGTGGGGAATCAGAGCTGGGGAATCAGAGGCGGGGAATCTGAGTTTGGGAATTAGAGGCGGAGAATAAGATATGGGGAATCAGAGGCGGGGAATCAGATATGGGCAATCAGAGGAGGGGAATCAGAGGTTGGGCATCAGAGGCGGGAATCAGAATTGGGGAATCAGACATGGGGAATCAGAGAAGGGGAATCAGAGGCAGTGAATCAGAGATGGTGAATCAGAGGCGGGGAATCACAGGCAGGGAATCAGACGCAGGGAATCAGTGGTGGTGAATCCAAGATGGGGAATCAGAGGCGGGGAATCAGAGGCAGGGAATTAGACACGGGGAATCAGAGGTGGGGAATCAGAGCTGAGGAATCAGAGGCGGGGAATCAGAATTGGGGAATCAGAGGCAGGGAATCAGATATGGTGCATCAGAGGCAGGGAATCAGATATGGGGAATCAGAGGCGGGGAATTAGTGGCATGGAATCAGAGGCGGGGAATCAGAGGTGGGGTATCAGAGGCAGGGAATCAGATGTGGGGATCAGACATGGGGAATCAGAGGCAGGGAATCAGTGGCGGGGAATTACAAGCGGGGAATCATAGGCCGGAAATCAGAGGCCGGGAATCAGATATGGGGAATCAGAGGCGGGGAAACTGAGGCGGGGAATCAGACGCGGAGAATCAGAGGTGATTAATCACAGATGGGGAATCAGAGGCAGGGAATCAGAAGCAGGGAATCAGACGCGGGGAATCAGAGGTGGGGAATCAAAACTGGGGAATCAGAGGCGGGGAATCAGAGTTGGGGAATCAGAGGCGGGTATCAGATATGGGGAATCAGAGGCGGGGAATCAGAGGCGGGGAAACTGAGGCGGGGAATCAGATATGGGGAATCAGAGGTGGGGAATCAGAGGCTGTGAATCAGAGATGGGGAATCAGAGGCCGGGAATTAGAGTCAGGGAATCAGACGCGGGTAATCAGAGATGGGGAATCAGAGCTGGGGAATCAGAGGCGGGGAATCAGAGTCGGGGAATGAGAGGCGGGGAATCAGAGATGGGGAATCAGAGGCGGGGAATCAGTGGCCGAAAATCAGAGGCCGGGAATCAGTTGTGGGGAATCAGAGGCCGGGAATTAGCGGTGGTGGATCAGAGATGGGGAATCAGAGGCGGGGATTCAGAGGCGGGGAATCAGACGCGGGGAATCAGAGGCGGGGAATCAGAGCTGGGGAATCAGAGGCGGGGAATCTGAGTTTGGGAATCAGAGGCTGGGAATAAGATATGGGGAATCAGAGGCGGGAAATCAGATATGGGGAATCAGAGGAGGGGAATCAGAGGTGGGGCATCAGAGGCGGGAATCAGAATTGGGGAATCAAACATGGGGAATCAGAGAAGGGGAATCAGAGGCAGTGAATCAGAGATGGTGAATCAGAGGCGGGGAATCACAGGCAGGGAATCAGACGCAGGGAATCAGTGGTGGTGAATAAGAGATGGGGAATCAGAGGCGGGGAATCAGAGGCAAGGAATCAGACACGGGGAATCAGAGGCGGGGAATCAGAGCTGGGGAATCAGAGGCGGGGAATCAGAGTTGGGGAATCGGAGGTGGGGAATCAGATATGGGGAAACAGAGGCGGGGAATCAGAAGTGGGGAAACAGAGGCAGGGAATCAGATATTGGGAATCAGAGGTGGGGAATCAGAGGCAGGGAATCAGATGTTGGGAATCAGAGCTGGGGAATCATATATGGGGAATCAGAGATTGGGAATCAGAGGCAGGGAATCAGAGGCGGGGAATCAGAGGTGGGGAATCTGAGTCCGGGAATCAGAGATGGGGAATCAGAGGCGGGGAATCAGATATGGGGAATCAGAGGTGGGGAATCAGAGGCGGGGAAACAGAGATGGCTTATCAGATATGGGGAATCAGAGGTGGGGAATCAGAGGCGGTGAATCAGAGATGTTGAATCTGAGGCGGGGAATCAGAGGCAGGGAATCAGACACGGGGAATCAGAGGCGGGGAATCAGAGCTGGGGAATCAGAGGCGGGGAATCAGAGTTGGGGAATCAGAGGCGGGTAATCAGATATGGGGAAACAGAGGCGGGGAATCAGAGGTGGGGAATCAGAGGCAGAGAATCAGATGTGGGGAATCAGAGCTGGGGAATCAGAGGCGGGGAATCTGAGTTTGGGAATTAGAGGCGGAGAATAAGATATGGGGAATCAGAGGCGGGGAATCAGATATGGGCAATCAGAGGAGGGGAATCAGAGGTTGGGCATCAGAGGCGGGAATCAGAATTGGGGAATCAGACATGGGGAATCAGAGAAGGGGAATCAGAGGCAGTGAATCAGAGATGGTGAATCAGAGGCGGGGAATCACAGGCAGGGAATCAGACGCAGGGAATCAGTGGTGGTGAATCCAAGATGGGGAATCAGAGGCGGGGAATCAGAGGCAGGGAATTAGACACGGGGAATCAGAGGTGGGGAATCAGAGCTGAGGAATCAGAGGCGGGGAAGCAGAGGCTGGGAATCTGATATGGGGCATCAGAGGCAGGGAATCAGATAGGGGAATCAGAGGCGGGGAATTAGTGGCAGGGAATAAGAGGCGGGGAATCAGAGGCGGGATATCAGAGGCAGGGAATCGGATGTGGGGAATCAGACATGGGGAATCAGAGGCAGGGAATCAGAGGCGGGGAATCAGAGGAGGGGAATCAGAGGTTGGGCATCAGAGGCGGGAATCAGAATTGGGGAATCAGACATGGGGAATCAGAGAAGGGGAATCAGAGGCAGTGAATCAGAGATGGTGAATCAGAGGCGGGGAATCACAGGCAGGGAATCAGACGCAGGGAATCAGTGGTGGTGAATCCAAGATGGGGAATCAGAGGCGGGGAATCAGAGGCATGAATTAGACACGGGGAATCAGAGGTGGGGAATCAGAGCTGAGGAATCAGAGGCGGGGAATCAGAGTTGGGGAATCAGAGGCTGGGAATCAGATATGGGGCATCAGAGGCAGGGAATCAGATAGGGGAATCAGAGGCGGGGAATCACAGGCAGGGAATCAGACGCAGGGAATCAGTGGTGGTGAATCAGAGATGGGGAATCAGAGGCGGGGAATCAGAGGCAGGGAATCAGACGCGGGGAATCAGAGGCGGGGAATCAGAGCTGAGGAATCAGAGGCGGGGAATCAGAGTTGGGGAATCAGAGGCGGGGAATCAGATATGGGGAATCAGAGGCGGGGAATCAGAGGCGGGGAAACAGAGGAGGGATATCAGATATGGGGAACCAGAGGTGGGGAATCGGAGGGCGGGAATCCGAGATGGCGAATCAGAGGCAGGGAATCAGATATGGGGAATCAGAGATGGGGAATCAGAGGCAGGGAATCAGAGGCGGGGAATCAGAAGCGGAGAATCATATTCCGGGAATCAGAGTCTGGGAATCAGAGGTGGGGAATCTGAGTCCGGGAATCAGAGATGGGGAATCAGAGGTGGGGAATCAGATATGGGGAATCAGAGGCGGGGAAACAAAGATGGCTTATCAGATATGGGGAATCAGAGGTGGTGAATCAGAGGCGGTGAATCAGAGATGGGGAATCAGAGGCGGGGAATCAGAGGCAGGGAATCAGACACGGGGAATCAGAGGCGGTGAATCAGAGCTGGGGAATCAGAGGCGGGGAATCAGAGTTGGGGAATCAGAGGTGGGGAATCAGATATGGGGAAACAGAAGCGGGGAATCAGAGGCGGGGAAACAGAGGAGGGGAATCAGATATTGGGAATCAGAGGTGGGGAATCAGAGGCAGGGAATCAGAATTTGGGAATATGAGATGGGGAATCAGAGCTGGGGAATCAGAGGCGGGGAATCAGAATTTGGGAATCAGAGATGGGGAATCAGAGATGGGGAATCAGAGGTGCGGAATCAGACGTGGAGGATCAGAGGTGGTTAATCACAGATGGGGAATCAGAGGCAGGGAATCAGAAGCAGGGAATCAGACGCGGGGAATCAGAGGTGGGGAATCATAGCTGGGGAATCAGAGGCGGGGAATCAGAGTTGGGGAATCAGAGTTGGGGAATCCGAGGCGGGGTATCAGATATGGGGAATCAGAGGTGGGGAATCAGAGGTGGTGAATCAGAGATGGGGAATCAGAGGCGGGGAATTAGAATCAGGGAATCAGACGCGGGTAATCAGAGGTGGGGAATCAGAGCTGGTGAATCAGAGATGATGAATCATAGGCGGGGAATCACAGGCAGGGAATCAGACGCAGGGAATCAGTGGTGGTGAATCAGAGATGGGGAATCAGAGGCGGGGAATCAGAGGCAGGGAATCAGACACGGGGAATCAGAGGCGGGGAATCAGAGCTGAAGAATCAGAGGCGGGGAATCAGAGTTGGGGAATCAGAGGCGGGGAATCTGAGTTTGGGAATCAGAGGCGGAGAATAAGATATGGGGAATCAGAGGCGGGGAATCAGATATGGGCAATCAGAGGAGGGGAATCAGAGGTTGGGCATCAGAGGCGGGAATCAGAATTGGGGAATCAGACATGGGGAATCAGAGAAGGGGAATCAGAGGCAGTGAATCAGAGATGGTGAATCAGAGGCGGGGAATCACAGGCAGGGAATCAGACGCAGGGAATCAGTGGTGGTGAATCCAAGATGGGGAATCAGAGGCGGGGAATCAGAGGCAGGGAATTAGACACGGGGAATCAGAGGTGGGGAATGAGAGCTGAGGAATCAGAGGCGGGGAAGCAGAGGCTGGGAATCTGATATGGGGCATCAGAGGCAGGGAATCAGATAGGGGAATCAGAGGCGGGGAATTAGTGGCAGGGAATCAGAGGCGGGGAATCAGAGGCGGGATATCAGAGGCAGGGAATCAGATGTGGGGAATCAGACATGGGGAATCAGAGGCAGGGAATCAGAGGCGGGGAATCAGAGGAGGGGAATCAGAGGTTGGGCATCAGAGGCGGGAATCAGAATTGGGGAATCAGACATGGGGAATCAGAGAAGGGGAATCAGAGGCAGTGAATCAGAGATGGTGAATCAGAGGCGGGGAATCACAGGCAGGGAATCAGACGCAGGGAATCAGTGGTGGTGAATCCAAGATGGGGAATCAGAGGCGGGGAATCAGAGGCAGGGAATTAGACACGGGGAATCAGAGGTGGGGAATCAGAGCTGAGGAATCAGCGGGGAATCAGAGTTGGGGAATCAGAGGCTGGGAATCAGATATGGGGCATCAGAGGCAGGGAATCAGATAGGGGAATCAGAGGCGGGGAATCACAGGCAGGGAATCTGACGCAGGGAATCAGTGGTGGTGAATCAGAGATGGGGAATCAGAGGCGGGGAATCAGAGGCAGGGAATCAGACGCGGGGAATCAGAGGCGGGGAATCAGAGCTGAGGAATCAGAGGCGGGGAATCAGAGTTGGGGAATCAGAGGCGGGGAATCAGATATGGGGAATCAGAGGCGGGGAATCAGAGGCGGGGAAACAGAGGAGGGATATCAGATATGGGGAACCAGAGGTGGGGAATCGGAGGGCGGGAATCCGAGATGTCGAATCAGAGGCAGGGAATCAGATATGGGGAATCAGAGATGGGGAATCAGAGGCAGGGAATCAGAGGCGGGGAATCAGAAGCGGAGAATCATATTCCGGGAATCAGAGTCTGGGAATCAGAGGTGGGGAATCTGAGTCCGGGAATCAGAGATGGGGAATCAGAGGTGGGGAATCAGATATGGGGAATCAGAGGCGGGGAATCAGAGGCGGGGAAACAAAGATGGCTTATCAGATATGGGGAATCAGAGGTGGTGAATCAGAGGCGGTGAATCAGAGATGGGGAATCAGAGGCGGGGAATCAGAGGCAGGGAATCGGACACGGGGAATCAGAGGCGGGGAATCAGAGCTGGGGAATCAGAGGCGGGGAATCAGAGTTGGGGAATCAGAGGTGGGGAATCAGATATGGGGAAACAGAAGCGGGGAATCAGAGGCGGGGAAACAGAGGAGGGGAATCAGATATTGGGAATCAGAGGTTGGGAATCAGAGGCAGGGAATCAGAATTTGGGAATATGAGATGGGGAATCAGAGCTGGGGAATCAGAGGCGGGGAATCAGAATTTGGGAATCAGAGATGGGGAATCACAGATGGGGAATCAGAGGCAGGGAATCAGAAGCAGGGAATCAGACGCGGGGAATCAGAGGTGGGGAATCATAGCTGGGGAATCAGAGGCGGGGAATCAGAGTTGGGGAATCAGAGTTGGGGAATCCGAGGTGGGGTATCAGATATGGGGATTCAGAGCTGGGGAATCAGAGGTGGTGAATCAGAGATGGGGAATCAGAGGCGGGGAATTAGAATCAGGGAATCAGACGCGGGTAATCAGAGGTGGGGAATCAGAGCTGGTGAATCAGAGATGGTGAATCATAGGCGGGGAATCACAGGCAGGGAATCAGACGCAGGGAATCAGTGGTGGTGAATCAGAGATGGGGAATCAGAGGCGGGGAATCAGAGGCAGGGAATCAGACACGGGGAATCAGAGGCGGGGAATCAGAGCTGAAGAATCAGAGGCGGGGAATCAGAGTTGGGGAATCAGAGGCGGGGAATCAGATATGGGGAATCAGAGGCGGGGAATCAGAGGCGGGGAAACAGAGGAGGGATATCAGATATGGGGAACCAGAGGTGGGGAATCGGAGGGCGGGAATCCGAGATGGCGAATCAGAGGCAGGGAATCAGATATGGGGAATCAGAGATGGGGAATCAGAGGCAGGGAATCAGAGGCGGGGAATCAGAAGCGGGCAATCATATTCCGGGAATCAGAGTCTGGGAATCAGAGGTGGGGAATCTGAGTCCTGGAATCAGAGATGGGGAATCAGAGGTGGGGAATCAGATATGGGGAATCAGAGGCGGGGAATCAGAGGCGGGGAAACAAAGATGGCTTATCAGATATGGGGAATCAGAGGTGGTGAATCAGAGGCGGTGAATCAGAGATGGGGAATCAGAGGCGGGGAATCAGAGGCAGGGAATCAGACACGGGGAATCAGAGGCGGGGAATCAGAGCTGGGGAATCAGAGGCGGGGTATCAGAGTTGGGCAATCAGAGGTGGGGAATCAGATATGGGGAAACAGAGGCGGGGAATCAGAGGTGGGGAAACAGAGGCAGGGAATCAGATATTGGGAATCAGAGGTGGGGAATCAGAAGCAGGGAATCAGATGTGGGGAATCAGAGCTGGGGATCAGAGGCGGGGCATCTGAGTTTGGGAATAAGAGGCGGGGAATAAGATATGGGGAATCAGAGAAGGGGAATCAGAGGCAGTGAATCAGAGATGGTGAATCAGAGGCGGGGAATCACAGGCAGGGAATCAGACGCAGGGAATCAGTGGTGGTGAATCCAAGATGGGGAATCAGAGGCGGGGAATCAGAGGCAGGGAATTAGACACGGGGAATCAGAGGTGGGGAATCAGAGCTGAGGAATCAGAGGCAGGGAATCAGATATGGGGCATCTGAGGCAGGGAATCAGATATGGGGAATCAGAGGCGGGGAATTAGTGGCAGGGAATCAGAGGCGGGGAATCAGAGGTGGGGTATCAGAGGCAGGGAATCAGATGTGGGGAATCAGACATGGGGAATCAGAGGCAGGGAATCAGAGGCGGGGAATCAGAAGCGGGGAATCATAGGCCGGGAATCAGAGGCAGGGAATCAGTGGTGGGGAATCAGAGTACGGGAATCAGAGATGGGGAATCAGAGGCGGGGAATCAGATATGGGGAATCAGAGGCGGGAATCAGAGGCTGAGAAACAGAGGTGGCTAATCAGATATGGGGAATCAGAGGTGGGGAATCAGAGGCAGTGAATCAGAGATGGGGAATCAGAGGCAGGGAATCAGAGGCGGGGAATCAGAAGCGGGGAATCATTGGCCGGGAATCAGAGGCTGTGAATCAGAGGTGGGGAATGTGAGTCCGTGAATCAGAGATGGGGAATCAGAGGTGGGGAATCAGATATGGGGAATCAGAGGCGGGGAATCAGAGGCGGGGAAACAGAGGTGGCTAATTAGATATGGGGAATCAGAGGTGGGGAATCAGAGGCGGTGAATCAGAGATGGGGAATCAGAGGCGGGGAATCAGAGGCAGGGAATCAGACACGGGGAATCAAAGGCGGGGAATCAGAGCTGGGGAATCAGATGCGTGGAATCAGAGTTGAGGAATCAGAGGTGGGGAATCAGATATGGAGAAACAGAGGCGGGGAATGAGAGGCGGGGAAACAGAGGCGGGGAATCAGATATTGGGAATCAGAGTTGGGGAATCAGAGGCAGGGAATCAGAATTTGGGAATCAGAGACGGGGAATCAGAGATGGGGAATCAGAGGCGGGGAAACAGACGCGGAGAATCAAAGGTGGTTAATCACAGATGGGGAAACAGAGGCAGGGAATCAGAAGCAGGGATTCAGACGCGGGGGATCAGAGGCGGGGAATCATAGCTGGGGAATCAGAGGCGGGGATTCAGAGTTGGGGAATCAGAGGCGGGGTATCAGATATGGGGAATCAGAGGCGGGGAATCAGAGGCGGGGAATCAGATATGGGGAATCAGAGGTGGGTAATCAGAGGCGGTGAATGAGAGATGGGGAATCAGAGGCCGGGAATTAGAGTCAGGGAATCAGATGCGGGTAATCAGAGGTGGGGAATCAGAGCTGGGGAATCAGAGGCGGGGAATCAGAGTCAGGGAATCAGAGGTGGGGAATCAGAGATGGGGAATCAGAGGCGGGGTATCAGAGGCCGGGAATCAGAGGCCGGGAATTAGCGGTGGTGAATCAGAGATGGGGAATCAGAGGCAGGGATTCAGAGGCGGGGAATCAGACGCGGGGAATCTGAGGCGGGGTATCAGAGCTGGGGAATCAGAGGCGGTGAATCAGAGATGTTGAATCAGAGGCGGGGAATCAGAGGCAGGGAATCAGACACGGGGAATCAGAGGCGGGGAATCAGAGCTGGGGAATCAGAGGCGGGGAATCAGAGTTGGGGAATCAGAGGCGGGTAATCAGATATGGGGAAACAGAGGCGGGGAATCATAGGTGGGGAATCAGAGGCAGAGAATCAGATGTGGGGAATCAGAGCTGGGGAATCAGAGGCGGGGAATCTGAGTTTGGGAATCAGAGGCGGAGAATAAGATATGGGGAATCAGAGGCGGGGAATCAGATATGGGCAATCAGAGGAGGGGAATCAGAGGTTGGGCATCAGAGGCGGGAATCAGAATTGGGGAATCAGACATGGGGAATCAGAGAAGGGGAATCAGAGGCAGTGAATCAGAGATGGTGAATCAGAGGCGGGGAATCACAGGCAGGGAATCAGACGCAGGGAATCAGTGGTGGTGAATCCAAGATGGGGAATCAGAGGCGTGGAATCAGAGGCAGGGAATTAGACACGGGGAATCAGAGGTGGGGAATCAGAGCTGAGGAATCAGAGGCGGGGAATCAGAGGCTGGGAATCAGATATGGGGCATCAGAGGCAGGGAATCAGATAGGGGAATCAGAGGCGGGGAATTAGTGGCAGGGAATCAGAGGCGGGGAATCAGAGGCGGGATATCAGAGGCAGGGAATCAGATGTGGGGAATCAGACATGGGGAATCAGAGGCAGGGAATCAGAGGCGGGGAATCAGAGGAGGGGAATCAGAGGTTGGGCATCAGAGGCGGGAATCAGTATTGGGGAATCAGAGACGGGGAATCAGAGATGGGGAATCAGAGGCGGGGAATCAGACGCGGAGAATCAAAGGTGGTTAATCACAGATGGGGAAACAGAGGCAGGGAATCAGAAGCAGGGATTCAGACGCGGGGGATCAGAGGCGGGGAATCATAGCTGGGGAATCAGAGGCGGGGATTCAGAGTTGGGGAATCAGAGGCGGGGTATCAGATATGGGGAATCAGAGGCGGGGAATCAGAGGCGGGGAATCAGATATGGGGAATCAGAGGTGGGTAATCAGAGGCGGTGAATGAGAGATGGGGAATCAGAGGCCGGGAATTAGAGTCAGGGAATCAGATGCGGGTAATCAGAGGTGGGGAATCAGAGCTGGGGAATCAGAGGCGGGGAATCAGAGTCAGGGAATCAGAGGTGGGGAATCAGAGATGGGGAATCAGAGGCGGGGTATCAGAGGCCGGGAATCAGAGGCCGGGAATTAGCGGTGGTGAATCAGAGATGGGGAATCAGAGGCGGGGAATCAGAGGCAGGGAATCAGACACGGGGAATCAGAGGCGGGGAATCAGAGCTGGGGAATCAGAGGCGGGGAATCAGAGTTGGGGAATCAGAGGCGGGTAATCAGATATGGGGAAACAGAGGCGGGGAATCATAGGTGGGGAATCAGAGGCAGAGAATCAGATGTGGGGAATCAGAGCTGGGGAATCAGAGGCGGGGCATCTGAGTTTGGGAATCAGAGGCGGAGAATAAGATATGGGGAATCAGAGGCGGGGAATCAGATATGGGCAATCAGAGGAGGGGAATCAGAGGTTGGGCATCAGAGGCGGGAATCAGAATTGGGGAATCAGACATGGGGAATCAGAGAAGGGGAATCAGAGGCAGTGAATCAGAGATGGTGAATCAGAGGCGGGGAATCACAGGCAGGGAATCAGACGCAGGGAATCAGTGGTGGTGAATCCAAGATGGGGAATCAGAGGCGTGGAATCAGAGGCAGGGAATTAGACACGGGGAATCAGAGGTGGGGAATCAGAGCTGAGGAATCAGAGGCGGGGAATCAGAGGCTGGGAATCAGATATGGGGCATCAGAGGCAGGGAATCAGATAGGGGAATCAGAGGCGGGGAATTAGTGGCAGGGAATCAGAGGCGGGGAATCAGAGGCGGGATATCAGAGGCAGGGAATCAGATGTGGGGAATCAGAGGCGGGGAATTAGAATCAGGGAATCAGACGCGGGTAATCAGAGGTGGGGAATCAGAGCTGGTGAATCAGAGATGGTGAATCATAGGCGGGGAATCACAGGCAGGGAATCAGACGCAGGGAATCAGTGGTGGTGAATCAGAGATGGGGAATCAGAGGCGGGGAATCAGAGGCAGGGAATCAGACACGGGGAATCAGAGGCGGGGAATCAGAGCTGAAGAATCAGAGGCAGGGAATCAGAGTTGGGGAATCAGAGGCGGGGAATCTGAGTTTGGGAATCAGAGGCGGAGAATAAGATATGGGGAATCAGAGGCGGGGAATCAGATATGGGCAATCAGAGGAGGGGAATCAGAGGTTGGGCATCAGAGGCGGGAATCAGAATTGGGGAATCAGACATGGGGAATCAGAGAAGGGGAATCAGAGGCAGTGAATCAGAGATGGTGAATCAGAGGCGGGGAATCACAGGCAGGGAATCAGACGCAGGGAATCAGTGGTGGTGAATCCAAGATGGGGAATCAGAGGCGGGGAATCAGAGGCAGGGAATTAGACACGGGGAATCAGAGGTGGGGAATCAGAGCTGAGGAATCAGAGGCGGGGAAGCAGAGGCTGGGAATCTGATATGGGGCATCAGAGGCAGGGAATCAGATAGGGGAATCAGAGGCGGGGAATTAGTGGCAGGGAATCAGAGGCGGGGAATCAGAGGCGGGATATCAGAGGCAGGGAATCAGATGTGGGGAATCAGACATGGGGAATCAGAGGCAGGGAATCAGAGGCGGGGAATCAGAGGAGGGGAATCAGAGGTTGGGCATCAGAGGCGGGAATCAGAATTGGGGAATCAGACATGGGGAATCAGAGAAGGGGAATCAGAGGCAGTGAATCAGAGATGGTGAATCAGAGGCGGGGAATCACAGGCAGGGAATCAGACGCAGGGAATCAGTGGTGGTGAATCCAAGATGGGGAATCAGAGGCGGGGAATCAGAGGCAGGGAATTAGACACGGGGAATCAGAGGTGGGGAATCAGAGCTGAGGAATCAGCGGGGAATCAGAGTTGGGGAATCAGAGGCTGGGAATCAGATATGGGGCATCAGAGGCAGGGAATCAGATAGGGGAATCAGAGGCGGGGAATCACAGGCAGGGAATCTGACGCAGGGAATCAGTGGTGGTGAATCAGAGATGGGGAATCAGAGGCGGGGAATCAGAGGCAGGGAATCAGACGCGGGGAATCAGAGGCGGGGAATCAGAGCTGAGGAATCAGAGGCGGGGAATCAGAGTTGGGGAATCAGAGGTGGGGAATCAGATATGGGGAATCAGAGGCGGGGAATCAGAGGCGGGGAAACAGAGGAGGGATATCAGATATGGGGAACCAGAGGTGGGGAATCGGAGGGCGGGAATCCGAGATGGCGAATCAGAGGCAGGGAATCAGATATGGGGAATCAGAGATGGGGAATCAGAGGCAGGGAATCAGAGGCGGGGAATCAGAAGCGGAGAATCATATTCCGGGAATCAGAGTCTGGGAATCAGAGGTGGGGAATCTGAGTCCGGGAATCAGAGATGGGGAATCAGAGGTGGGGAATCAGATATGGGGAATCAGAGGCGGGGAATCAGAGGCGGGGAAACAAAGATGGCTTATCAGATATGGGGAATCAGAGGTGGTGAATCAGAGGCGGTGAATCAGAGATGGGGAATCAGAGGCGGGGAATCAGAGGCAGGGAATCAGACACGGGGAATCAGAGGCGGGGAATCAGAGCTGGGGAATCAGAGGCGGGGAATCAGAGTTGGGGAATCAGAGGTGGGGAATCAGATATGGGGAAACAGAAGCGGGGAATCAGAGGCGGGGAAACAGAGGAGGGGAATCAGATATTGGGAATCAGAGGTTGGGAATCAGAGGCAGGGAATCAGAATTTGGGAATATGAGATGGGGAATCAGAGCTGGGGAATCAGAGGCGGGGAATCAGAATTTGGGAATCAGAGATGGGGAATCACAGATGGGGAATCAGAGGCAGGGAATCAGAAGCAGGGAATCAGACGCGGGGAATCAGAGGTGGGGAATCATAGCTGGGGAATCAGAGGCGGGGAATCAGAGTTGGGGAATCAGAGTTGAGGAATCCGAGGTGGGGTATCAGATATGGGGATTCAGAGGTGGGGAATCAGAGGTGGTGAATCAGAGATGGGGAATCAGAGGCGGGGAATTAGAATCAGGGAATCAGACGCGGGTAATCAGAGGTGGGGAATCAGAGCTGGTGAATCAGAGATGGTGAATCATAGGCGGGGAATCACAGGCAGGGAATCAGACGCAGGGAATCAGTGGTGGTGAATCAGAGATGGGGAATCAGAGGCGGGGAATCAGAGGCAGGGAATCAGACACGGGGAATCAGAGGCGGGGAATCAGAGCTGAAGAATCAGAGGCGGGGAATCAGAGTTGGGGAATCAGAGGCGGGGAATCAGATATGGGGAATCAGAGGCGGGGAATCAGAGGCGGGGAAACAGAGGAGGGATATCAGATATGGGGAACCAGAGGTGGGGAATCGGAGGGCGGGAATCCGAGATGGCGAATCAGAGGCAGGGAATCAGATATGGGGAATCAGAGATGGGGAATCAGAGGCAGGGAATCAGAGGCGGGGAATCAGAAGCGGGCAATCATATTCCGGGAATCAGAGTCTGGGAATCAGAGGTGGGGAATCTGAGTCCTGGAATCAGAGATGGGGAATCAGAGGTGGGGAATCAGATATGGGGAATCAGAGGCGGGGAATCAGAGGCGGGGAAACAAAGATGGCTTATCAGATATGGGGAATCAGAGGTGGTGAATCAGAGGCGGTGAATCAGAGATGGGGAATCAGAGGCGGGGAATCAGAGGCAGGGAATCAGACACGGGGAATCAGAGGCGGGGAATCAGAGCTGGGGAATCAGAGGCGGGGTATCAGAGTTGGGCAATTAGAGGTGGGGAATCAGATATGGGGAAACAGAGGCGGGGAATCAGAGGTGGGGAAACAGAGGCAGGGAATCAGATATTGGGAATCAGAGGTGGGGAATCAGAAGCAGGGAATCAGATGTGGGGAATCAGAGCTGGGGATCAGAGGCGGGGCATCTGAGTTTGGGAATAAGAGGCGGGGAATAAGATATGGGGAATCAGAGAAGGGGAATCAGAGGCAGTGAATCAGAGATGGTGAATCAGAGGCGGGGAATCACAGGCAGGGAATCAGACGCAGGGAATCAGTGGTGGTGAATCCAAGATGGGGAATCAGAGGCGGGGAATCAGAGGCAGGGAATTAGACACGGGGAATCAGAGGTGGGGAATCAGAGCTGAGGAATCAGAGGCAGGGAATCAGATATGGGGCATCTGAGGCAGGGAATCAGATATGGGGAATCAGAGGCGGGGAATTAGTGGCAGGGAATCAGAGGCGGGGAATCAGAGGTGGGGTATCAGAGGCAGGGAATCAGATGTGGGGAAACAGACATGGGGAATCAGAGGCAGGGAATCAGAGGCGGGGAATCAGAAGCGGGGAATCATAGGCCGGGAATCAGAGGCAGGGAATCAGTGGTGGGGAATCAGAGTACGTGAATCAGAGATGGGGAATCAGAGGCGGGGAATCAGATATGGGGAATCAGAGGCGGGAATCAGAGGCTGAGAAACAGAGGTGGCTAATCAGATATGGGGAATCAGAGGTGGGGAATCAGAGGCAGTGAATCAGAGATGGGGAATCAGAGGCAGGGGATCAGAGGCGGGGAATCAGAAGCGGGGAATCATTGGCCGGGAATCAGAGGCTGTGAATCAGAGGTGGGGAATGTGAGTCCGTGAATCAGAGATGGGGAATCAGAGGTGGGGAATCAGATATGGGGAATCAGAGGCGGGGAATCAGAGGCGGGGAAACAGAGGTGGCTAATTAGATATGGGGAATCAGAGGTGGGGAATCAGAGGCGGTGAATCAGAGATGGGGAATCAGAGGCGGGGAATCAGAGGCAGGGAATCAGACACGGGGAATCAAAGGCGGGGAATCAGAGCTGGGGAATCAGATGCGTGGAATCAGAGTTGAGGAATCAGAGGTGGGGAATCAGATATGGAGAAACAGAGGCGGGGAATCAGAGGCGGGGAAACAGAGGCGGGGAATCAGATATTGGGAATCAGAGTTGGGGAATCAGAGGCAGGGAATCAGAATTTGGGAATCAGAGACGGGGAATCAGAGATGGGGAATCAGAGGCGGGGAAACAGACGCGGAGAATCAAAGGTGGTTAATCACAGATGGGGAAACAGAGGCAGGGAATCAGAAGCAGGGATTCAGACGCGGGGGATCAGAGGCGGGGAATCATAGCTGGGGAATCAGAGGCGGGGATTCAGAGTTGGGGAATCAGAGGCGGGGTATCAGATATGGGGAATCAGAGGCGGGGAATCAGAGGCGGGGAATCAGATATGGGGAATCAGAGGTGGGTAATCAGAGGCGGTGAATGAGAGATGGGGAATCAGAGGCCGGGAATTAGAGTCAGGGAATCAGATGCGGGTAATCAGAGGTGGGGAATCAGAGCTGGGGAATCAGAGGCGGGGAATCAGAGTCAGGGAATCAGAGGTGGGGAATCAGAGATGGGGAATCAGAGGCGGGGTATCAGAGGCCGGGAATCAGAGGCCGGGAATTAGCGGTGGTGAATCAGAGATGGGGAATCAGAGGCAGGGATTCAGAGGCGGGGAATCAGACGCGGGGAATCTGAGGCGGGGTATCAGAGCTGGGGAATCAGAGGCGGTGAATCAGAGATGTTGAATCAGAGGCGGGGAATCAGAGGCAGGGAATCAGACACGGGGAATCAGAGGCGGGGAATCAGAGCTGGGGAATCAGAGGCGGGGAATCAGAGTTGGGGAATCAGAGGCGGGTAATCAGATATGGGGAAACAGAGGCGGGGAATCATAGGTGGGGAATCAGAGGCAGAGAATCAGATGTGGGGAATCAGAGCTGGGGAATCAGAGGCGGGGAATCTGAGTTTGGGAATCAGAGGCGGAGAATAAGATATGGGGAATCAGAGGCGGGGAATCAGATATGGGCAATCAGAGGAGGGGAATCAGAGGTTGGGCATCAGAGGCGGGAATCAGAATTGGGGAATCAGACATGGGGAATCAGAGAAGGGGAATCAGAGGCAGTGAATCAGAGATGGTGAATCAGAGGCGGGGAATCACAGGCAGGGAATCAGACGCAGGGAATCAGTGGTGGTGAATCCAAGATGGGGAATCAGAGGCGTGGAATCAGAGGCAGGGAATTAGACACGGGGAATCAGAGGTGGGGAATCAGAGCTGAGGAATCAGAGGCGGGGAATCAGAGGCTGGGAATCAGATATGGGGCATCAGAGGCAGGGAATCAGATAGGGGAATCAGAGGCGGGGAATTAGTGGCAGGGAATCAGAGGCGGGGAATCAGAGGCGGGATATCAGAGGCAGGGAATCAGATGTGGGGAATCAGACATGGGGAATCAGAGGCAGGGAATCAGAGGCGGGGAATCAGAGGAGGGGAATCAGAGGTTGGGCATCAGAGGCGGGAATCAGTATTGGGGAATCAGAGACGGGGAATCAGAGATGGGGAATCAGAGGCGGGGAATCAGACGCGGAGAATCAAAGGTGGTTAATCACAGATGGTGAAACAGAGGCAGGGAATCAGAAGCAGGGATTCAGACGCGGGGGATCAGAGGCGGGGAATCATAGCTGGGGAATCAGAGGCGGGGATTCAGAGTTGGGGAATCAGAGGCGGGGTATCAGATATGGGGAATCAGAGGCGGGGAATCAGAGGCGGGGAATCAGATATGGGGAATCAGAGGTGGGTAATCAGAGGCGGTGAATGAGAGATGGGGAATCAGAGGCCGGGAATTAGAGTCAGGGAATCAGATGCGGGTAATCAGAGGTGGGGAATCAGAGCTGGGGAATCAGAGGCGGGGAATCAGAGTCAGGGAATCAGAGGTGGGGAATCAGAGATGGGGAATCAGAGGCGGGGTATCAGAGGCCGGGAATCAGAGGCCGGGAATTAGCGGTGGTGAATCAGAGATGGGGAATCAGAGGCGGGGAATCAGAGGCAGGGAATCAGACACGGGGAATCAGAGGCGGGGAATCAGAGCTGGGGAATCAGAGGCGGGGAATCAGAGTTGGGGAATCAGAGGCGGGTAATCAGATATGGTGAAACAGAGGCGGGGAATCATAGGTGGGGAATCAGAGGCAGAGAATCAGATGTGGGGAATCAGAGCTGGGGAATCAGAGGCGGGGCATCTGAGTTTGGGAATCAGAGGCGGAGAATAAGATATGGGGAATCAGAGGCGGGGAATCAGATATGGGCAATCAGAGGAGGGGAATCAGAGGTTGGGCATCAGAGGCGGGAATCAGAATTGGGGAATCAGACATGGGGAATCAGAGAAGGGGATTCAGAGGCAGTGAATCAGAGATGGTGAATCAGAGGCGGGGAATCACAGGCAGGGAATCAGACGCAGGGAATCAGTGGTGGTGAATCCAAGATGGGGAATCAGAGGCGTGGAATCAGAGGCAGGGAATTAGACACGGGGAATCAGAGGTGGGGAATCAGAGCTGAGGAATCAGAGGCGGGGAATCAGAGGCTGGGAATCAGATATGGGGCATCAGAGGCAGGGAATCAGATAGGGGAATCAGAGGCGGGGAATTAGTGGCAGGGAATCAGAGGCGGGGAATCAGAGGCGGGATATCAGAGGCAGGGAATCAGATGTGGGGAATCAGACATGGGGAATCAGAGGCAGGGAATCAGAGGCGGGGAATCAGAGGAGGGGAATCAGAGGTTGGGCATCAGAGGCAGGAATCAGAATTGGGGAATCAGACATGGGGAATCAGAGAAGGGGAATCAGAGGCAGTGAATCAGAGATGGTGAATCAGAGGCGGGGAATCACAGGCAGGGAATCAGACGCAGGGAATCAGTGGTGGTGAATCCAAGATGGGGAATCAGAGGCGGGGAATCAGAGGCAGGGAATTAGACACGGGGAATCAGAGGTGGGGAATCAGAGCTGAGGAATCAGAGGTGGGGAATCAGAGTTGGGGAATCAGAGGCTGGGAATCAGATATGGGGCATCAGAGGCAGGGAATCAGATAGGGGAATCAGAGGCGGGGAATCACAGGCAGGGAATCAGACGCAGGGAATCAGTGGTGGTGAATCAGAGATGGGGAATCAGAGGCGGGGAATCAGAGGCAGGGAATCAGACGCGGGGAATCAGAGGCGGGGAATCAGAGCTGAGGAATCAGAGGCGGGGAATCAGAGTTGGGGAATCAGAGGCGGGGAATCAGATATGGGGAATCAGAGGCGGGGAATCAGAGGCGGGGAAACAGAGGGGGGATATCAGATAAGGGGAACCAGAGGTGGGGAATCGGAAGGCGGGAGTCCGAGATGGCGAATCAGAGGCAGGGAATCAGATATGGGGAATCAGAGATGGGGAATCAGAGGCAGGGAATCAGAGGCGGGGAATCAGAAGCGGAGAATCATATTCCGGGAATCAGAGTCTGGGAATCAGAGGTGGGGAATCTGAGTCCGGGAATCAGAGATGGGGAATCAGAGGTGGGGAATCAGATATGGGGAATCAGAGGCGGGTTATCAGAGGCGGGGATACAAAGATGGCTTATCAGATATGGGGAATCAGAGGTGGTGAATCAGAGGCGGTGAATCAGAGATGGGGAATCAGAGGCGGGGAATCAGAGGCAGGGAATCAGACACGGGGAATCAGAGGCGGGGAATCAGAGCAGGGGAATCAGAGGCGGGGAATCAGAGTTGGGGAATCAGAGGTGGGGAATCAGATATGGGTAAACAGAGGCGGGGAATCAGAGTCGGGGAAACAGAGGAGGGGAATCAGATATTGGGAATCAGAGGTGGGGATTCAGAGGCAGAGAATCAGAATTTGGGAATCAGAGATGGGGAATCAGAGCTGGGGAATCAGAGGCGGGGAATCAGAATTTGGGAATCAGAGATGGGGAATCAGAGATGGGGAATCAGAGGTGCGGAATCAGACGTGGAGATTCAGAGGTGGTTAATCACAGATGTGGAATCAGAGGCAGGGAATCAGAAGCAGGGAATCAGACGCGGGGAATCAGAGGTGGGGAATCATAGCTGGGGAATCAGAGGCGGGGAATCAGAGTTGGGGAATCAGAGTTGGGGAATCCGAGGCGGGGTATCAGATATGGGGAATCAGAGGTGGGGAATCAGAGGTGGTGAATCAGAGATGAGGAATCAGAGGCGGGGAATTAGAATCAGGGAATCAGACGCGGGTAATCAGAGGTGGGGAATCAGAGCTGGTGAATCAGAGATGGTGAATCAGAGGCGGGGAATCACAGGCAGGGAATCAGACGCAGGGAATCAGTGGTGGTGAATCAGAGATGGGGAATCAGAGGCGGGGAATCAGAGGCAAGGAATCAGACGCGGGGAATCAGAGGCGGGGAATCAGAGCTGAGGAATCAGAGGCGGGGAATCAGAGTTGGGGAATCAGAGGCGGGGAATCAGATATGGGGAATCAGAGGCGGGGAATCAGAGGCGGGGAAACAGAGGATGGATATCAGATATGGGGAACCAGAGGTGGGGAATCGGAGGGCGGGAATCCGAGATGGCGAATCAGAGGCAGGGAATCAGATATGGGGAATCAGAGATGGGGAATCAGAGGCAGGGAATCAGAGGCGGGGAATCAGAAGCGGGGAATCATATTCCGGGAATCAGAGTCTGGGAATCAGAGATGGGGAATCAGAGGTGGGGAATCACATATGGGGAATCAGAGGCGGGGAATCAGAGGCGGGGAAACAAAGATGGCTTATCAGATATGGGGAATCAGAGGTGGTGAATCAGAGGCGGTGAATCAGAGATGGGGAATCAGAGGCGGGGAATCAGAGGCAGGGAATCAGACACGGGGAATCAGAGGCGGGGAATCAGAGCTGGGGAATCAGAGGCGGGGAATCAGAGTTGGGGAATCAGAGGTGGGGAATCAGATATGGGGAAACAGAGGCGGGGAATCAGAGGTGGGGAAACAGAGGCAGGGAATCAGATATTGGGAATCAGAGGTGTGGAATCAGAAGCAGGGAATCAGATGTGGGGAATCAGAGCTGGGGATCAGAGGCGGGGCATCTGAGTTTGGGAATAAGAGGCGGGGAATAAGATATGGGGAATCAGAGAAGGGGAATCAGAGGCAGTGAATCAGAGATGGTGAATCAGAGGCGGGGAATCACAGGCAGGGAATCAGACGCAGGGAATCAGTGGTGGTGAATCCAAGATCTGGAATCAGAGGCGGGGAATCAGAGGCAGGGAATTAGACACGGGGAATCAGAGGTGGGGAATCAGAGCTGAGGAATCAGAGGCAGGGAATCAGATATGGGGCATCAGAGGCAGGGAATCAGATATGGGGAATCAGAGGCGGGGAATTAGTGGCAGGGAATCAGAGGCGGGGAATCAGAGGTGGGGTATCAGAGGCAGGGAATCAGATGTGGGGAATCAGACATGGGGAATCAGAGGCAGGGAATCAGAGGCGGGGAATCAGAAGCGGGGAATCATAGGCCGGGAATCAGAGGCAGGGAATCAGAGGTGGGGAATCAGAGTACGGGAATCAGAGATGGGGAATCAGAGGCGGGGAATCAGATATGGGGAATCAGAGGCGGAAATCAGAGGCTGAGAAACTGAGGTGGCTAATCAGATATGGGGAATCAGAGGTGGGGAATCAGAGGCAGTGAATCAGAGATGGGGAATCAGAGGCAGGGAATCAGAGGCGGGGAATCAGAAGCGGGGAATCATTGGCCGGGAATCAGAGGCTGTGAATCAGAGGTGGGGAATGTGAGTCCGTGAATCAGAGATGGGGAATCAGAGGTGGGGAATCAGATATGGGGAATCAGAGGCGGGGAATCAGAGGCGGGGAAACAGAGGTGGCTAATTAGATATGGGGAATCAGAGGTGGGGAATCAGAGGCGGGGAATCAGAGGCAGGGAATCAGACACGGGGAATCAAAGGCGGGGAATCAGAGCTGGGGAATCAGATGCGGGGAATCAGAGTTGAGGAATCAGAGGTGGGGAATCAGATATGGGGAAACAGAGGCGGGGAATCAGAGGCGGGGAAACAGAGGCGGGGAATCAGATATTGGGAATCAGAGTTGGGGAATCAGAGGCAGGGAATCAGATGTGGGGAGTCAGAGCTGGGGAATCAGAGGCGGGGAATCAGAATTTGGGAATCAGAGATGGGGAATCAGAGATGGGGAATCAGAGGCGGGGAAACAGACGCGGAGAATCAAAGGTGGTTAATCACAGATGGGGAAACAGAGGCAGGGAATCAGAAGCAGGGATTCAGACGCGGGGGATCAGAGGCGGGGAATCATAGCTGGGGAATCAGAGGCGGGGATTCAGAGTTGGGGAATCAGAGGCGGGGTATCAGATATGGGGAATCAGAGGCGGGTAATCAGAGGCGGGGAATCAGATATGGGGAATCTGAGTTGGGTAATCAGAGGCGGTGAATGAGAGATGTGGAATCCGAGGCCGGGAATTAGAGTCAGGGAATCAGATGCGGGTAATCAGAGGTGGGGAATCCGAGCTGGGGAATCAGAGGCGGGGAATCAGAGTCGGGGAATCAGACGCGGGGAATCAGAGGCGGGGAATCAGAGCTGAGGAATCAGAGGCGGGGAATCAGAGTTGGGGAATCAGAGACGGGGAATCAGATATGGGGAATCAGAGGCGGGGAATCACAGGCGGGGAAAGAGAGGAGGGGTATCAGATATGGGGAACCTGAGGTGGGGAATCGGAGGGCGGGAATCCGAGATGGGTAATCAGAGGCAGGGAATCAGACGCGGGGAATCTGAGGCGGGGTATCAGAGCTGGGGAATCAGAGGCGGGGAATCTGAGTTTGGGAATCAGAGGCGGGGAATAAGATATGGGGAATCAGAGGCGGGGAATCAGATATGGGGAATCAGAGGAGGGGATTCAGAGGTGGGGCATCATAGGCGGGAATCAGAATTGGGGAATCAGACATGGGGAATCAGAGAAGGGGAATCAGAGGCAGTGAATCAGAGATGGTGAATCAGAGGCGGGGAATCACAGGCAGGGAATCAGATGCAGGGAATCAGTGGTGGTGAATCAGAGATGGGGAATCAGAGGCGGGGAATCAGAGGCAGGGAATCAGACGCGGGGAATCAGAGGCGGGGAATCAGAGCTGAGGAATCAGAGGCGGGGAATCAGAGTTGGGGAATCAGAGACGGGGAATCAGATATGGGGAATCAGAGGCGGGGAATCAGAGGCGGGGAAACAGAGGAGGGGTATCAGATATGGGGAACCTGAGGTGGGGAATCGGAGGGCGGGAATCCGAGATGGGTAATCAGAGGCAGGGAATCAGATATGGGGAATCAGAGGCGGGGAATCAGAGGCAGGGAATCAGATGTGGGGAATCAGAGATGGGGAATCAGAGGCAGGGAATCAGAGGCGGGGAATCAGAAGCGGGGAATCATATTTCGGGAATCAGAGGCTTGGAATCAGAGGTGGGGAATCTGAGTCCGGGAATCAGAGATGGGGAATCAGAGGCGGGGAATCAGATATGGGGAATCAGAGACGGGGAATCAGAGGCGGGGAATCAGAGGCGGGGAATCAGAGGCGGGGAAACAGAGATGGCTTATCAGATATGGGGAATCAGAGGTGGGGAATCAGAGGCGGTGAATCAGAGATGGGGAATCAGAGGCGGGGAATCAGAGGCAGGGAATCAGACACGGGGAATCAGAGGCGGGGAATCAGACACGGGGTATCAGAGGCGGGGAATCAGATTTGGGGAATCAGAGGTGGGGAATCAGATATGGGGAAACAGAGGCGGGGAATCAGAGGTGGGGAAACAGAGGCAGGGAATCAGATATAGGGAATCAGAGGTGGGGAATCAGAGGCAGGGAATCAGATGTGGGGAATCAGAGCTGGGCAATCAGCGACGGGGAATCTGAGTTTGGGAATCAGAGGCGGGGAATAAGATATGGGGAATCAGAGGCGGGGAATCAGATATGGGCAATCAGAGGAGGGGAATCAGAGGTGGGGCATCAGAGGCGGGAATCAGAATTGGGGAATCAGACATGGGGAATCAGAGAAGGGGAATCAGAGGCAGTGAATCAGAGATGGTGAATCAGAGGCGGGGAATCACAGGCAGGGAATCAGACGCAAGGAATCAGTGGTGGTGAATCCAAGATGGGGAATCAGAGGCGGGGAATCTGAGGCAGGGAATTAGACACGGGGAATCAGAGGTGGGGAATCAGAGCTGAGGAATCAGAGGCGGGGAATCAGAGTTGGGGAATCAGAGGCAGGGAATCAGATATGGGGCATCAGAGGCAGGAAATCAGATATGGGGAATCAGAGGCGGGGAATTAGTGGCAGGGAATCAGAGGCGGGGAATCAGAGGCGGGGTATCAGAGGCAGGGAATCAGATGTGGGGAATCAGACATGGGGAATCAGAGGCAGGGAATCAGAGGCGGGGAATCAGAAGCGGGGAATCATAGGCCGTGAATCAGAGGCCGGGAATCAGAGGTGGGGATTCAGATTCCGGGAATCAGAGATGGGGAATCAGAGGCGGGGTATCAGATATGGGGAATCAGAGGCGGGGAATCAGAGGCGGAGAAACAGAGGTGGCTAATCAGATATGGGGAATCAGAGGTGGGGAATCGGAGGCAGTGAATCAGAGATGGGGAATCAGAGGCAGGGAATCAGAGGCGGGGAATCAGAAGCGGGGAATCATAGGCCGGGAATCAGAGGCCGGGAATCAGAGGTGGGGAATCTGAGTCCGGGAATCAGAGATGGGGAATCAGAGGCGGGGAATCAGATATGGGGAATCAGAGGCGGGGAATCAGAGGCGGGGAAACAGAGATTGCTTATCAGATATGGGGAATCAGAGGTGGGGAATCAGAGGCGGGGAATCAGAAATGGGGAATCAGAGGCGGGGAATCAGAGGCGGGGAAACAGAGCTGAGGAACCAGAGGCGGGGAATCAGAGTTGGGGAATCAGAGACGGGAAATCAGATATGGGGAATCAGAGGCGGGGAATCAGAGGCGGGGAAACAGAGGAGGGGTATCAGATATGGGGAACCAGAGGTGGGGAATCAGAGGGCGGGAATCCGAGATGGGTAATCAGAGGCAGGGAATCAGATATGGGGAATCAGAGGCGGGGAATCAGAGGCAGGGAATCAGATGTGGGGAATCAGAGATGGGTAATCAGAGGCAGGGAATCAGATATGGGGAATCAGAAGCCGGGAATAATATTCCGGGAATCAGAGGCTTGGAATCAGAGGTGGGGAATCTGAGTCCTGGAATCAGAGATGGGGAATCAGAGGCGGGGAATCAGATATGGGGAATCAGATATGGGGAACCAGAGGTGGGGAATCGGAGGGCGGGAATCCGAGATGGGTAATCAGAGGCAGGGAATCAGATATGTGGAATCAGAGGCGGGGAATCAGAGCCAGGGAATCAGATGTGGGGAATCAGAGATGGGGAATCAGAGGCAGGGAATCAGAGGCGGGGAATCAGAAGTGGGGAATCATATTCCGGGAATCAGAGGCTGGGAATCAGAGGTGGGGAATCTGAGTCGGGGAATCAGAGGCGGGGAATCAGATATGGGGAATCAGAGGCGGGGAATCAGAGGCGGGGAAACAGAGATGGCTTATCAGATATGGGGAATCAGAGGTGGGGAATCAGAGGCGGTGAATCAGAGATGGGGAATCAGAGGCGGGGAATCAGAGGCAGGAAATCTGACATGGGGAATCAGAGGCGGGGTATCAGAGCTGGGGAATCAGAGGCGGGGAATCAGAGTTGGGGAATCAGAGGTGGGGAATCAGATATGGGGAAACAGAGGCGGGGAATCAGAGGTGGGGAAACAGAGGCAGGGAATCAGATATTGGGAATCAGAGGTGGGGAATCAGAGGCAGGGAATCAGATGTGGGGAATCAGAGCTGGGGAATCAGAGACGGGGAATCTGAGTTTGGGAATCAGAGGCGGGGAATAAGATATGGGGAATCAGAGGCGGGGAATCAGATATGGGCAATCAGAGGAGTGGAATCAGAGGTGGGGCATCAGAGGCGGGAATCAGAATTGAGGAATCAGACATGGGGAATCAGAGAAGGGGAATCAGAGGCAGTGAATCAGAGATGGTGAATCAGAGGCGGGGAATCACAGGGAGGGAATCAGACGCAAGGAATCAGTGGTGATGAATCCAAGATGGGGAATCAGAGGCGGGGAATCAGAGGCAGGGAATTAGACACGGGGAATCAGAGGTGGGGAATCAGAGCTGGGGAATCAGAGGCGGGGAATCAGAGTTGGGGAATCAGAGGCAGGGAATCAGATATGGGGCATCAGAGGCAGGAAAACAGATATGGGGAATCAGAGGCGGGGAATTAGTGGCAGGGAATCAGAGGCGGGGAATCAGAGGCGGGGTATCAGAGGCAGGGAATCAGATGTGGGGAATCAGACATGGGGAATCATAGGCCGGGAATCAGAGGCCGGGAAACAGAGGTGGGGATTCAGAGTCCGGGAATCAGAGATGGGGAATCAGAGGCGGGGAATCGGATATGGGGAATCAGAGGCGGGGAATCAGAGGTGGAGAAACAGAGGTGGCTAATCAGATATGGGGAATTAGAGGTGGGGAATCAGACGCAGTGCATCAGAGATGGGGAATCAGGCGGGGAATCAGAAGCGGGGAATCATAGGCCGGGAATCAGAGGCCGGGAATCAGAGGTGGGGAATCTGAGTCCGGGAATCAGAGATGGGGAATCAGTTGCGGGGAATCAGATATGGGGAATCAGAGGCGGGGAATCAGAGGCGGGGAAACAGAGATTGCTTATCAGATATGGGGAATCAGAGGTGGGGAATCAGAGGCGGGGAATCAGATATGGGGAATCAGAGGCGGGGAATCAGAGGCGGGGAAACAGAGGTGGCTAATCAGATATGGGGAATCAGAGGTGGGGAATCAGAGGCGGTGAATCAGAGATGGGGAATCAGAGGCGGGGAATCAGAGGCAGGGAATCAGACACAGGGAATCAGAGGCGGGGATTCAGAGCTGGGGAATCAGAGGCGGGCAATCAGAGTTGGGGAATCAGAGGTGGGGAATCAGATATGGGGAAACAGAGGCGGGGAATCAGAGGCGGGGTAACAGAGGCGGGGAATCAGATATTGGGAATCAGAGGTGGGGAATCAGAGGCAGGGAATCAGATGAGGGGAATCAGTGCTGGGGAATCAGAGGCGGGGAATCAGAATTTGGGAATCAGAGATGGGGAATCAGAGGCGCTGATTCAGAGTTGGGGAATCAGAGGCGGGGTATCAGATATGGGGAATCAGAGGCGGGGAATCAGAGGCGGGGAAACTGAGGCGGGGAATCAGATATGGGGAATCATGGGTGGGGAATCCGAGGCGGTGAATCAGAGATGGGGAATCAGAGGCCGGAAATTAGATTCAGGGAATCAGACGCGGGTAATCAGAGGTGGGGAATCAGAGCTGGGGATTCAGAGGCGGGGAATCAGAGTCGGGAAATCAGAGGCGGGGAATCAGAGATGGGGAATCAGAGGCGGGGAATCAGAGGCCGGGAATCAGAGGCCGGGAATCAGTTGTGGGGAATCAGAGGCCGGGAATTAGCGGTGGTGAATCAGAGATGGGGAATCAGACGCGGGGATTCAGAGGCGGGGAATCAGACGCGGGGAATCAGAGGCAGGGAATCAGAGGTGGGGAATCAGAGGCGGGGAATCTGAGTTTGGGAATCAGAGGCGGGGAATAAGATATGGGGAATCAGAGGCGGGGAATCAGATATGGGGAATCAGGGGAGGGGAATCAGAGGTGGGGCATCAGAGGCGGGAATCAGATTTGGGGAATCAGACATGGTGAATCAGAGGTGGGGAATCACAGGCAGGGAATCAGACGCAGGGAATCAGTGGTGGAGAATCAGAAATGGGGAATCAGAGGCGGGGAATCAGAGGCAGGGTATCAGACACGGGGAATCAGAGGCGGGGAATCAGAGCTGGGGAATCAGAGGCGGGGAATAAGTGTTGGGGAATCAGAGGTGGGGAATCAGATATGGGGAAACAGATGCGGGGAATCAGAGGTGGGGAAACAGAGGCAGGGAATCAGATATTGGGAATCAGAGGTGGGGAAACAGAGGCAGGGAATCAGAGGTGGGGAATCAGTGGCAGGGAATCAGATGTGGGGAATCAGAGCTGGGGAATCAGAGGCGGGGAATCAGAATTTGGGAATCAGAGATTGGGAATCAGAGATGGGGAATCAGAGGCGGGGAATCAGACGCGGAGTATCAGAGGTGGTTAATCACAGATGGGGAACCAGAGGCAGGGATCAGAAGCAGGGAATCAGACGCAGGGAATCAGAGGCGGGGAATCATACCTTGGGAATCAGAGGCGGGGATTCAGAGTTGGGGAATCAGAGGCGGGGTATCAGATATGGGGAATCAGAGGTGGGGAATCAGAGGCGGGGAAACTGAGGCGGGGAATCAGATATGGGGAATCAGAGGTGGGGAATCAGAGGCGGTGAATCAGAGATGGGGAATCAGAGGCCGGGAATTAGATTCAGGGAATCAGACGCGGGTAATCAGAGGTGGGGAATCAGAGCTGGGGATTCAGAGGCGGGGAATCAGAGTCGGGGAATCAGAGGCGGGGAATCAGAGATGGGGAATCAGAGGCGGGGAATCAGAGGCCGGGAATCAGAGGCCGGGAATCAGTTGTGGGGAATCAGAGGCCGGGAATTAGCGGTGGTGAATCAGAGATGGGGAATCAGAGGCGGGGATTCAGAGGCGGGGAATCAGACGTTGGGAATCAGAGGCGGGGAATCAGAGCTGGGGAATCAGAGGCGGGGAATCTGAGTTTGGGAATCAGAGGCGGGGAATAAGATATGGGGAATCAAAGGCGGGGAATCAGATATGGGGAATCAGAGGAGGGGAATCAGAGGCAGGGAATCAGATGTGGGGAATCAGAGCTGGGGAATCAGACATGGGGAATCTGAGTTTGGGAATCAGAGGCGGGGAATCAGAGGTTGCGAATCAGATATGGGGAAACAGAGGCGGGGAATCAGAGGTTGTGAAACAGAGGCAGGGAATCAGATATTGGGAATCAGAGGTGGGGAATCAGAGGCAGGGTATCAGATGTGGGGAATCAGAGCTGGGGAATCAGAGGCAGGGATTCTGAGTTTGGGAATCAGAGGCGGGGAATAAGATATGGGGAATCAGAGGCGGGGAATTAGTGGCGGGGAATCAGAGGCGGGGTATCAGAGGCGGGGTATCAGAGGCAGGGAATCAGATGTGGGGAATCAGACATGGGGAATCAGAGGCAGGGAATCAGAGGCGGGGAATCAGAAGCGGGGAATCATAGGCCGGGAATCAGAGGCCGGGAATCAGAGGTGGGGAATCTGAGTCCGGGAATCAGAGATCGGGAATCAGAGGCGGGGAATCAGATATGGGGAATCAGAGGCGGGGAATCAGAGGCGGGGAAACAGAGATTGCTTATCAGATATGGGGAATCAGAGGTGGGGAATCAGAGGCGGGGAATCAGAAATGGGGAATCAGAGGCGGGGAATCAGAGGCGGAGAAACAGAGCTGAGGAACCAGAGGCGGGGAATCAGAGTTGGGGAATCAGAGACGGGGAATCAGATATGGGGAATCAGAGGCGGGGAATCAGAGGCGGGGAAACAGAGATGGCTTATCAGATATGGGGAACCAGAGGTGGGGAATCAGAGGGCGGGAATCCGAGATGGGTAATCAGAGGCAGGGAATCAGATATGGGGAATCAGAGGCGGGGAATCAGAGGCAGGGAATCAGATGTGTGGAATCAGAGATGGGGAATCAGAGGCAGGGAATCAGAGGCGGGGAATCAGAAGCCGGGAATCATATTCCGGGAATCAGACGCTTGGAATCAGAGGTGGGGAATCTGAGTCCTGGAATCAGAGATGGGGAATCAGAGGCGGGGAATCAGATATGGGGAATCAGAGGCGGGGAATCAGAGGCGGGGAAACAGAGATGGCTTATCAGATATGGGGAATCAGAGGTGGGGAATCAGAGGCGGGGATTCAGAGGCGGGGAAACAGAGTAGGGGTATCAGATATGGGGAACCAGAGGTGGGGAATCGGAGGGCGGGAATCCGAGATGGGTAATCAGAGGCAGGGAATCAGATATGTGGAATCAGAGGCGGGGAATCAGAGGCAGGGAGTCAGATGTGGGGAATCAGAGATGGGGAATCAGAGGCAGGGAATCAGAGGCGGGGAATCAGAAGCGGGGAATCATATTCCGGGAATCAGAGGCTGGGAATCAGAGGTGGGAAATCAGAGATGGGGAATCAGAGGCGGGGAATCAGATATGGGGAATCAGAGGCGGGGAATCAGAGGCGGGGAAACAGAGATGTCTTATCAGATATGGGGAATCAGAGGTGGGGAATCAGAGGCGGTGAATCAGAGATGGGGAATCAGAGGCGGGGAATCAGAGGCAGGAAATCTGACATGGGGAATCAGAGGCGGGGTATCAGAGCTGGGGAATCAGAGGCGGGGAATCAGAGTTGGGGAATCAGAGGTGGGGAATCAGATATGGGGAAACAGAGGCGGGGAATCAGAGGTGGGGAAACAGAGGCAGGGAATCAGATATTGGGAATCAGAGGTGGGGAATCAGAGGCAGGGAATCAGATGTGGGGAATCAGAGCTGGGGAATCAGAGACGGGGAATCTGAGTTTGGGAATCAGAGGCGGGGAATAAGATATGGGGAATCAGAGGCGGGGAATCAGATATGGGCAATCAGAGGAGGGGAATCAGAGGTGGGGCATCAGAGGCGGGAATTAGAATTGGGGAATCAGACATGGGGAATCAGAGAAGGGGAATCAGAGGCAGTGAATCAGAGATGGTGAATCAGAGGCGGGGAATCAGAGGGAGGGAATCAGACGCAAGGAATCAGTGGTGATGAATCCAAGATGGGGAATCAGAGGCGGGGAATCAGAGGCAGGGAATTAGACACGGGGAATCAGAGGTGGGGAATCAGAGCTGAGGAATCAGAGGTGGGGAATCAGAGTTGGGGAATCAGAGGCAGGGAATCAGATATGGGGCATCAGAGGCAGGAAATCAGATATGGGGAATCAGAGGCGGGGAATTAGTGGCAGGGAATCAGAGGCGGGGAATCAGAGGCGGGGAATCAGATATGGGGAATCAGAGGCGGGGAATCAGAGGCGGGGAAACAGAGGTGGCTAATCAGATATGGGGAATCAGAGGTGGGGAATCAGAGGCGGTGAATCAGAGATGGGGAATCAGAGGCGGGGAATCATAGCTGGGGAATCAGAGGCGGGGATTCAGAGTTGGGGAATCAGAGGCGGGGTATCAGATATGGGGAATCAGAGGCGGGGAATCAGAGGCGGGGAATCAGATATGGGGAATCAGAGGTGGGTAATCAGAGGCGGTGAATGAGAGATGGGGAATCAGAGGCCGGGAATTAGAGTCAGGGAATCAGATGCGGGTAATCAGAGGTGGGGAATCAGAGCTGGGGAATCAGAGGCGGGGAATCAGAGTTGGGGAATCAGAGGCAGGGAATCAGATATGGGGCATCAGAGGCAGGAAATCAGATATGGGGAATCAGAGGCGGGGAATTAGTGGCAGGGAATCAGAGGCGGGGAATCAGAGGCGGGGTATCAGAGGCAGGGAATCAGATGTGGGGAATCAGACATGGGGAATCAGAGGCAGGGAATCAGAGGCGGGGAATCAGAAGCGGGGAATCATAGGCCGTGAATCAGAGGCCGGGAATCAGAGGTGGGGATTCAGATTCCGGGAATCAGAGATGGGGAATCAGAGGCGGGGAATCAGATATGGGGAATCAGAGGCGGGGAATCAGAGGCGGAGAAACAGAGGTGGCTAATCAGATATGGGGAATCAGAGGTGGGGAATCGGAGGCAGTGAATCAGAGATGGGGAATCAGAGGCAGGGAATCAGAGGCGGGGAATCAGAAGCGGGGAATCATAGGCCGGGAATCAGAGGCCGGGAATCAGAGGTGGGGAATCTGAGTCCGGGAATCAGAGATGGGGAATCAGAGGCGGGGAATCAGATATGGGGAATCAGAGGCGGGGAATCAGAGGCGGGGAAACAGAGATTGCTTATCAGATATGGGGAATCAGAGGTGGGGAATCAGAGGCGGGGAATCAGAAATGGGGAATCAGAGGCGGGGAAACAGAGCTGAGGAACCAGAGGCGGGGAATCAGATGTGGGGAATCAGAGACGGGAAATCAGATATGGGGAATCAGAGGCGGGGAATCAGAGGCGGGGAAACAGAGGAGGGGTATCAGATATGGGGAACCAGAGGTGGGGAATCAGAGGGCGGGAATCCGAGATGGGTAATCAGAGGCAGGGAATCAGATATGGGGAATCAGAGGCGGGGAATCAGAGGCAGGGAATCAGATGTGGGGAATCAGAGATGGGGAATCAGAGGCAGGGAATCAGAGGCGGGGAATCAGAAGCCGGGAATAATATTCCGGGAATCAGAGGCTTGGAATCAGAGGTGGGGAATCTGAGTCCTGGAATCAGAGATGGGGAATCAGAGGCGGGGAATCAGATATGGGGAATCAGAGGCGGGGAATCAGAGGCGGGGAAACAGAGATGGCTTATCAGATATGGGGAATCAGAAGTGGGGAATCAGAGGCGGGGAATCAGAGGCGGGGAAACAGAGATGGCTTATCAGATATGGGGAATCAGAGGCGGGGATTCAGAGGCGGGGTATCAGAGGCAGGGAATCAGATGTGGGGAATCAGAGCTGGGGAATCAGAGACGGGGAATCAGAGGCCGGGAAACAGAGGCGGGGAATAAGATATGGGGAATCAGAGGCGGGGAATCAGATATGGGCAATCAGAGGAGGGGAATCAGAGGTGGGGCATCAGAGGCGGGAATCAGAATTGAGGAATCAGACATGGGGAATCAGAGAAGGGGAATCAGAGGCAGTGAATCAGAGATGGTGAATCAGAGGCGGGGAATCACAGGGAGGGAATCAGACGCAAGGAATCAGTGGTGATGAATCCAAGATGGGGAATCAGAGGCGGGGAATCAGAGGCAGGGAATAAGATATGGGGAATCAGAGGTGGGGAATCAGAGCTGGGGAATCAGAGGCGGGGAATCAGAGTTGGGGAATCAGAGGCAGGGAATCAGATATGGGGCATCAGAGGCAGGAAAACAGATATGGGGAATCAGAGGCGGGGAATTAGTGGCAGGGAATCAGAGGCGGGGAATCAGAGGCGGGGTATCAGAGGCAGGGAATCAGATGTGGGGAATCAGACATGGGGAATCATAGGCCGGGAATCAGAGGCCGGGAAACAGAGGCGGGAATCAGAATTGGGGAATCAGACATGGGGAATCAGAGAAGGGGAATCAGAGGCAGTGAATCAGAGATGGTGAATCAGAGGCGGGGAATCACAGGCAGGGAATCAGACGCAGGGAATCAGTGGTGGTGAATCCAAGATGGGGAATCAGAGGCGGGGAATCAGAGGCAGGGAATTAGACACGGGGAATCAGAGGTGGGGAATCAGAGCTGAGGAATCAGAGGCGGGGAATCAGAGTTGGGGAATCAGAGGCTGGGAATCAGATATGGGGCATCAGAGGCAGGGAATCAGATAGGGGAATCAGAGGCGGGGAATCACAGGCAGGGAATCAGACGCAGGGAATCAGTCGTGGTGAATCAGAGATGGGGAATCAGAGGCGGGGAATCAGAGGCAGGGAATCAGACGCGGTGAATCAGAGGCGGGGAATCAGAGCTGAGGAATCAGAGGCGGGGAATCAGAGTTGGGGAATCAGAGGCGGGGAATCAGATATGGGGAATCAGAGGCGGGGAATCAGAGGCGGGGAAACAGAGGGGGGATATCAGATAAGGGGAACCAGAGGTGGGGAATCGGAAGGCGGGAGTCCGAGATGGCGAATCAGAGGCAGGGAATCAGATATGGGGAATCAGAGATGGGGAATCAGAGGCAGGGAATCAGAGGTGGGGAATCAGAAGCGGAGAATCATATTCCGGGAATCAGAGTCTGGGAATCAGAGGTGGGGAATCTGAGTCCGGGAATCAGAGATGGGGAATCAGAGGTGGGGAATCAGATATGGGGAATCAGAGGCGGGTTATCAGAGGCGGGGATACAAAGATGGCTTATCAGATATGGGGAATCAGAGGTGGTGAATCAGAGGCGGTGAATCAGAGATGGGGAATCAGAGGCGGGGAATCAGAGGCAGGGAATCAGACACGGGGAATCAGAGGCGGGGAATCAGAGCAGGGGAATCAGAGGCGGGGAATCAGAGTTGGGGAATCAGAGGTGGGGAATCAGATATGGGGAAACAGAGGCGGGGAATCAGAGTCGGGGAAACAGAGGAGGGGAATCAGATATTGGGAATCAGAGGTGGGGATTCAGAGGCAGAGAATCAGAATTTGGGAATCAGAGATGGGGAATCAGAGCTGGGGAATCAGAGGCGGGGAATCAGAATTTGGGAATCAGAGATGGGGAATCAGAGATGGGGAATCAGAGGTGCGGAATCAGACGTGGAGATTCAGAGGTGGTTAATCACAGATGTGGAATCAGAGGCAGGGAATCAGAAGCAGGGAATCAGACGCGGGGAATCAGAGGTGGGGAAACATAGCTGGGGAATCAGAGGCGGGGAATCAGAGTTGGGGAATCAGAGTTGGGGAATCCGAGGCGGGGTATCAGATATGGGGAATCAGAGGTGGGGAATCAGAGGTGGTGAATCAGAGATGAGGAATCAGAGGCGGGGAATTAGAATCAGGGAATCAGACGCGGGTAATCAGAGGTGGGGAATCAGAGCTGGTGAATCAGAGATGGTGAATCAGAGGCGGGGAATCACAGGCAGGGAATCAGACGCAGGGAATCAGTGGTGGTGAATCAGAGATGGGGAATCAGAGGCGGGGAATCAGAGGCAAGGAATCAGACGCGGGGAATCAGAGGCGGGGAATCAGAGCTGAGGAATCAGAGGCGGGGAATCAGAGTTGGGGAATCAGAGGCGGGGAATCAGATATGGGGTATCAGAGGCGGGGAATCAGAGGCGGGGAAACAGAGGAGGGATATCAGATATGGGGAACCAGAGGTGGGGAATCGGAGGGCGGGAATCCGAGATGGCGAATCAGAGGCAGGGAATCAGATATGGGGAATCAGAGATGGGGAATCAGAGGCAGGGAATCAGAGGCGGGGAATCAGAAGCGGGGAATCATATTCCGGGAATCAGAGTCTGGGAATCAGAGGTGGGGAATCTGAGTCCGGGAATCAGAGATGGGGAATCAGAGGTGGGGAATCAGATATGGGGAATCAGAGGCGGGGAATCAGAGGCGGGGAAACAAAGATGGCTTATCAGATATGGGGAATCAGAGGTGGTGAATCAGAGGCGGTGAATCAGAGATGGGGAATCAGAGGCGGGGAATCAGAGGCAGGGAATCAGACACGGGGAATCAGAGGCGGGGAATCAGAGCTGGGGAATCAGAGGCGGGGAATCAGAGTTGGGGAATCAGAGGTGGGGAATCAGATATGTGGAAACAGAGGCGGGGAATCAGAGGTGGGGAATCAGAAGCAGGGAATCAGATGTGGGGAATCAGAGCTGGGGATCAGAGGCGGGGCATCTGAGTTTGGGAATAAGAGGCGGGGAATAAGATATGGGGAATCAGAGAAGGGGAATCAGAGGCAGTGAATCAGAGATGGTGAATCAGAGGCGGGGAATCACAGGCAGGGAATCAGACGCAGGGAATCAGTGGTGGTGAATCCAAGATGGGGAATCAGAGGCGGGGAATCAGAGGCAGGGAATTAGACACGGGGAATCAGAGGTGGGGAATCAGAGCTGAGGAATCAGAGGCAGGGAATCAGATATGGGGCATCAGAGGCAGGGAATCAGATATGGGGAATCAGAGGCGGGGAATTAGTGGCAGGGAATCAGAGGCGGGGAATCAGAGGTGGGGTATCAGAGGCAGGGAATCAGATGTGGGGAATCAGACATGGGGAATCAGAGGCAGGGAATCAGAGGCGGGGAATCAGAAGCGGGGAATCATAGGCCGGGAATCAGAGGCAGGGAATCAGAGGTGGGGAATCAGAGTACGGGAATCAGAGATGGGGAATCAGAGGCGGGGAATCAGATATGGGGAATCAGAGGCGGAAATCAGAGGCTGAGAAACTGAGGTGGCTAATCAGATATGGGGAATCAGAGGTGGGGAATCAGAGGCAGTGAATCAGAGATGGGGAATCAGAGGCAGGGAATCAGAGGCGGGGAATCAGAAGCGGGGAATCATTGGCCGGGAATCAGAGGCTGTGAATCAGAGGTGGGGAATGTGAGTCCGTGAATCAGAGATGGGGAATCAGAGGTGGGGAATCAGATATGGGTAATCAGAGGCGGGGAATCAGAGGCGGGGAAACAGAGGTGGCTAATTAGATATGGGGAATCAGAGGTGGGGAATCAGAGGCGGGGAATCAGAGGCAGGGAATCAGACACGGGGAATCAAAGGCGGGGAATCAGAGCTGGGGAATCAGATGCGGGGAATCAGAGTTGAGGAATCAGAGGTGTGGAATCAGATATGGGGAAACTGAGGCGGGGAATCAGAGGCGGGGAAACAGAGGCGGGGAATCAGATATTGGGAATCAGAGTTGGGGAATCAGAGGCAGGGAATCAGATGTGGGGAGTCAGAGCTGGGGAATCAGAGGCGGGGAATCAGAATTTGGGAATCAGAGATGGGGAATCAGAGATGGGGAAACAGAGGCAGGGAATCAGAAGCAGGGATTCAGACGCGGGGGATCAGAGGCGGGGAATCATAGCTGGGGAATCAGAGGCGGGGATTCAGAGTTGGGGAATCAGAGGCGGGGTATCAGATATGGGGAATCAGAGGCGGGTAATCAGAGGCGGGGAATCAGATATGGGGAATCAGAGGTGGGTAATCAGAGGCGGTGAATGAGAGATGTGGAATCCGAGGCCGGGAATTAGAGTCAGGGAATCAGATGCGGGTAATCAGAGGTGGGGAATCCGAGCTGGGGAATCAGAGGCGGGGAATCAGAGTCGGGGAATCAGACGCGGGGAATCAGAGGCGGGGAATCAGAGCTGAGGAATCAGAGGCGGGGAATCAGAGTTGGGGAATCAGAGACGGGGAATCAGACATGGGGAATCAGAGGCGGGGAATCACAGGCGGGGAAACAGAGGAGGGGTATCAGATATGGGGAACCTGAGGTGGGGAATCGGAGGGCGGGAATCCGAGATGGGTAATCAGAGGCAGGGAATCAGACGCGGGGAATCTGAGGCGGGGTATCAGAGCTGGGGAATCAGAGGCGGGGAATCTGAGTTTGGGAATCAGAGGCGGGGAATAAGATATGGGGAATCAGAGGCGGGGAATCAGATATGGGGAATCAGAGGAGGGGATTCAGAGGTGGGGCATCATAGGCGGGAATCAGAATTGGGGAATCAGACATGGGGAATCAGAGAAGGGGAATCAGAGGCAGAGAATCAGAGATGGTGAATCAGAGGCGGGGAATCACAGGCAGGGAATCAGATGCAGGGAATCAGTGGTGGTGAATCAGAGATGGGGAATCAGAGGCGGGGAATCAGAGGCAGGGAATCAGACGCGGGGAATCAGAGGCGGGGAATCAGAGCTGAGGAATCAGAGGCGGGGAATCAGAGTTGGGGAATCAGAGACGGGGAATCAGATATGGGGAATCAGAGGCGGGGAATCAGAGGCGGGGAAACAGAGGAGGGGTATCAGATATGGGGAACCTGAGGTGGGGAATCGGAGGGCGGGAATCCGAGATGGGTAATCAGAGGCAGGGAATCAGATATGGGGAATCAGAGGCGGGGAATCAGAGGCAGGGAATCAGATGTGGGGAATCAGAGATGGGGAATCAGAGGCAGGGAATCAGAGGCGGGGAATCAGAAGCGGGGAATCATATTTCGGGAATCAGAGGCTTGGAATCAGAGGTGGGGAATCTGAGTCCGGGAATCAGAGATGGGGAATCAGAGGCGGGGAATCAGATATGGGGAATCAGAGACGGGGAATCAGAGGCGGGGAATCAGAGGCGGGGAAACAGAGATGGCTTATCAGATATGGGGAATCAGAGGTGGGGAATCAGAGGCGGTGAATCAGAGATGGGGAATCAGAGGCGG
This sequence comes from Narcine bancroftii, assembly GCF_036971445.1. Lineage (NCBI taxonomy): Eukaryota > Metazoa > Chordata > Chondrichthyes > Torpediniformes > Narcinidae > Narcine > Narcine bancroftii. The sequence continues at coordinate 3,058,851 of NW_027211797.1, forward strand.
GGAATCAGAGGCAGGGAATCAGACACGGGGAATCAGAGGCGGGGAATCAGACACGGGGTATCAGAGGCGGGGAATCAGAGTTGGGGAATCAGAGGTGGGGAATCAGATATGGGGAAACAGAGGCGGGGAATCAGAGGTGGGGAAACAGAGGCAGGGAATCAGATATAGGGAATCAGAGGTGGGGAATCAGAGGCAGGGAATCAGATGTGGGGAATCAGAGCTGGGCAATCAGCGACGGGGAATCTGAGTTTGGGAATCAGAGGCGGGGAATAAGATATGGGGAATCAGAGGCGGGGAATCAGATATGGGCAATCAGAGGAGGGGAATCAGAGGTGGGGCATCAGAGGCGGGAATCAGAATTGGGGAATCAGACATGGGGAATCAGAGAAGGGGAATCAGAGGCAGTGAATCAGAGATGGTGAATCAGAGGCGGGGAATCTGAGGCAATGAATTAGACACGGGGAATCAGAGGTGGGGAATCAGAGCTGAGGAATCAGAGGCGGGGAATCAGAGTTGGGGAATCAGAGGCAGGGAATCAGATATGGGGCATCAGAGGCAGGAAATCAGATATGGGGAATCAGAGGCGGGGAATTAGTGGCAGGGAATCAGAGGCGGGGAATCAGAGGCGGGGTATCAGAGGCAGGGAATCAGATGTGGGGAATCAGACATGGGGAATCAGAGGCAGGGAATCAGAGGCGGGGAATCAGAAGCGGGGAATCATAGGCCGTGAATCAGAGGCCGGGAATCAGAGGTGGGGATTCAGATTCCGGGAATCAGAGATGGGGAATCAGAGGCGGGGAATCAGATATGGGGAATCAGAGGCGGGGAATCAGAGGCGGAGAAACAGAGGTGGCTAATCAGATATGGGGAATCAGAGGTGGGGAATCGGAGGCAGTGAATGAGAGATGGGGAATCAGAGGCAGGGAATCAGAGGCGGGGAATCAGAAGCGGGGAATCATAGGCCGGGAATCAGAGGCCGGGAATCAGAGGTGGGGAATCTGAGTCCGGGAATCAGAGATGGGGAATCAGAGGCGGGGAATCAGATATGGGGAATCAGAGGCGGGGAATCAGAGGCGGGGAAACAGAGATTGCTTATCAGATATGGGGAATCAGAGGTGGGGAATCAGAGGCGGGGAATCAGAAATGGGGAATCAGAGGCGGGGAATCAGAGGCGGGGAAACAGAGCTGAGGAACAAGAGGCGGGGAATCAGAGTTGGGGAATCAGAGACGGGAAATCAGATATGGGGAATCAGAGGCGGGGAATCAGAGGCGGGGAAACAGAGGAGGGGTATCAGATATGGGGAACCAGAGGTGGGGAATCAGAAGGCGGGAATCCGAGATGGGTAATCAGAGGCAGGGAATCAGATATGGGGAATCAGAGGCGGGGAATCAGAGGCAGGGAATCAGAAGTGGGGAATCAGAGATGGGTAATCAGAGGCAGGGAATCAGATATGGGGAATCAGAAGCCGGGAATAATATTCCGGGAATCAGAGGCTTGGAATCAGAGGTGGGGAATCTGAGTCCTGGAATCAGAGATGGGGAATCAGAGGCGGGGAATCAGATATGGGGAATCAGATGCGGGGAATCAGAGGCGGGGAAACAGAGATGGCTTATCAGATATGGGGAATCAGAAGTGGGGAATCAGAGGCGGGGATTCAGAGGCGGGGAAACAGAGTAGGGGTATCAGATATGGGGAACAAGAGGTGGGGAATCGGAGGGCGGGAATCCGAGATGGGTAATCAGAGGCAGGGAATCAGATATGTGGAATCAGAGGCGGGGAATCAGAGACAGGGAATCAGATGTGGGGAATCAGAGATGGGGAATCAGAGGCAGGGAATCAGAGGCGGGGAATCAGAAGTGGGGAATCATATTCCGGGAATCAGAGGCTGGGAATCAGAGGTGGGGAATCTGAGTCGGGGAATCAGAGGCAGGGAATCAGATATGGGGAATCAGAGGCGGGGAATCAGAGGCGGGGAAACAGAGATGGCTTATCAGATATGGGGAATCAGAGGTGGGGAATCAGAGGCGGTGAATCAGAGATGGGGAATCAGAGGCGGGGAATCAGAGGCAGGAAATCTGACATGGGGAATCAGAGGCGGGGTATCAGAGCTGGGGAATCAGAGGCGGGGAATCAGAGTTGGGGAATCAGAGGTGGGGAATCAGATATGGGGAAACAGAGGCGGGGAATCAGAGGTGGGGAAACAGAGGCAGGGAATCAGATATTGGGAATCAGAGGTGGGGAATCAGAGGCAGGGAATCAGATGTGGGGAATCAGAGCTGGGGAATCAGAGACGGGGAATCTGAGTTTGGGAATCAGAGGCGGGGAATAAGATATGGGGAATCAGAGGCGGGGAATCAGATATGGGCAATCAGAGGAGTGGAATCAGAGGTGGGGCATCAGAGGCGGGAATCAGAATTGAGGAATCAGACATGGGGAATCAGAGAAGGGGAATCAGAGGCAGTGAATCAGAGATGGTGAATCAGAGGCGGGGAATCACTGGGAGGGAATCAGACGCAAGGAATCAGTGGTGATGAATCCAAGATGGGGAATCAGAGGCGGGGAATCAGAGGCAGGGAATTAGACACGGGGAATCAGAGGTGGGGAATCAGAGCTGGGGAATCAGAGGCGGGGAATCAGAGTTGGGGAATCAGAGGCAGGGAATCAGATATGGGGCATCAGAGGCAGGAAAACAGATATGGGGAATCAGAGGCGGGGAATTAGTGGCAGGGAATCAGAGGCGGGGAATCAGAGGCGGGGTATCAGAGGCAGGGAATCAGATGTGGGGAATCAGACATGGGGAATCATAGGCCGGGAATCAGAGGCCGGGAAACAGAGGTGGGGATTCAGAGTCCGGGAATCAGAGATGGGGAATCAGAGGCGGGGAATCGGATATGGGGAATCAGAGGCGGGGAATCAGAGGTGGAGAAACAGAGGTGGCTAATCAGATATGGGGAATTAGAGGTGGGGAATCAGACGCAGTGCATCAGAGATGGGGAATCAGGCGGGGAATCAGAAGCGGGGAATCATAGGCCGGGAATCAGAGTCCGGGAATCAGAGGTGGGGAATCTGAGTCCGGGAATCAGAGATGGGGAACCAGTTGCGGGGAATCAGATATGGGGAATCAGAGGCGGGGAAACAGAGATTGCTTATCAGATATGGGGAATCAGAGGTGGGGAATCAGAGGCGGGGAATCAGATATGGGGAATCAGAGGCGGGGAATCAGAGGCGGGGAAACAGAGGTGGCTAATCAGATATGGGGAATCAGAGGTGGGGAATCAGAGGCGGTGAATCAGAGATGGGGAATCAGAGGCGGGGAATCAGAGGCAGGGAATCAGACACAGGGAATCAGAGGCGGGGATTCAGAGCTGGGGAATCAGAGGCGGGCAATCAGAGTTGGGGAATCAGAGGTGGGGAATCAGATATGGGGAAACAGAGGCGGGGAATCAGAGGCGGGGTAACAGAGGCGGGGAATCAGATATTGGGAATCAGAGGTGGGGAATCAGAGGCAGGGAATCAGATGAGGGGAATCAGTGCTGGGGAATCAGAGGCGGGGAATCAGAATTTGGGCATCAGAGATGGGGAATCAGAGGCGCTGATTCAGAGTTGGGGAATCAGAGGCGGGGTATCAGATATGGGGAATCAGAGGCGGGGAATCAGAGGCGGGGAAACTGAGGCGGGGAATCAGATATGGGGAATCATGGGTGGGGAATCAGAGGCGGTGAATCAGAGATGGGGAATCAGAGGCCGGAAATTAGATTCAGGGAATCAGACGTGGGTAATCAGAGGTGGGGAATCAGAGCTGGGGATTCAGAGGCGGGGAATCAGAGTCGGGAAATCAGAGGCGGGGAATCAGAGATGGGGAATCAGAGGCGGGGAATCAGAGGCCGGGAATCAGAGGCCGGGAATCAGTTGTGGGGAATCAGAGGCCGGGAATTAGTGGTGGTGAATCAGAGATGGGGAATCAGACGCGGGGATTCAGAGGCGGGGAATCAGACGCGGGGAATCAGAGGCAGGGAATCAGAGGTGGGGAATCAGAGGCGGGGAATCTGAGTTTGGGAATCAGAGGCGGGGAATAAGATATGGGGAATCAGAGGCGGGGAATCAGATATGGGGAATCAGGGGAGGGGAATCAGAGGTGGGGCATCAGAGGCGGGAATCAGATTTGGGGAATCAGACATGGTGAATCAGAGGTGGGGAATCACAGGCAGGGAATCAGACGCAGGGAATCAGTGGTGGAGAATCAGAAATGGGGAATCAGAGGCGGGGAATCAGAGGCAGGTTATCAGACACGGGGAATCAGAGGCGGGGAATCAGAGCTGGGGAATCAGAGGCGGGGAATAAGTGTTGGGGAATCAGAGGTGGGGAATCAGATATGGGGAAACAGATGCGGGGAATCAGAGGTGGGGAAACAGAGGCAGGGAATCAGATATTGGGAATCAGAGGTGGGGAAACAGAGGCAGGGAATCAGAGGTGGGGAATCAGTGGCAGGGAATCAGATGTGGGGAATCAGAGCTGGGGAATCAGAGGCGGGGAATCAGAATTTGGGAATCAGAGATGGGGAATCAGAGATGGGGAATCAGAGGCGGGGAATCAGACGCGGAGTATCAGAGGTGGTTAATCACAGATGGGGAACCAGAGGCAGGGAATCAGAAGCAGGGAATCAGATGCAGGGAATCAGAGGCGGGGAATCATACCTTGGGAATCAGAGGCGGGGATTCAGAGTTGGGGAATCAGAGGCGGGGTATCAGATATGGGGAATCAGAGGTGGGGAATCAGAGGCGGGGAAACTGAGGCGGGGAATCAGATATGGGGAATCAGAGGTGGGGAATCAGAGGCGGTGAATCAGAGATGGGGAATCAGAGGCCGGGAATTAGATTCAGGGAATCAGACGCGGGTAATCAGAGGTGGGGAATCAGAGCTGGGGATTCAGAGGCGGGGAATCAGAGTCAGGGAATCAGAGGCGGGGAATCAGAGATGGGGAATCAGAGGCGGGGAATCAGAGGCCGGGAATCAGAGGCCGGGAATCAGTTGTGGGGAATCAGAGGCCGGGAATTAGCGGTGGTGAATCAGAGATGGGGAATCAGAGGCGGGGATTCAGAGGCGGGGAATCAGACGTGGGGAATCAGAGGCGGGGAATCAGAGCTGGGGAATCAGAGGCGGGGAATCTGAGTTTGGGAATCAGAGGCGGGGAATAAGATATGGGGAATCAAAGGCGGGGAATCAGATATGGGGAATCAGAGGAGGGGAATCAGAGGCAGGGAATCAGATGTGGGGAATCAGAGCTGGGGAATCAGACATGGGGAATCTGAGTTTGGGAATCAGAGGCGGGGAATCAGAGGTTGCGAATCAGATATGGGGAAACAGAGGCGGGGAATCAGAGGTGGTGAAACAGAGGCAGGGAATCACATATTGGGAATCAGAGGTGGGGAATCAGAGGCAGGGTATCAGATGTGGGGAATCAGAGCTGGGGAATCAGAGGCAGGGATTCTGAGTTTGGGAATCAGAGGCGGGGAATAAGATATGGGGAATCAGAGGCGGGGAATTAGTGGCGGGGAATCAGAGGCGGGGTATCAGAGGCGGGGTATCAGAGGCAGGGAATCAGATGTGGGGAATCAGACATGGGGAATCAGAGGCAGGGAATCAGAGGCGGGGAATCAGAAGCGGGGAATCATAGGCCGGGAATCAGAGGCCGGGAATCAGAGGTGGGGAATCTGAGTCCGGGAATCAGAGATCGGGAATCAGAGGCGGGGAATCAGATATGGGGAATCAGAGGCGGGGAATCAGAGGCGGGGAAACAGAGATTGCTTATCAGATATGGGGAATCAGAGGTGGGGAATCAGAGGCGGAGAATCAGAAATGGGGAATCAGAGGCGGGGAATCAGAGGCGGAGAAACAGAGCTGAGGAACCAGAGGCGGGGAATCAGAGTTGGGGAATCAGAGACGGGGAATCAGATATGGGGAATCAGAGGCGGGGAATCAGAGGCGGGGAAACAGAGGAGGGGTATCAGATATGGGGAACCAGAGGTGGGGAATCAGAGGGCGGGAATCCGAGATGGGTAATCAGAGGCAGGGAATCAGATATGGGGAATCAGAGGCGGGGAATCAGAGGCAGGGAATCAGATGTGTGGAATCAGAGATGGGGAATCAGAGGCAGGGAATCAGAGGCGGGGATTCAGAGCTGGGGAATCAGAGGCGGGCAATCAGAGTTGGGGAATCAGAGGTGGGGAATCAGATATGGGGAAACAGAGGCGGGGAATCAGAGGCGGGGTAACACAGGCGGGGAATCAGATATTGGGAATCAGAGGTGGGGAATCAGAGGCAGGGAATCAGATGAGGGGAATCAGTGCTGGGGAATCAGAGGCGGGGAATCAGAATTTGGGCATCAGAGATGGGGAATCAGAGGCGCTGATTCAGAGTTGGGGAATCAGAGGCGGGGTATCAGATATGGGGAATCAGAGGCGGGGAATCAGAGGCGGGGAAACTGAGGCGGGGAATCAGATATGGGGAATCATGGGTGGGGAATCAGAGGCGGTGAATCAGAGATGGGGAATCAGAGGCCGGAAATTAGATTCAGGGAATCAGACGTGGGTAATCAGAGGTGGGGAATCAGAGCTGGGGATTCAGAGGCGGGGAATCAGAGTCGGGAAATCAGAGGCGGGGAATCAGAGATGGGGAATCAGAGGCGGGGAATCAGAGGCCGGGAATCAGAGGCCGGGAATCAGTTGTGGGGAATCAGAGGCCGGGAATTAGTGGTGGTGAATCAGAGATGGGGAATCAGACGCGGGGATTCAGAGGCGGGGAATCAGACGCGGGGAATCAGAGGCAGGGAATCAGAGGTGGGGAATCAGAGGCGGGGAATCTGAGTTTGGGAATCAGAGGCGGGGAATAAGATATGGGGAATCAGAGGCGGGGAATCAGATATGGGGAATCAGGGGAGGGGAATCAGAGGTGGGGCATCAGAGGCGGGAATCAGATTTGGGGAATCAGACATGGTGAATCAGAGGTGGGGAATCACAGGCAGGGAATCAGACGCAGGGAATCAGTGGTGGAGAATCAGAAATGGGGAATCAGAGGCGGGGAATCAGAGGCAGGGTATCAGACACGGGGAATCAGAGGCGGGGAATCAGAGCTGGGGAATCAGAGGCGGGGAATAAGTGTTGGGGAATCAGAGGTGGGGAATCAGATATGGGGAAACAGATGCGGGGAATCAGAGGTGGGGAAACAGAGGCAGGGAATCAGATATTGGGAATCAGAGGTGGGGAAACAGAGGCAGGGAATCAGAGGTGGGGAATCAGTGGCAGGGAATCAGATGTGGGGAATCAGAGCTGGGGAATCAGAGGCGGGGAATCAGAATTTGGGAATCAGAGATGGGGAATCAGAGATGGGGAATCAGAGGCGGGGAATCAGACGCGGAGTATCAGAGGTGGTTAATCACAGATGGGGAACCAAAGGCAGGGAATCAGAAGCAGGGAATCAGATGCAGGGAATCAGAGGCGGGGAATCATACCTTGGGAATCAGAGGCGGGGATTCAGAGTTGGGGAATCAGAGGCGGGGTATCAGATATGGGGAATCAGAGGTGGGGAATCAGAGGCGGGGAAACTGAGGCGGGGAATCAGATATGGGGAATCAGAGGTGGGGAATCAGAGGCGGTGAATCAGAGATGGGGAATCAGAGGCCGGGAATTAGATTCAGGGAATCAGACGCGGGTAATCAGAGGTGGGGAATCAGAGCTGGGGATTCAGAGGCGGGGAATCAGAGTCAGGGAATCAGAGGCGGGGAATCAGAGATGGGGAATCAGAGGCGGGGAATCAGAGGCCGGGAATCAGAGGCCGGGAATCAGTTGTGGGGAATCAGAGGCCGGGAATTAGCGGTGGTGAATCAGAGATGGGGAATCAGAGGCGGGGATTCAGAGGCGGGGTCTCAGACGTGGGGAATCAGAGGCGGGGAATCAGAGCTGGGGAATCAGAGGCGGGGAATCTGAGTTTGGGAATCAGAGGCGGGGAATAAGATATGGGGAATCAAAGGCGGGGAATCAGATATGGGGAATCAGAGGAGGGGAATCAGAGGCAGGGAATCAGATGTGGGGAATCAGAGCTGGGGAATCAGACATGGGGAATCTGAGTTTGGGAATCAGAGGCGGGGAATCAGAGGTTGCGAATCAGATATGGGGAAACAGAGGCGGGGAATCAGAGGTGGTGAAACAGAGGCAGGGAATCACATATTGGGAATCAGAGGTGGGGAATCAGAGGCAGGGTATCAGATGTGGGGAATCAGAGCTGGGGAATCAGAGGCAGGGATTCTGAGTTTGGGAATCAGAGGCGGGGAATAAGATATGGGGAATCAGAGGCGGGGAATTAGTGGCGGGGAATCAGAGGCGGGGTATCAGAGGCGGGGTATCAGAGGCAGGGAATCAGATGTGGGGAATCAGACATGGGGAATCAGAGGCAGGGAATCAGAGGCGGGGAATCAGAAGCGGGGAATCATAGGCCGGGAATCAGAGGCCGGGAATCAGAGGTGGGGAATCTGAGTCCGGGAATCAGAGATCGGGAATCAGAGGCGGGGAATCAGATATGGGGAATCAGAGGCGGGGAATCAGAGGCGGGGAAACAGAGATTGCTTATCAGATATGGGGAATCAGAGGTGGGGAATCAGAGGCGGAGAATCAGAAATGGGGAATCAGAGGCGGGGAATCAGAGGCGGAGAAACAGAGCTGAGGAACCAGAGGCGGGGAATCAGAGTTGGGGAATCAGAGACGGGGAATCAGATATGGGGAATCAGAGGCGGGGAATCAGAGGCGGGGAAACAGAGGAGGGGTATCAGATATGGGGAACCAGAGGTGGGGAATCAGAGGGCGGGAATCCGAGATGGGTAATCAGAGGCAGGGAATCAGATATGGGGAATCAGAGGCGGGGAATCAGAGGCAGGGAATCAGATGTGTGGAATCAGAGATGGGGAATCAGAGGCAGGGAATCAGAGGCGGGGAATCAGAAGCCGGGAATCATATTCCGGGAATCAGAGGCTTGGAATCAGAGGTGGGGAATCTGAGTCCTGGAATCAGAGATGGGGAATCAGAGGCGGGGAATCAGATATGGGGAATCAGAGGCGGGGAATCAGAGGCGGGGAAACAGAGATGGCTTATCAGATATGGGGAATCAGAGGTGGGGAATCAGAGGCGGGGATTCAGAGGCGGGGAAACAGAGTAGGGGTATCAGATATGGGGAACCAGAGGTGGGGAATCGGAGGGCGGGAATCCGAGATGGGTAATCAGAGGCAGGTAATCAGATATGTGGAATCAGAGGCGGGGAATCAGAGGCAGGGAGTCAGATGTGGGGAATCAGAGATGGGGAATCAGAGGCAGGGAATCAGAGGCGGGGAATCAGAAGCGGGGAATCATATTCCGGGAATCAGAGGCTGGGAATCAGAGGTGGGAAATCAGAGATGGGGAATCAGAGGCGGGGAATGAGATATGGGGAATCAGAGGCGGGGAATCAGAGGCGGGGAAACAGAGATGTCTTATCAGATATGGGGAATCAGAGGTGGGGAATCAGAGGCGGTGAATCAGAGATGGGGAATCAGAGGCGGGGAATCAGAGGCAGGAAATCTGACATGGGGAATCAGAGGCGGGGTATCAGAGCTGGGGAATCAGAGGCGGGGAATCAGAGTTGGGGAATCAGAGGTGGGGAATCAGATATGGGGAAACAGAGGCGGGGAATCAGAGGTGAGGAAACAGAGGCAGGGAATCAGATATTGGGAATCAGAGGTGGGGAATCAGAGGCAGGGAATCAGATGTGGGGAATCAGAGCTGGGGAATCAGAGACGGGGAATCTGAGTTTGGGAATCAGAGGCGGGGAATAAGATATGGGGAATCAGAGGCGGGGAATCAGATATGGGCAATCAGAGGAGGGGAATCAGAGGTGGGGCATCAGAGGCGGGAATCAGAATTGGGGAATCAGACATGGGGAATCAGAGAAGGGGAATCAGAGGCAGTGAATCAGAGATGGTGAATCAGAGGCGGGGAATCACAGGGAGGGAATCAGACGCAAGGAATCAGTGGTGATGAATCCAAGATGGGGAATCAGAGGCGGGGAATCAGAGGCAGGGAATTAGACACGGGGAATCAGAGGTGGGGAATCAGAGCTGAGGAATCAGAGGTGGGGAATCAGAGTTGGGGAATCAGAGGCAGGGAATCAGATATGGGGCATCAGAGGCAGGAAATCAGATATGGGGAATCAGAGGCGGGGAATTAGTGGCAGGGAATCAGAGGCGGGGAATCAGAGGCGGGGAATCAGATATGGGGAATCAGAGGCGGGGAATCAGAGGCGGGGAAACAGAGGTGGCTAATCAGATATGGGGAATCAGAGGTGGGGAATCAGAGGCGGTGAATCAGAGATGGGGAATCAGAGGCGGGGAATCATAGCTGGGGAATCAGAGGCGGGGATTCAGAGTTGGGGAATCAGAGGGGGGGTATCAGATATGGGGAATCAGAGGCGGGGAATCAGAGGCGGGGAATCAGATATGGGGAATCAGAGGTGGGTAATCAGAGGCGGTGAATGAGAGATGGGGAATCAGAGGCCGGGAATTAGAGTCAGGGAATCAGATGCGGGTAATCAGAGGTGGGGAATCAGAGCTGGGGAATCAGAGGCGGGGAATCAGAGTTGGGGAATCAGAGGCAGGGAATCAGATATGGGGCATCAGAGGCAGGAAATCAGATATGGGGAATCAGAGGCGGGGAATTAGTGGCAGGGAATCATAGGCGGGGAATCAGAGGCGGGGTATCAGAGGCAGGGAATCAGATGTGGGGAATCAGACATGGGGAATCAGAGGCAGGGAATCAGAGGCGGGGAATCAGAAGCGGGGAATCATAGGCCGTGAATCAGAGGCCGGGAATCAGAGGTGGGGATTCAGATTCCGGGAATCAGAGATGGGGAATCAGAGGCGGGGAATCAGATATGGGGAATCAGAGGCGGGGAATCAGAGGCGGAGAAACAGAGGTGGCTAATCAGATATGGGGAATCAGAGGTGGGGAATCGGAGGCAGTGAATCAGAGTAGGGGAATCAGAGGCAGGGAATCAGAGGCGGGGAATCAGAAGCGGGGAATCATAGGCCGGGAATCAGAGGCCGGGAATCAGAGGTGGGGAATCTGAGTCCGGGAATCAGAGATGGGGAATCAGAGGCGGGGAATCAGATATGGGGAATCAGAGGCGGGGAATCAGAGGCGGGGAAACAGAGATTGCTTATCAGATATGGGGAATCAGAGGTGGGGAATCAGAGGCGGGGAATCAGAAATGGGGAATCAGAGGCGGGGAATCAGAGGCGGGGAAACAGAGCTGAGGAACCAGAGGCGGGGAATCAGATGTGGGGAATCAGAGACGGGAAATCAGATATGGGGAATCAGAGGCGGGGAATCAGAGGCGGGGAAACAGAGGAGGGGTATCAGATATGGGGAACCAGAGGTGGGGAATCAGAGGGCGGGAATCCGAGATGGGTAATCAGAGGCAGGGAATCAGATATGGGGAATCAGAGGCGGGGAATCAGAGGCAGGGAATCAGATGTGGGGAATCAGAGATGGGGAATCAGAGGCAGGGAATCAGAGGCGGGGAATCAGAAGCCGGGAATAATATTCCGGGAATCAGAGGCTTGGAATCAGAGGTGGGGAATCTGAGTCCTGGAATCAGAGATGGGGAATCAGAGGCGGGGAATCAGATATGGGGAATCAGAGGTGGGGAATCAGAGGCGGGGAAACAGAGATGGCTTATCAGATATGGGGAATCAGAAGTGGGGAATCAGAGGCGGGGAATCAGAGGCGGGGAAACAGAGATGGCTTATCAGATATGGGGAATCAGAGGCGGGGATTCAGAGGCGGGGTATCAGAGGCAGGGAATCAGATGTGGGGAATCAGAGCTGGGGAATCAGAGACGGGGAATCAGAGGCCGGGAAACAGAGGCGGGGAATAAGATATGGGGAATCAGAGGCGGGGAATCAGATATGGGCAATCAGAGGAGGGGAATCAGAGGTGGGGCATCAGAGGCGGGAATCAGAATTGAGGAATCAGACATGGGGAATCAGAGAAGGGGAATCAGAGGCAGTGAATCAGAGATGGTGAATCAGAGGCGGGGAATCACAGGGAGGGAATCAGACGCAAGGAATCAGTGGTGATGAATCCAAGATGGGGAATCAGAGGCGGGGAATCAGAGGCAGGGAATAAGATATGGGGAATCAGAGGTGGGGAATCAGAGCTGGGGAATCAGAGGCGGGGAATCAGAGTTGGGGATTCAGAGGCAGGGAATCAGATATGGGGCATCAGAGGCAGGAAAACAGATATGGGGAATCAGAGGCGGGGAATTAGTGGCTGGGAATCAGAGGCGGGGAATCAGAGCTGGGGAATCAGAGGCAGGGATTCTGAGTTTGGAAATCAGAGGCGGGGAATAAGATATGGGGAATCAGAGGCGGGGAATTAGTGGCGGGGAATCAGAGGCGGGGTATCAGAGGCGGGGTATCAGAGGCAGGGAATCAGATGTGGGGAATCAGACATGGGGAATCAGAGGCAGGGAATCAGAGGCGGGGAATCAGAAGCGGGGAATCATAGGCCGGGAATCAGAGGCCGGGAATCAGAGGTGGGGAATCTGAGTCCGGGAATCAGAGATCGGGAATCAGAGGCGGGGAATCAGATATGGGGAATCAGAGGCGGGGTATCAGAGGCGGGGAAACAGAGATTGCTTATCAGATATGGGGAATCAGAGGTGGGGAATCAGAGGCGGGGAATCAGAAATGGGGAATCAGAGGCGGGGAATCAGAGGCGGAGAAACAGAGCTGAGGAACCAGAGGCGGGGAATCAGAGTTGGGGAATCAGAGACGGGGAATCAGATATGGGGAATCAGAGGCGGGGAATCAGAGGCGGGGAAACAGAGGAGGGGTATCAGATATGGGGAACCAGAGGTGGGGAATCAGAGGGCGGGAATCCGAGATGGGTAATCAGAGGCAGGGAATCAGATATGGGGAATCAGAGGCGGGGAATCAGAGGCAGGGAATCAGATGTGTGGAATCAGAGATGGGGAATCAGAGGCAGGGAATCAGAGGCGGGGAATCAGAAGCCGGGAATCATATTCCGGGAATCAGAGGCTTGGAATCAGAGGTGGGGAATCTGAGTCCTGGAATCAGAGATGGGGAATCAGAGGCGGGGAATCAGATATGGGGAATCAGAGGCGGGGAATCAGAGGCGGGGAAACAGAGATGGCTTATCAGATATGGGGAATCAGAGGTGGGGAATCAGAGGCGGGGATTCAGAGGCGGGGAAACAGAGTAGGGGTATCAGATATGGGGAACCAGAGGTGGGGAATCGGAGGGCGGGAATCCGAGATGGGTAATCAGAGGCAGGGAATCAGATATGTGGAATCAGAGGCGGGGAATCAGAGGCAGGGAGTCAGATGTGGGGAATCAGAGATGGGGAATCAGAGGCAGGGAATCAGAGGCGGGGAATCAGAAGCGGGGAATCATATTCCGGGAATCAGAGGCTGGGAATCAGAGGTGGGAAATCAGAGATGGGGAATCAGAGGCGGGGAATCAGATATGGGGAATCAGAGGCGGGGAATCAGAGGCGGGGAAACAGAGATGTCTTATCAGATATGGGGAATCAGAGGTGGGGAATCAGAGGCGGTGAATCAGAGATGGGGAATCAGAGGCGGGGAATCAGAGGCAGGAAATCTGACATGGGGAATCAGAGGCGGGGTATCAGAGCTGGGGAATCAGAGGCGGGGAATCAGAGTTGGGGAATCAGAGGTGGGGAATCAGATATGGGGAAACAGAGGCGGGGAATCAGAGGTGGGGAAACAGAGGCAGGGAATCAGATATTGGGAATCAGAGGTGGGGAATCAGAGGCAGGGAATCAGATGTGGGGAATCAGAGCTGGGGAATCAGAGACGGGGAATCTGAGTTTGGGAATCAGAGGCGGGGAATAAGATATGGGGAATCAGAGGCGGGGAATCAGATATGGGCAATCAGAGGAGGGGAATCAGAGGTGGGGCATCAGAGGCGGGAATCAGAATTGGGGAATCAGACATGGGGAATCAGAGAAGGGGAATCAGAGGCAGTGAATCAGAGATGGTGAATCAGAGGCGGGGAATCACAGGGAGGGAATCAGACGCAAGGAATCAGTGGTGATGAATCCAAGATGGGGAATCAGAGGCGGGGAATCAGAGGCAGGGAATTAGACACGGGGAATCAGAGGTGGGGAATCAGAGCTGAGGAATCAGAGGTGGGGAATCAGAGTTGGGGAATCAGAGGCAGGGAATCAGATATGGGGCATCAGAGGCAGGAAATCAGATATGGGGAATCAGAGGCGGGGAATTAGTGGCAGGGAATCAGAGGCGGGGAATCAGAGGCGGGGAATCAGATATGGGGAATCAGAGGCGGGGAATCAGAGGCGGGGAAACAGAGGTGGCTAATCAGATATGGGGAATCAGAGGTGGGGAATCAGAGGCGGTGAATCAGAGATGGGGAATCAGAGGCGGGGAATCATAGCTGGGGAATCAGAGGCGGGGATTCAGAGTTGGGGAATCAGAGGCGGGGTATCAGATATGGGGAATCAGAGGCGGGGAATCAGAGGCAGGGAATCAGATATGGGGAATCAGAGGTGGGTAATCAGAGGCTGTGAATGAGAGATGGGGAATCAGAGGCCGGGAATTAGAGTCAGGGAATCAGATGCGGGTAATCAGAGGTGGGGAATCAGAGCTGGGGAATCAGAGGCGGGGAATCAGAGTTGGGGAATCAGAGGCAGGGAATCAGATATGGGGCATCAGAGGCAGGAAATCAGATATGGGGAATCAGAGGCGGGGAATTAGTGGCAGGGAATCAGAGGCGGGGAATCAGAGGCGGGGTATCAGAGGCAGGGAATCAGATGTGGGGAATCAGACATGGGGAATCAGAGGCAGGGAATCAGAGGCGGGGAATCAGAAGCGGGGAATCATAGGCCGTGAATCAGAGGCCGGGAATCTGAGGTGGGGATTCAGATTCCGGGAATCAGAGATGGGGAATCAGAGGCGGGGAATCAGATATGGGGAATCAGAGGCGGGGAATCAGAGGCGGAGAAACAGAGGTGGCTAATCAGATATGGGGAATCAGAGGTGGGGAATCGGAGGCAGTGAATCAGAGATGGGGAATCAGAGGCAGGGAATCAGAGGCGGGGAATCAGAAGCGGGGAATCATAGGCCGGGAATCAGAGGCCGGGAATCAGAGGTGGGGAATCTGAGTCCGGGAATCAGAGATGGGGAATCAGAGGCGGGGAATCAGATATGGGGAATCAGAGGCGGGGAATCAGAGGCGGGGAAACAGAGATTGCTTATCAGATATGGGGAATCAGAGGTGGGGAATTAGAGGCGGGGAATCAGAAATGGGGAATCAGAGGCGGGGAATCAGAGGCGGGGAAACAGAGCTGAGGAACCAGAGGCGGGGAATCAGATGTGGGGAATCAGAGACGGGAAATCAGATATGGGGAATCAGAGGCGGGGAATCAGAGGCGGGGAAACAGAGGAGGGGTATCAGATATGGGGAACCAGAGGTGGGGAATCAGAGGGCGGGAATCCGAGATGGGTAATCAGAGGCAGGGAATCAGATATGGGGAATCAGAGGCGGGGAATCAGAGGCAGGGAATCAGATGTGGGGAATCAGAGATGGGGAATCAGAGGCAGGGAATCAGAGGCGGGGAATCAGAAGCCGGGAATAATATTCCGGGAATCAGAGGCTTGGAATCAGAGGTGGGGAATCTGAGTCCTGGAATCAGAGATGGGGAATCAGAGGCGGGGAATCAGATATGGGGAATCAGAGGCGGGGAATCAGAGGCGGGGAAACAGAGATGGCTTATCAGATATGGGGAATCAGAAGTGGGGAATCAGAGGCGGGGAATCAGAGGCGGGGAAACAGAGATGGCTTATCAGATATGGGGAATCAGAGGCGGGGATTCAGAGGCGGGGTATCAGAGGCAGGGAATCAGATGTGGGGAATCAGAGCTGGGGAATCAGAGACGGGGAATCAGAGGCCGGGAAACAGAGGCGGGGAATAAGATATGGGGAATCAGAGGCGGGGAATCAGATATGGGCAATCAGAGGAGGGGAATCAGAGGTGGGGCATCAGAGGCGGGAATCAGAATTGAGGAATCAGACATGGGGAATCAGAGAAGGGGTATCAGAGGCAGTGAATCAGAGATGGTGAATCAGAGGCGGGGAATCACAGGGAGGGAATCAGACGCAAGGAATCAGTGGTGATGAATCCAAGATGGGGAATCAGAGGCGGGGAATCAGAGGCAGGGAATAAGATATGGGGAATCAGAGGTGGGGAATCAGAGCTGGGGAATCAGAGGCGGGGAATCAGAGTTGGGGAATCAGAGGCAGGGAATCAGATATGGGGCATCAGAGGCAGGAAAACAGATATGGGGAATCAGAGGCGGGGAATTAGTGGCTGGGAATCAGAGGCGGGGAATCAGAGGCGGGGTATCAGAGGCAGGGAATCAGATGTGGGGAATCAGACATGGGGAATCATAGGCCGGGAATCAGAGGCCGGGAAACAGAGGCGGGGAATCGGATATGGGGAATCAGAGGCGGGGAATCAGAGGCGGGGAAACAGAGATGGCTTATCAGATATGGGGAATCAGAGGCGGGGAATCAGAGGCGGGGTATCAGAGGCAGGGAATCAGATGTGGGGAATCAGAGCTGGGGAATCAGAGACGGGGAATCAGAGGCCGGGAAACAGAGGCGGGGAATAAGATATGGGGAATCAGAGGCGGGGAATCAGATATGGGCAATCAGAGGAGGGGAATCAGAGGTGGGGCATCAGAGGCGGGAATCAGAATTGAGGAATCAGACATGGGGAATCAGAGAAGGGGAATCAGAGGCAGTGAATCAGAGATGGTGAATCAGAGGCGGGGAATCACAGGGAGGGAATCAGACGCAAGGAATCAGTGGTGATGAATCCAAGATGGGGAATCAGAGGCGGGGAATCAGAGGCGGGGAATAAGATATGGGGAATCAGAGGCGGGGAATTAGTGGCGGGGAATCAGAGGCGGGGTATCAGAGGCGGGGTATCAGAGGCAGGGAATCAGATGTGGGGAATCAGACATGGGGAATCAGAGGCAGGGAATCAGAGGCGGGGAATCAGAAGCGGGGAATCATAGGCCGGGAATCAGAGGCCGGGAATCAGAGGTGGGGAATCTGAGTCCGGGAATCAGAGATCGGGAATCAGAGGCGGGGAATCAGATATGGGGAATCAGAGGCGGGGAATCAGAGGCGGGGAAACAGAGATTGCTTATCAGATATGGGGAATCAGAGGTGGGGAATCAGAGGCGGGGAATCAGAAATGGGGAATCAGAGGCGGGGAATCAGAGGCGGAGAAACAGAGCTGAGGAACCAGAGGCGGGGAATCAGAGTTGGGGAATCAGAGACGGGGAATCAGATATGGGGAATCAGAGGCGGGGAATCAGAGGCGGGGAAACAGAGGAGGGGTATCAGATATGGGGAACCAGAGGTGGGGAATCAGAGGGCGGGAATCCGAGATGGGTAATAAGAGGCAGGGAATCAGATATGGGGAATCAGAGGCGGGGAATCAGAGGCAGGGAATCAGATGTGTGGAATCAGAGATGGGGAATCAGAGGCAGGGAATCAGAGGCGGGGAATCAGAAGCCGGGAATCATATTCCGGGAATCAGAGGCTTGGAATCAGAGGTGGGGAATCTGAGTCCTGGAATCAGAGATGGGGAATCAGAGGCGGGGAATCAGATATGGGGAATCAGAGGCGGGGAATCAGAGGCGGGGAAACAGAGATGGCTTATCAGATATGGGGAATCAGAAGTGGGGAATCAGAGGCGGGGAATCAGAGGCGGGGAAACAGAGTAGGGGTATCAGATATGGGGAATCAGAGGCGGGGAATCAGAGGCGGGGTATCAGAGGCAGGGAATCAGATGTGGGGAATCAGAGCTGGGGAATCAGAGACGGGGAATCAGAGGCAGGGAAACAGAGGCGGGGAATAAGATATGGGGAATCAGAGGCGGGGAATCAGATATGGGCAATCAGAGGAGGGGAATCAGAGGTGGGGCATCAGAGGCGGGAATCAGAATTGAGGAATCAGACATGGGGAATCAGAGAAGGGGAATCAGAGGCAGTGAATCAGAGATGGTGAATCAGAGGCGGGGAATCACAGGGAGGGAATCAGACGCAAGGAATCAGTGGTGATGAATCCAAGATGGGGAATCAGAGGCGGGGAATCAGAGGCAGGGAATTAGACACGGGGAATCAGAGGTGGGGAATCAGAGCTGGGGAATCAGAGGCGGGGAATCAGAGTTGGGGAATCAGAGGCAGGGAATCAGATATGGGGCATCAGAGGCAGGAAAACAGATATGGGGAATCAGAGGCGGGGAATTAGTGGCAGGGAATCAGAGGCGGGGAATCAGAGGCGGGGTATCAGAGGCAGGGAATCAGATGTGGGGAATCAGACATGGGGAATCATAGGCCGGGAATCAGAGGCCGGGAAACAGAGGCGGGGAATCGGATATGGGGAATCAGAGGCGGGGAATCAGAGGTGGAGAAACAGAGGTGGCTAATCAGATATGGGGAATTAGAGGTGGGGAATCAGACGCAGTGCATCAGAGATGGGGAATCAGGCGGGGAATCAGAAGCGGGGAATCATAGGCCGGGAATCAGAGGCCGGGAATCAGAGGTGGGGAATCTGAGTCCGGGAATCAGAGATGGGGAATCAGTTGCGGGGAATCAGATATGGGGAATCAGAGGCGGGGAGTCAGAGGCGGGGAAACAGAGATTGCTTATCAGATATGGGGAATCAGAGGTGGGGAATCAGAGGCGGGGAATCAGATATGGGGAATCAGAGGCGGGGAATCAGAGGCGGGGAAACAGAGGTGGCTAATCAGATATGGGGAATCAGAGGTGGGGAATCAGAGGCGGTGAATCAGAGATGGGGAATCAGAGGCGGGGAATCAGAGGCAGGGAATCAGACACAGGGAATCAGAGGCGGGGAATCAGAGCTGGGGAATCAGAGTCGGGGAATCAGAGTTGGGGAATCAGAGGTGGGGAATCAGATATGGGGAAACAGAGGCGGGGAATCAGAGGCGGGGTAACAGAGGCGGGGAATCAGATATTGGGAATCAGAGGTGGGGAATCAGAGGCAGGGAATCAGATGAGGGGAATCAGTGCTGGGGAATCAGAGGCGGGGAATCAGAATTTGGGAATCAGAGATGGGGAATCAGAGGCGGGGATTCAGAGTTGGGGAATCAGAGGCGGGGTATCAGATATGGGGAATCAGAGGCGGGGAATCAGAGGCGGGGAAACTGAGGCGGGGAATCAGCTATGGGGAATCATGGGTGGGGAATCAGAGGCGGTGAATCAGAGATGGGGAATCAGAGGCCGGGAATTAGATTCAGGGAATCAGACGCGGGTAATCAGAGGTGGGGAATCAGAGCTGGGGATTCAGAGGCGGGGAATCAGAGTCGGGAAATCAGAGGCGGGGAATCAGAGATGGGGAATCAGAGGCGGGGAATCAGAGGCCGGGAATCAGAGGCCGGGAATCAGTTGTGGGGAATCAGAGGCCGGGAATTAGCGGTGGTGAATCAGAGATGGGGAATCAGACGCGGGGATTCAGAGGCGGGGAATCAGACGCGGGGAATCAGAGGCAGGGAATCAGAGGTGGGGAATCAGAGGCGGGGAATCTGAGTTTGGGAATCAGAGGCGGGGAATAAGATATGGGGAATCAGAGGCGGGGAATCAGATATGGGGAATCAGGGGAGGGGAATCAGAGGTGGGGCATCAGAGGCGGGAATCAGATTTGGGGAATCAGACATGGTGAATCAGAGGTGGGGAATCACAGGCAGGGAATCAGACGCAGGGAATCAGTGGTGGAGAATCAGAGATGGGGAATCAGAGGCGGGGAATCAGAGGCAGGGTATCAGACACGGGGAATCAGAGGCGGGGAATCAGAGCTGAGGAACCAGAGGCGGGGAATCAGAGTTGGGGAATCAGAGACGGGGAATCAGATATGGGGAATCAGAGGCGGGGAATCAGAGGCGGGGAAACAGAGGAGGGGTATCAGATATGGGGAACCAGAGGTGGGGAATCAGAGGGCGGGAATCCGAGATGGGTAATCAGAGGCAGGGAATCAGATATGGGGAATCAGAGGCGGGGAATCAGAGGCAGGGAATCAGATGTGTGGAATCAGAGATGGGGAATCAGAGGCAGGGAATCAGAGGCGGGGAATCAGAAGCCGGGAATCATATTCCGGGAATCAGAGGCTTGGAATCAGAGGTGGGGAATCTGAGTCCTGGAATCAGAGATGGGGAATCAGAGGCGGGGAATCAGATATGGGGAATCAGAGGCGGGGAATCAGAGGCGGGGAAACAGAGATGGCTTATCAGATATGGGGAATCAGAGGTGGGGAATCAGAGGCGGGGATTCAGAGGCGGGGAAACAGAGTAGGGGTATCAGATATGGGGAACCAGAGGTGGGGAATCGGAGGGCGGGAATGCGAGATGGGTAATCAGAGGCAGGGAATCAGATATGTGGAATCAGAGGCGGGGAATCAGAGGCAGGGAGTCAGATGTGGGGAATCATAGATGGGGAATCAGAGGCAGGGAATCAGAGGCGGGGAATCAGAAGCGGGGAATCATATTCCGGGAATCAGAGGCTGGGAATCAGAGGTGGGAATTCAGAGATGGGGAATCAGAGGCGGGGAATCAGATATGGGGAATCAGAGGCGGGGAATCAGAGGCGGGGAAACAGAGATGTCTTATCAGATATGGGGAATCAGAGGTGGGGAATCAGAGGCGGTGAATCAGAGATGGGGAATCAGAGGCGGGGAATCAGAGGCAGGAAATCTGACATGGGGAATCAGAGGCGGGGTATCAGAGCTGGGGAATCAGAGGCGGGGAATCAGAGTTGGGGAATCAGAGGTGGGGAATCAGATATGGGGAAACAGAGGCGGGGAATCAGAGGTGGGGAAACAGAGGCAGGGAATCAGATATTGGGAATCAGAGGTGGGGAATCAGAGGCAGGGAATCAGATGTGGGGAATCAGAGCTGGGGAATCAGAGACGGGGAATCAGAGCTGGGGAATCAGAGACGGGGAATCTGAGTTTGGGAATCAGAGGCGGGGAATAAGATATGGGGAATCAGAGGCGGGGAATCAGAGATGGTGAATCAGAGGCGGGGAATCACAGGGAGGGAATCAGACGCAAGGAATCAGTGGTGATGAATCCAAGATGGGGAATCAGAGGCGGGGAATCAGAGGCAGGGAATTAGACACGGGGAATCAGAGGTGGGGAATCAGAGCTGGGGAATCAGAGGCGGGGAATCAGAGTTGGGGAATCAGAGGCAGGGAATCAGATATGGGGCATCAGAGGCAGGAAAACAGATATGGGGAATCAGAGGCGGGGAATTAGTGGCAGGGAATCAGAGGCGGGGAATCAGAGGCGGGGTATCAGAGGCAGGGAATCAGATGTGGGGAATCAGACATGGGGAATCATAGGCCGGGAATCAGAGGCCGGGAAACAGAGGTGGGGATTCACAGTCCGGGAATCAGAGATGGGGAATCAGAGGCGGGGAATCGGATATGGGGAATCAGAGGCGGGGAATCAGAGGTGGAGAAACAGAGGTGGCTAATCAGATATGGGGAATTAGAGGTGGGGAATCAGACGCAGTGCATCAGAGATGGGGAATCAGGCGGGGAATCAGAAGCGGGGAATCATAGGCCGGGAATCAGAGGCCGGGAATCAGAGGTGGGGAATCTGAGTCCGGGAATCAGAGATGGGGAATCAGTTGCGGGGAATCAGATATGGGGAATCAGAGGCGGGGAATCAGAGGCGGGGTAACAGAGATTGCTTATCAGATATGGGGAATCAGAGGTGGGGAATCAGAGGCGGGGAATCAGATATGGGGAATCAGAGGCGGGGAATCAGAGGCGGGGAAACAGAGGTGGCTAATCAGATATGGGGAATCAGAGGTGGGGAATCAGAGGCGGTGAATCAGAGATGGGGAATCAGAGGCGGGGAATCAGAGGCAGGGAATCAGACACAGGGAATCAGAGGCGGGGATTCAGAGCTGGGGAATCAGAGGCGGGCAATCAGAGTTGGGGAATCAGAGGTGGGGAATCAGATATGGGGAAACAGAGGCGGGGAATCAGAGGCGGGGTAACAGAGGCGGGGAATCAGATATTGGGAATCAGAGGTGGGGAATCAGAGGCAGGGAATCAGATGAGGGGAATCAGTGCTGGGGAATCAGAGGCGGGGAATCAGAATTTGGGAATCAGAGATGGGGAATCAGAGGCGCTGATTCAGAGTTGGGGAATCAGAGGCGGGGTATCGGATATGGGGAATCAGAGGCGGGGAATCAGAGGCGGGGAAACTGAGGCGGGGAATCAGATATGGGGAATCATGGGTGGGGAATCAGAGGCGGTGAATCAGAGATGGGGAATCAGAGGCCGGAAATTAGATTCAGGGAATCAGACGCGGGTAATCAGAGGTGGGGAATCAGAGCTGGGGATTCAGAGGCGGGGAATCAGAGTCGGGAAATCAGAGGCGGGGAATCAGAGATGGGGAATCAGAGGCGGGGAATCAGAGGCCGGGAATCAGAGGCCGGGAATCAGTTGTGGGGAATCAGAGGCCGGGAATTAGCGGTGGTGAATCAGAGATGGGGAATCAGACGCGGGGATTCAGAGGCGGGGAATCAGACGCGGGGAATCAGAGGCAGGGAATCAGAGGTGGGGAATCAGAGGCGGGGAATCTGAGTTTGGGAATCAGAGGCGGGGAATAAGATATGGGGAATCAGAGGCGGGGAATCAGATATGGGGAATCAGGGGAGGGGAATCAGAGGTGGGGCATCAGAGGCGGGAATCAGATTTGGGGAATCAGACATGGTGAAACAGAGGTGGGGAATCACAGGCAGGGAATCAGACGCAGGGAATCAGTGGTGGAGAATCAGAAATGGGGAATCAGAGGCGGGGAATCAGAGGCAGGGTATCAGACACGGGGAATCAGAGGCGGGGAATCAGAGCTGGGGAATCAGAGGCGGGGAATAAGTGTTGGGGAATCAGAGGTGGGGAATCAGATATGGGGAAACAGATGCGGGGAATCAGAGGTGGGGAAACAGAGGCAGGGAATCAGATATTTGGAATCAGAGGTGGGGAAACAGAGGCAGGGAATCAGAGGTGGGGAATCAGTGGCAGGGAATCAGATGTGGGGAATCAGAGCTGGGGAATCAGAGGCGGGGAATCAGAATTTGGGAATCAGAGATGGGGAATCAGAGATGGGGAATCAGAGGCGGGGAATCAGACGCGGAGTATCAGAGGTGGTTAATCACAGATGGGGAACCAGAGGCAGGGAATCAGAAGCAGGGAATCAGACGCAGGGAATCAGAGGCGGGGAATCATACCTTGGGAATCAGAGGCGGGGATTCAGAGTTGGGGAATCAGAGGCGGGGTATCAGATATGGGGAATCAGAGGTGGGGAATCAGAGGCGGGGAAACTGAGGCGGGGAATCAGATATGGGGAATCAGAGGTGGGGAATCAGAGGCGGTGAATCAGAGATGGGGAATCAGAGGCCGGGAATTAGATTCAGGGAATCAGACGCGGGTAATCAGAGGTGGGGAATCAGAGCTGGGGATTCAGAGGCGGGGAATCAGAGTCGGGGAATCAGAGGCGGGGAATCAGAGATGGGGAATCAGAGGCGGGGAATCAGAGGCCGGGAATCAGAGGCCGGGAATCAGTTGTGGGGAATCAGAGGCCGGGAATTAGCGGTGGTGAATCAGAGATGGGGAATCAGAGGCGGGGATTCAGAGGCGGGGAATCAGACGTGGGGAATCAGAGGCGGGGAATCAGAGCTGGGGAATCAGAGGCGGGGAATCTGAGTTTGGGAATCAGAGGCGGGGAATAAGATATGGGGAATCAAAGGCGGGGAATCAGATATGGGGAATCAGAGGAGGGGAATCAGAGGCAGGGAATCAGATGTGGGGAATCAGAGCTGGGGAATCAGAGACGGGGAATCAGAGCTGGGGAATCAGAGACGGGGAATCTGAGTTTGGGAATCAGAGGCGGGGAATAAGATATGGGGAATCAGAGGCGGGGAATCAGAGATGGTGAATCAGAGGCGGGGAATCACAGGGAGGGAATCAGACGCAAGGAATCAGTGGTGATGAATCCAAGATGGGGAATCAGAGGCGGGGAATCAGAGGCAGGGAATTAGACACGGGGAATCAGAGGTGGGGAATCAGAGCTGGGGAATCAGAGGCGGGGAATCAGAGTTGGGGAATCAGAGGCAGGGAATCAGATATGGGGCATCAGAGGCAGGAAAACAGATATGGGGAATCAGAGGCGGGGAATTAGTGGCAGGGAATCAGAGGCGGGGAATCAGAGGCGGGGTATCAGAGGCAGGGAATCAGATGTGGGGAATCAGACATGGGGAATCATAGGCCGGGAATCAGAGGCCGGGAAACAGAGGTGGGGATTCACAGTCCGGGAATCAGAGATGGGGAATCAGAGGCGGGGAATCGGATATGGGGAATCAGAGGCGGGGAATCAGAGGTGGAGAAACAGAGGTGGCTAATCAGATATGGGGAATTAGAGGTGGGGAATCAGACGCAGTGCATCAGAGATGGGGAATCAGGCGGGGAATCAGAAGCGGGGAATCATAGGCCGGGAATCAGAGGCCGGGAATCAGAGGTGGGGAATCTGAGTCCGGGAATCAGAGATGGGGAATCAGTTGCGGGGAATCAGATATGGGGAATCAGAGGCGGGGAATCAGAGGCGGGGAAACAGAGATTGCTTATCAGATATGGGGAATCAGAGGTGGGGAATCAGAGGCGGGGAATCAGATATGGGGAATCAGAGGCGGGGAATCAGAGGCGGGGAAACAGAGGTGGCTAATCAGATATGGGGAATCAGAGGTGGGGAATCAGAGGCGGTGAATCAGAGATGGGGAATCAGAGGCGGGGAATCAGAGGCAGGGAATCAGACACAGGGAATCAGAGGCGGGGATTCAGAGCTGGGGAATCAGAGGCGGGCAATCAGAGTTGGGGAATCAGAGGTGGGGAATCAGATATGGGGAAACAGAGGCGGGGAATCAGAGGCGGGGTAACAGAGGCGGGGAATCAGATATTGGGAATCAGAGGTGGGGAATCAGAGGCAGGGAATCAGATGAGGGGAATCAGTGCTGGGGAATCAGAGGCGGGGAATCAGAATTTGGGAATCAGAGATGGGGAATCAGAGGCGCTGATTCAGAGTTGGGGAATCAGAGGCGGGGTATCAGATATGGGGAATCAGAGGCGGGGAATCAGAGGCGGGGAAACTGAGGCGGGGAATCAGATATGGGGAATCATGGGTGGGGAATCAGAGGCGGTGAATCAGAGATGGGGAATCAGAGGCCGGAAATTAGATTCAGGGAATCAGACGCGGGTAATCAGAGGTGGGGAATCAGAGCTGGGGATTCAGAGGCGGGGAATCAGAGTCGGGAAATCAGAGGCGGGGAATCAGAGATGGGGAATCAGAGGCGGGGAATCAGAGGCCGGGAATCAGAGGCCGGGAATCAG
This sequence comes from Narcine bancroftii, assembly GCF_036971445.1. Classification (NCBI taxonomy): domain Eukaryota; kingdom Metazoa; phylum Chordata; class Chondrichthyes; order Torpediniformes; family Narcinidae; genus Narcine; species Narcine bancroftii. Next base: position 3,084,417 of record NW_027211797.1, read on the forward strand.
TTGTGGGGAATCAGAGGCCGGGAATTAGCGGTGGTGAATCAGAGATGGGGAATCAGACGCGGGGATTCAGAGGCGGGGAATCAGACGCGGGGAATCAGAGGCAGGGAATCAGAGGTGGGGAATCAGAGGCGGGGAATCTGAGTTTGGGAATCAGAGGCGGGGAATAAGATATGGGGAATCAGAGGCGGGGAATCAGATATGGGGAATCAGGGGAGGGGAATCAGAGGTGGGGCATCAGAGGCGGGAATCAGATTTGGGGAATCAGACATGGTGAAACAGAGGTGGGGAATCACAGGCAGGGAATCAGACGCAGGGAATCAGTGGTGGAGAATCAGAAATGGGGAATCAGAGGCGGGGAATCAGAGGCAGGGTATCAGACACGGGGAATCAGAGGCGGGGAATCAGAGCTGGGGAATCAGAGGCGGGGAATAAGTGTTGGGGAATCAGAGGTGGGGAATCAGATATGGGGAAACAGATGCGGGGAATCAGAGGTGGGGAAACAGAGGCAGGGAATCAGATATTGGGAATCAGAGGTGGGGAAACAGAGGCAGGGAATCAGAGGTGGGGAATCAGTGGCAGGGAATCAGATGTGGGGAATCAGAGCTGGGGAATCAGAGGCGGGGAATCAGAATTTGGGAATCAGAGATGGGGAATCAGAGATGGGGAATCAGAGGCGGGGAATCAGACGCGGAGTATCAGAGGTGGTTAATCACAGATGGGGAACCAGAGGCAGGGAATCAGAAGCAGGGAATCAGACGCAGGGAATCAGAGGCGGGGAATCATACCTTGGGAATCAGAGGCGGGGATTCAGAGTTGGGGAATCAGAGGCGGGGTATCAGATATGGGGAATCAGAGGTGGGGAATCAGAGGCGGGGAAACTGAGGCGGGGAATCAGATATGGGGAATCAGAGGTGGGGAATCAGAGGCGGTGAATCAGAGATGGGGAATCAGAGGCCGGGAATTAGATTCAGGGAATCAGACGCGGGTAATCAGAGGTGGGGAATCAGAGCTGGGGATTCAGAGGCGGGGAATCAGAGTCGGGGAATCAGAGGCGGGGAATCAGAGATGGGGAATCAGAGGCGGGGAATCAGAGGCCGGGAATCAGAGGCCGGGAATCAGTTGTGGGGAATCAGAGGCCGGGAATTAGCGGTGGTGAATCAGAGATGGGGAATCAGAGGCGGGGATTCAGAGGCGGGGAATCAGACGTGGGGAATCAGAGGCGGGGAATCAGAGCTGGGGAATCAGAGGCGGGGAATCTGAGTTTGGGAATCAGAGGCGGGGAATAAGATATGGGGAATCAAAGGCGGGGAATCAGATATGGGGAATCAGAGGAGGGGAATCAGAGGCAGGGAATCAGATGTGGGGAATCAGAGCTGGGGAATCAGACATGGGGAATCTGAGTTTGGGAATCAGAGGCGGGGAATCAGAGGTTGCGAATCAGATATGGGGAAACAGAGGCGGGGAATCAGAGGTGGTGAAACAGAGGCAGGGAATCAGATATTGGGAATCAGAGGTGGGGAATCAGAGGCAGGGTATCAGATGTGGGGAATCAAAGCTGGGGAATCAGAGGCAGGGATTCTGAGTTTGGGAATCAGAGGCGGGGAATAAGATATGGGGAATCAGAGGCGGGGAATTAGTGGCGGGGAATCAGAGGCGGGGTATCAGAGGCGGGGTATCAGAGGCAGGGAATCAGATGTGGGGAATCAGACATGGGGAATCAGAGGCAGGGAATCAGAGGCGGGGAATCAGAAGCGGGGAATCATAGGCCGGGAATCAGAGGCCGGGAATCAGAGGTGGGGAATCTGAGTCCGGGAATCAGAGATCGGGAATCAGAGGCGGGGAATCAGATATGGGGAATCAGAGGCGGGGAATCAGAGGCGGGGAAACAGAGATTGCTTATCAGATATGGGGAATCAGAGGTGGGGAATCAGAGGCGGGGAATCAGAAATGGGGAATCAGAGGCGGGGAATCAGAGGCGGAGAAACAGAGCTGAGGAACCAGAGGCGGGGAATCAGAGTTGGGGAATCAGAGACGGGGAATCAGATATGGGGAATCAGAGGCGGGGAATCAGAGGCGGGGAAACAGAGATGGCTTATCAGATATGGGGAACCAGAGGTGGGGAATCAGAGGGCGGGAATCCGAGATGGGTAATCAGAGGCAGGGAATCAGATATGGGGAATCAGAGGCGGGGAATCAGAGGCAGGGAATCAGATGTGTGGAATCAGAGATGGGGAATCAGAGGCAGGGAATAAGAGGCGGGGAATCAGAAGCCGGGAATCATATTCCGGGAATCAGAGGCTTGGAATCAGAGGTGGGGAATCTGAGTCCTGGAATCAGAGATGGGGAATCAGAGGCGGGGAATCAGATATGGGGAATCAGAGGCGGGGAATCAGAGGCGGGGAAACAGAGATGGCTTATCAGATATGGGGAATCAGAGGTGGGGAATCAGAGGCGGGGATTCAGAGGCGGGGAAACAGAGTAGGGGTATCAGATATGGGGAACCAGAGGTGGGGAATCGGAGGGCGGGAATCCGAGATGGGTAATCAGAGGCAGGGAATCAGATATGTGGAATCAGAGGCGGGGAATCAGAGGCAGGGAGTCAGATGTGGGGAATCAGAGATGGGGAATCAGAGGCAGGGAATCAGAGGCGGGGAATCAGAAGCGGGGAATCATATTCCGGGAATCAGAGGCTGGGAATCAGAGGTGGGAAATCAGAGATGGGGAATCAGAGGCGGGGAATCAGATATGGGGAATCAGAGGCGGGGAATCAGAGGCGGGGAAACAGAGATGTCTTATCAGATATGGGGAATCAGAGGTGGGGAATCAGAGGCGGTGAATCAGAGATGGGGAATCAGAGGCGGGGAATCAGAGGCAGGAAATCTGACATGGGGAATCAGAGGCGGGGTATCAGAGCTGGGGAATCAGAGGCGGGGAATCAGAGTTGGGGAATCAGAGGTGGGGAATCAGATATGGGGAAACAGAGGCGGGGAATCAGAGGTGGGGAAACAGAGGCAGGGAATCAGATATTGGGAATCAGAGGTGGGGAATCAGAGGCAGGGAATCAGATGTGGGGAATCAGAGCTGGGGAATCAGAGACGGGGAATCTGAGTTTGTGAATCAGAGGCGGGGAATAAGATATGGGGAATCAGAGGCGGGGAATCAGATATGGGCAATCAGAGGAGGGGAATCAGAGGTGGGGCATCAGAGGCGGGAATCAGAATTGGGGAATCAGACATGGGGAATCAGAGAAGGGGAATCAGAGGCAGTGAATCAGAGATGGTGAATCAGAGGCGGGGAATCACAGGGAGGGAATCAGACGCAAGGAATCAGTGGTGATGAATCCAAGATGGGGAATCAGAGGCGGGGAATCAGAGGCAGGGAATTAGACACGGGGAATCAGAGGTGGGGAATCAGAGCTGAGGAATCAGAGGTGGGGAATCAGAGTTGGGGAATCAGAGGCAGGGAATCAGATATGGGGCATCAGAGGCAGGAAATCAGATATGGGGAATCAGAGGCGGGGAATTAGTGGCAGGGAATCAGAGGCGGGGAATCAGAGGCGGGGAATCAGATATGGGGAATCAGAGGCGGGGAATCAGAGGCGGGGAAACAGAGGTGGCTAATCAGATATGGGGAATCAGAGGTGGGGAATCAGAGGCGGTGAATCAGAGATGGGGAATCAGAGGCGGGGAATCATAGCTGGGGAATCAGAGGCGGGGATTCAGAGTTGGGGAATCAGAGGCGGGGTATCAGATATGGGGAATCAGAGGCGGGGAATCAGAGGCGGGGAATCAGATATGGGGAATCAGAGGTGGGTAATCAGAGGCGGTGAATGAGAGATGGGGAATCAGAGGCCGGGAATTAGAGTCAGGGAATCAGATGCGGGTAATCAGAGGTGGGGAATCAGAGCTGGGGAATCAGAGGTGGGGAATCAGAGGCGGGGAAACTGAGGCGGGGAATCAGATATGGGGAATCAGAGGTGGGGAATCAGAGGCGGTGAATCAGAGATGGGGAATCAGAGGCCGGGAATTAGATTCAGGGAATCAGACGCGGGTAATCAGAGGTGGGGAATCAGAGCTGGGGATTCAGAGGCGGGGAATCAGAGTCGGGGAATCAGAGGCGGGGAATCAGAGATGGGGAATCAGAGGCGGGGAATCAGAGGCCGGGAATCAGAGGCCGGGAATCAGTTGTGGGGAATCAGAGGCCGGGAATTAGCGGTGGTGAATCAGAGATGGGGAATCAGAGGCGGGGATTCAGAGGCGGGGAATCAGACGTGGGGAATCAGAGGCGGGGAATCAGAGCTGGGGAATCAGAGGCGGGGAATCTGAGTTTGGGAATCAGAGGCGGGGAATAAGATATGGGGAATCAAAGGCGGGGAATCAGATATGGGGAATCAGAGGAGGGGAATCAGAGGCAGGGAATCAGATGTGGGGAATCAGAGCTGGGGAATCAGAGACGGGGAATCAGAGCTGGGGAATCAGAGACGGGGAATCTGAGTTTGGGAATCAGAGGCGGGGAATAAGATATGGGGAATCAGAGGCGGGGAATCAGAGATGGTGAATCAGAGGCGGGGAATCACAGGGAGGGAATAAGACGCAAGGAATCAGTGGTGATGAATCCAAGATGGGGAATCAGAGGCGGGGAATCAGAGGCAGGGAATTAGACACGGGGAATCAGAGGTGGGGAATCAGAGCTGGGGAATCAGAGGCGGGGAATCAGAGTTGGGGAATCAGAGGCAGGGAATCAGATATGGGGCATCAGAGGCAGGAAAACAGATATGGGGAATCAGAGGCGGGGAATTAGTGGCAGGGAATCAGAGGCGGGGAATCAGAGGCGGGGTATCAGAGGCAGGGAATCAGATGTGGGGAATCAGACATGGGGAATCATAGGCCGGGAATCAGAGGCCGGGAAACAGAGGTGGGGATTCACAGTCCGGGAATCAGAGATGGGGAATCAGAGGCGGGGAATCGGATATGGGGAATCAGAGGCGGGGAATCAGAGGTGGAGAAACAGAGGTGGCTAATCAGATATGGGGAATTAGAGGTGGGGAATCAGACGCAGTGCATCAGAGATGGGGAATCAGGCGGGGAATCAGAAGCGGGGAATCATAGGCCGGGAATCAGAGGCCGGGAATCAGAGGTGGGGAATCTGAGTCCGGGAATCAGAGATGGGGAATCAGTTGCGGGGAATCAGATATGGGGAATCAGAGGCGGGGAATCAGAGGCGGGGAAACAGAGATTGCTTATCAGATATGGGGAATCAGAGGTGGGGAATCAGAGGCGGGGAATCAGATATGGGGAATCAGAGGCGGGGAATCAGAGGCGGGGAAACAGAGGTGGCTAATCAGATATGGGGAATCAGAGGTGGGGAATCAGAGGCGGTGAATCAGAGATGGGGAATCAGAGGCGGGGAATCAGAGGCAGGGAATCAGACACAGGGAATCAGAGGCGGGGATTCAGAGCTGGGGAATCAGAGGCGGGCAATCAGAGTTGGGGAATCAGAGGTGGGGAATCAGATATGGGGAAACAGAGGCGGGGAATCAGAGGCGGGGTAACAGAGGCGGGGAATCAGATATTGGGAATCAGAGGTGGGGAATCAGAGGCAGGGAATCAGATGAGGGGAATCAGTGCTGGGGAATCAGAGGCGGGGAATCAGAATTTGGGAATCAGAGATGGGGAATCAGAGGCGCTGATTCAGAGTTGGGGAATCAGAGGCGGGGTATCAGATATGGGGAATCAGAGGCGGGGAATCAGAGGCGGGGAAACTGAGGCGGGGAATCAGATATGGGGAATCATGGGTGGGGAATCAGAGGCGGTGAATCAGAGATGGGGAATCAGAGGCCGGAAATTAGATTCAGGGAATCAGACGCGGGTAATCAGAGGTGGGGAATCAGAGCTGGGGATTCAGAGGCGGGGAATCAGAGTCGGGAAATCAGAGGCGGGGAATCAGAGATGGGGAATCAGAGGCGGGGAATCAGAGGCCGGGAATCAGAGGCCGGGAATCAGTTGTGGGGAATCAGAGGCCGGGAATTAGCGGTGGTGAATCAGAGATGGGGAATCAGACGCGGGGATTCAGAGGCGGGGAATCAGACGCGGGGAATCAGAGGCAGGGAATCAGAGGTGGGGAATCAGAGGCGGGGAATCTGAGTTTGGGAATCAGAGGCGGGGAATAAGATATGGGGAATCAGAGGCGGGGAATCAGATATGGGGAATCAGGGGAGGGGAATCAGAGGTGGGGCATCAGAGGCGGGAATCAGATTTGGGGAATCAGACATGGTGAAACAGAGGTGGGGAATCACAGGCAGGGAATCAGACGCAGGGAATCAGTGGTGGAGAATCAGAAATGGGGAATCAGAGGCGGGGAATCAGAGGCAGGGTATCAGACACGGGGAATCAGAGGCGGGGAATCAGAGCTGGGGAATCAGAGGCGGGGAATAAGTGTTGGGGAATCAGAGGTGGGGAATCAGATATGGGGAAACAGATGCGGGGAATCAGAGGTGGGGAAACAGAGGCAGGGAATCAGATATTGGGAATCAGAGGTGGGGAAACAGAGGCAGGGAATCAGAGGTGGGGAATCAGTGGCAGGGAATCAGATGTGGGGAATCAGAGCTGGGGAATCAGAGGCGGGGAATCAGAATTTGGGAATCAGAGATGGGGAATCAGAGATGGGGAATCAGAGGCGGGGAATCAGACGCGGAGTATCAGAGGTGGTTAATCACAGATGGGGAACCAGAGGCAGGGAATCAGAAGCAGGGAATCAGACGCAGGGAATCAGAGGCGGGGAATCATACCTTGGGAATCAGAGGCGGGGATTCAGAGTTGGGGAATCAGAGGCGGGGTATCAGATATGGGGAATCAGAGGTGGGGAATCAGAGGCGGGGAAACTGAGGCGGGGAATCAGATATGGGGAATCAGAGGTGGGGAATCAGAGGCGGTGAATCAGAGATGGGGAATCAGAGGCCGGGAATTAGATTCAGGGAATCAGACGCGGGTAATCAGAGGTGGGGAATCAGAGCTGGGGATTCAGAGGCGGGGAATCAGAGTCGGGGAATCAGAGGCGGGGAATCAGAGATGGGGAATCAGAGGCGGGGAATCAGAGGCCGGGAATCAGAGGCCGGGAATCGGTTGTGGGGAATCAGAGGCCGGGAATTAGCGGTGGTGAATCAGAGATGGGGAATCAGAGGCGGGGATTCAGAGGCGGGGAATCAGACGTGGGGAATCAGAGGCGGGGAATCAGAGCTGGGGAATCAGAGGCGGGGAATCTGAGTTTGGGAATCAGAGGCGGGGAATAAGATATGGGGAATCAAAGGCGGGGAATCAGATATGGGGAATCAGAGGAGGGGAATCAGAGGCAGGGAATCAGATGTGGGGAATCAGAGCTGGGGAATCAGACATGGGGAATCTGAGTTTGGGAATCAGAGGCGGGGAATCAGAGGTTGCGAATCAGATATGGGGAAACAGAGGCGGGGAATCAGAGGTGGTGAAACAGAGGCAGGGAATCAGATATTGGGAATCAGAGGTGGGGAATCAGAGGCAGGGTATCAGATGTGGGGAATCAAAGCTGGGGAATCAGAGGCAGGGATTCTGAGTTTGGGAATCAGAGGCGGGGAATAAGATATGGGGAATCAGAGGCGGGGAATTAGTGGCGGGGAATCAGAGGCGGGGTATCAGAGGCGGGGTATCAGAGGCAGGGAATCAGATGTGGGGAATCAGACATGGGGAATCAGAGGCAGGGAATCAGAGGCGGGGAATCAGAAGCGGGGAATCATAGGCCGGGAATCAGAGGCCGGGAATCAGAGGTGGGGAATCTGAGTCCGGGAATCAGAGATCGGGAATCAGAGGCGGGGAATCAGATATGGGGAATCAGAGGCGGGGAATCAGAGGCGGGGAAACAGAGATTGCTTATCAGATATGGGGAATCAGAGGTGGGGAATCAGAGGCGGGGAATCAGAAATGGGGAATCAGAGGCGGGGAATCAGAGGCGGAGAAACAGAGCTGAGGAACCAGAGGCGGGGAATCAGAGTTGGGGAATCAGAGACGGGGAATCAGATATGGGGAATCAGAGGCGGGGAATCAGAGGCGGGGAAACAGAGATGGCTTATCAGATATGGGGAACCAGAGGTGGGGAATCAGAGGGCGGGAATCCGAGATGGGTAATCAGAGGCAGGGAATCAGATATGGGGAATCAGAGGCGGGGAATCAGAGGCAGGGAATCAGATGTGTGGAATCAGAGATGGGGAATCAGAGGCAGGGAATAAGAGGCGGGGAATCAGAAGCCGGGAATCATATTCCGGGAATCAGAGGCTTGGAATCAGAGGTGGGGAATCTGAGTCCTGGAATCAGAGATGGGGAATCAGAGGCGGGGAATCAGATATGGGGAATCAGAGGCGGGGAATCAGAGGCGGGGAAACAGAGATGGCTTATCAGATATGGGGAATCAGAGGTGGGGAATCAGAGGCGGGGATTCAGAGGCGGGGAAACAGAGTAGGGGTATCAGATATGGGGAACCAGAGGTGGGGAATCGGAGGGCGGGAATCCGAGATGGGTAATCAGAGGCAGGGAATCAGATATGTGGAATCAGAGGCGGGGAATCAGAGGCAGGGAGTCAGATGTGGGGAATCAGAGATGGGGAATCAGAGGCAGGGAATCAGAGGCGGGGAATCAGAAGCGGGGAATCATATTCCGGGAATCAGAGGCTGGGAATCAGAGGTGGGAAATCAGAGATGGGGAATCAGAGGCGGGGAATCAGATATGGGGAATCAGAGGCGGGGAATCAGAGGCGGGGAAACAGAGATGTCTTATCAGATATGGGGAATCAGAGGTGGGGAATCAGAGGCGGTGAATCAGAGATGGGGAATCAGAGGCGGGGAATCAGAGGCAGGAAATCTGACATGGGGAATCAGAGGCGGGGTATCAGAGCTGGGGAATCAGAGGCGGGGAATCAGAGTTGGGGAATCAGAGGTGGGGAATCAGATATGGGGAAACAGAGGCGGGGAATCAGAGGTGGGGAAACAGAGGCAGGGAATCAGATATTGGGAATCAGAGGTGGGGAATCAGAGGCAGGGAATCAGATGTGGGGAATCAGAGCTGGGGAATCAGAGACGGGGAATCTGAGTTTGTGAATCAGAGGCGGGGAATAAGATATGGGGAATCAGAGGCGGGGAATCAGATATGGGCAATCAGAGGAGGGGAATCAGAGGTGGGGCATCAGAGGCGGGAATCAGAATTGGGGAATCAGACATGGGGAATCAGAGAAGGGGAATCAGAGGCAGTGAATCAGAGATGGTGAATCAGAGGCGGGGAATCACAGGGAGGGAATCAGACGCAAGGAATCAGTGGTGATGAATCCAAGATGGGGAATCAGAGGCGGGGAATCAGAGGCAGGGAATTAGACACGGGGAATCAGAGGTGGGGAATCAGAGCTGAGGAATCAGAGGTGGGGAATCAGAGTTGGGGAATCAGAGGCAGGGAATCAGATATGGGGCATCAGAGGCAGGAAATCAGATATGGGGAATCAGAGGCGGGGAATTAGTGGCAGGGAATCAGAGGCGGGGAATCAGAGGCGGGGAATCAGATATGGGGAATCAGAGGCGGGGAATCAGAGGCGGGGAAACAGAGGTGGCTAATCAGATATGGGGAATCAGAGGTGGGGAATCAGAGGCGGTGAATCAGAGATGGGGAATCAGAGGCGGGGAATCATAGCTGGGGAATCAGAGGCGGGGATTCAGAGTTGGGGAATCAGAGGCGGGGTATCAGATATGGGGAATCAGAGGCGGGGAATCAGAGGCGGGGAATCAGATATGGGGAATCAGAGGTGGGTAATCAGAGGCGGTGAATGAGAGATGGGGAATCAGAGGCCGGGAATTAGAGTCAGGGAATCAGATGCGGGTAATCAGAGGTGGGGAATCAGAGCTGGGGAATCAGAGGCGGGGAATCAGAGTTGGGGAATCAGAGGCAGGGAATCAGATATGGGGCATCAGAGGCAGGAAATCAGATATGGGGAATCAGAGGCGGGGAATTAGTGGCAGGGAATCAGAGGCGGGGAATCAGAGGCGGGGTATCAGAGGCAGGGAATCAGATGTGGGGAATCAGACATGGGGAATCAGAGGCAGGGAATCAGAGGCGGGGAATCAGAAGCGGGGAATCATAGGCCGTGAATCAGAGGCCGGGAATCAGAGGTGGGGATTCAGATTCCGGGAATCAGAGATGGGGAATCAGAGGCGGGGAATCAGATATGGGGAATCAGAGGCGGGGAATCAGAGGCGGAGAAACAGAGGTGGCTAATCAGATATGGGGAATCAGAGGTGGGGAATCGGAGGCAGTGAATCAGAGATGGGGAATCAGAGGCAGGGAATCAGAGGCGGGGAATCAGAAGCGGGGAATCATAGGCCGGGAATCAGAGGCCGGGAATCAGAGGTGGGGAATCTGAGTCCGGGAATCAGAGATGGGGAATCAGAGGCGGGGAATCAGATATGGGGAATCAGAGGCGGGGAATCAGAGGCGGGGAAACAGAGATTGCTTATCAGATATGGGGAATCAGAGGTGGGGAATCAGAGGCGGGGAATCAGAAATGGGGAATCAGAGGCGGGGAAACAGAGCTGAGGAACCAGAGGCGGGGAATCAGATGTGGGGAATCAGAGACGGGAAATCAGATATGGGGAATCAGAGGCGGGGAATCAGGGGCGGGGAAACAGAGGAGGGGTATCAGATATGGGGAAAAAGAGGTGGGGAATCAGAGGGCGGGAATCCGAGATGGGTAATCAGAGGCAGGGAATCAGATATGGGGAATCAGAGGCGGGGAATCAGGGGCAGGGAATCAGATGTGGGGAATCAGAGATGGGGAATCAGAGGCAGGGAATCAGAGGCGGGGAATCAGAAGCCGGGAATAATATTCCGGGAATCAGAGGCTTGGAATCAGAGATGGGGAATCTGAGTCCTGGAATCAGAGATGGGGAATCAGAGGCGGGGAATCAGATATGGGGAATCAGAGGCGGGGAATCAGAGGCGGGGAAACAGAGATGGCTTATCAGATATGGGGAATCAGAAGTGGGGAATCAGAGGCGGGGAATCAGAGGCGGGGAAACAGAGATGGCTTATCAGATATGGGGAATCAGAGGCGGGGATTCAGAGGCGGGGTATCAGAGGCAGGGAATCAGATGTGGGGAATCAGAGCTGGGGAATCAGAGACGGGGAATCAGAGGCCGGGAAACAGAGGCGGGGAATAAGATATGGGGAATCAGAGGCGGGGAATCAGATATGGGCAATCAGAGGAGGGGAATCAGAGGTGGGGCATCAGAGGCGGGAATCAGAATTGAGGAATCAGACATGGGGAATCAGAGAAGGGGAATCAGAGGCAGTGAATCAGAGATGGTGAATCAGAGGCGGGGAATCACAGGGAGGGAATCAGACGCAAGGAATCAGTGGTGATGAATCCAAGATGGGGAATCAGAGGCGGGGAATCAGAGGCAGGGAATAAGATATGGGGAATCAGAGGTGGGGAATCAGAGCTGGGGAATCAGAGGCGGGGAATCAGAGTTGGGGAATCAGAGGCAGGGAATCAGATATGGGGCATCAGAGGCAGGAAAACAGATATGGGGAATCAGAGGCGGGGAATTAGTGGCAGGGAATCAGAGGCGGGGAATCAGAGGCGGGGTATCAGAGGCAGGGAATCAGATGTGGGGAATCAGACATGGGGAATCATAGGCCGGGAATCAGAGGCCGGGAAACAGAGGCGGGAATCAGAATTGGGGAATCAGACATGGGGAATCAGAGAAGGGGAATCAGAGGCAGTGAATCAGAGATGGTGAATCAGAGGCGGGGAATCACAGGCAGGGAATCAGACGCAGGGAATCAGTGGTGGTGAATCCAAGATGGGGAATCAGAGGCGGGGAATCAGAGGCAGGGAATTAGACACGGGGAATCAGAGGTGGGGAATCAGAGCTGAGGAATCAGAGGCGGGGAATCAGAGTTGGGGAATCAGAGGCTGGGAATCAGATATGGGGCATCAGAGGCAGGGAATCAGATAGGGGAATCAGAGGCGGGGAATCACAGGCAGGGAATCAGACGCAGGGAATCAGTGGTGGTGAATCAGAGATGGGGAATCAGAGGCGGGGAATCAGAGGCAGGGAATCAGACGCGGGGAATCAGAGGCGGGGAATCAGAGCTGAGGAATCAGAGGCGGGGAATCAGAGTTGGGGAATCAGAGGCGGGGAATCAGATATGGGGAATCAGAGGCGGGGAATCAGAGGCGGGGAAACAGAGGGGGGATATCAGATAAGGGGAACCAGAGGTGGGGAATCGGAAGGCGGGAGTCCGAGATGGCGAATCAGAGGCAGGGAATCAGATATGGGGAATCAGAGATGGGGAATCAGAGGCAGGGAATCAGAGGTGGGGAATCAGAAGCGGAGAATCATATTCCGGGAATCAGAGTCTGGGAATCAGAGGTGGGGAATCTGAGTCCGGGAATCAGAGATGGGGAATCAGAGGTGGGGAATCAGATATGGGGAATCAGAGGCGGGTTATCAGAGGCGGGGATACAAAGATGGCTTATCAGATATGGGGAATCAGAGGTGGTGAATCAGAGGCGGTGAATCAGAGATGGGGAATCAGAGGCGGGGAATCAGAGGCAGGGAATCAGACACGGGGAATCAGAGGCGGGGAATCAGAGCAGGGGAATCAGAGGCGGGGAATCAGAGTTGGGGAATCAGAGCTGGGGAATCAGATATGGGGAAACAGAGGCGGGGAATCAGAGTCGGGGAAACAGAGGAGGGGAATCAGATATTGGGAATCAGAGGTGGGGATTCAGAGGCAGAGAATCAGAATTTGGGAATCAGAGATGGGGAATCAGAGCTGGGGAATCAGAGGCGGGGAATCAGAATTTGGGAATCAGAGATGGGGAATCAGAGATGGGGAATCAGAGGTGCGGAATCAGACGTGGAGATTCAGAGGTGGTTAATCACAGATGTGGAATCAGAGGCAGGGAATCAGAAGCAGGGAATCAGACGCGGGGAATCAGAGGTGGGGAATCATAGCTGGGGAATCAGAGGCGGGGAATCAGAGTTGGGGAATCAGAGTTGGGGAATCCGAGGCGGGGTATCAGATATGGGGAATCAGAGGTGGGGAATCAGAGGTGGTGAATCAGAGATGAGGAATCAGAGGCGGGGAATTAGAATCAGGGAATCAGACGCGGGTAATCAGAGGTGGGGAATCAGAGCTGGTGAATCAGAGATGGTGAATCAGAGGCGTGGAATCACAGGCAGGGAATCAGACGCAGGGAATCAGTGGTGGTGAATCAGAGATGGGGAATCAGAGGCGGGGAATCAGAGGCAAGGAATCAGATGCGGGGAATCAGAGGCGGGGAATCAGAGCTGAGGAATCAGAGGCGGGGAATCAGAGTTGGGGAATCAGAGGCGGGGAATCAGATATGGGGAATCAGAGGCGGGGAATCAGAGGCGGGGAAACAGAGGAGGGATATCAGATATGGGGAACCAGAGGTGGGGAATCGGAGGGCGGGAATCCGAGATGGCGAATCAGAGGCAGGGAATCAGATATGGGGAATCAGAGATGGGGAATCAGAGGCAGGGAATCAGAGGCGGGGAATCAGAAGCAGGGAATCATATTCCGGGAATCAGAGTCTGGGAATCAGAGGTGGGGAATCTGAGTCCGGGAATCAGAGATGGGGAATCAGAGGTGGGGAATCAGATATGGGGAATCAGAGGCGGGGAATCAGAGGCGGGGAAACAAAGATGGCTTATCAGATATGGGGAATCAGAGGTGGTGAATCAGAGGCGGTGAATCAGAGATGGGGAATCAGAGGCGGGGAATCAGAGGCAGGGAATCAGACACGGGGAATCAGAGGCGGGGAATCAGAGCTGGGGAATCAGAGGCGGGGAATCAGAGTTGGGGAATCAGAGGTGGGGAATCAGATATGGGGAAACAGAGGCGGGGAATCAGAGGTGGGGAATCAGAAGCAGGGAATCAGATGTGGGGAATCAGAGCTGGGGATCAGAGGCGGGGCATCTGAGTTTGGGAATAAGAGGCGGGGAATAAGATATGGGGAATCAGAGAAGGGGAATCAGAGGCAGTGAATCAGAGATGGTGAATCAGAGGCGGGGAATCACAGGCAGGGAATCAGACGCAGGGAATCAGTGGTGGTGAATCCAAGATGGGGAATCAGAGGCGGGGAATCAGAGGCAGGGAATTAGACACGGGGAATCAGAGGTGGGGAATCAGAGCTGAGGAATCAGAGGCAGGGAATCAGATATGGGGCATCAGAGGCAGGGAATCAGATATGGGGAATAAGAGGCGGGGAATTAGTGGCAGGGAATCAGAGGCGGGGAATCAGAGGTGGGGTATCAGAGGCAGGGAATCAGATGTGGGGAATCAGACATGGGGAATCAGAGGCAGGGAATCAGAGGCGGGGAATCAGAAGCGGGGAATCATAGGCCAAGAATCAGAGGCAGGGAATCAGAGGTGGGGAATCAGAGTACGGGAATCAGAGATGGGGAATCAGAGGCGGGGAATCAGATATGGGGAATCAGAGGCGGAAATCAGAGGCTGAGAAACTGAGGTGGCTAATCAGATATGGGGAATCAGAGGTGGGGAATCAGAGGCAGTGAATCAGAGATGGGGAATCAGAGGCAGGGAATCAGAGGCGGGGAATCAGAAGCGGGGAATCATTGGCCGGGAATCAGAGGCTGTGAATCAGAGGTGGGGAATGTGAGTCCGTGAATCAGAGATGGGGAATAAGAGGTGGGGAATCAGATATGGGGAATCAGAGGCGGGGAATCAGAGGCGGGGAAACAGAGGTGGCTAATTAGATATGGGGAATCAGAGGTGGGGAATCAGAGGCGGGGAATCAGAGGCAGGGAATCAGACACGGGGAATCAAAGGCGGGGAATCAGAGCTGGGGAATCAGATGCGGGGAATCAGAGTTGAGGAATCAGAGGTGGGGAATCAGATATGGGGAAACAGAGGCGGGGAATCAGAGGCGGGGAAACAGAGGCGGGGAATCAGATATTGGGAATCAGAGTTGGGGAATCAGAGGCAGGGAATCAGATGTGGGGAGTCAGAGCTGGGGAATCAGAGGCGGGGAATCAGAATTTGGGAATCAGAGATGGGGAATCAGAGATGGGGAATCAGAGGCGGGGAAACAGACGCGGAGAATCAAAGGTGGTTAATCACAGATGGGGAAACAGAGGCAGGGAATCAGAAGCAGGGATTCAGACGCGGGGGATCAGAGGCGGGGAATCATAGCTGGGGAATCAGAGGCGGGGATTCAGAGTTGGGGAATCAGAGGCGGGGTATCAGATATGGGGAATCAGAGGCGGGTAATCAGAGGCGGGGAATCAGATATGGGGAATCAGAGGTGGGTAATCAGAGGCGGTGAATGAGAGATGTGGAATCCGAGGCCGGGAATTAGAGTCAGGGAATCAGATGCGGGTAATCAGAGGTGGGGAATCCGAGCTGGGGAATCAGAGGCGGGGAATCAGAGTCGGGGAATCAGACGCGGGGAATCAGAGGCGGGGAATCAGAGCTGAGGAATCAGAGGCGGGGAATCAGAGTTGGGGAATCAGAGACAGGGAATCAGATATGGGGAATCAGAGGCGGGGAATCACAGGCGGGGAAACAGAGGAGGGGTATCAGATATGGGGAACCTGAGGTGGGGAATCGGAGGGCGAGAATCCGAGATGGGTAATCAGAGGCAGGGAATCAGACGCGGGGAATCTGAGGCGGGGTATCAGAGCTGGGGAATCAGAGGCGGGGAATCTGAGTTTGGGAATCAGAGGCGGGGAATAAGATATGGGGAATCAGAGGCGGGGAATCAGATATGGGGAATCAGAGGAGGGGATTCAGAGGTGGGGCATCATAGGCGGGAATCAGAATTGGGGAATCAGACATGGGGAATCAGAGAAGGGGAATCAGAGGCAGTGAATCAGAGATGGTGAATCAGAGGCGGGGAATCACAGGCAGGGAATCAGATGCAGGGAATCAGTGGTGGTGAATCAGAGATGGGGAATCAGAGGCGGGGAATCAGAGGCAGGGAATCAGACGCGGGGAATCAGAGGCGGGGAATCAGAGCTGAGGAATCAGAGGCGGGGAATCAGAGTTGGGGAATCAGAGACGGGGAATCAGATATGGGGAATCAGAGGCGGGGAATCAGAGGCGGGGAAACAGAGGAGGGGTATCAGATATGGGGAACCTGAGGTGGGGAATCGGAGGGCGGGAATCCGAGATGGGTAATCAGAGGCAGGGAATCAGATATGGGGAATCAGAGGCGGGGAATCAGAGGCAGGGAATCAGATGTGGGGAATCAGAGATGGGGAATCAGAGGCAGGGAATCAGAGGCGGGGAATCAGAGGTGGGGAATCATAGCTGGGGAATCAGAGGCGGGGAATCAGAGTTGGGGAATCAGAGTTGGGGAATCCGAGGCGGGGTATCAGATATGGGGAATCAGAGGTGGGGAATCAGAGGTGGTGAATCAGAGATGAGGAATCAGAGGCGGGGAATTAGAATCAGGGAATCAGACGCAGGGAATCAGTGGTGGTGAATCAGAGATGGGGAATCAGAGGCGGGGAATCAGAGGCAGGGAATCAGACGCGGGGAATCAGAGGCGGGGAATCAGAGCTGAGGAATCAGAGGCGGGGAATCAGAGTTGGGGAATCAGAGGCGGGGAATCAGATATGGGGAATCAGAGGCGGGGAATCAGAGGCGGGGAAACAGAGGGGGGATATCAGATAAGGGGAACCAGAGGTGGGGAATCGGAAGGCGGGAGTCCGAGATGGCGAATCAGAGGCAGGGAATCAGATATGGGGAATCAGAAATGGGGAATCAGAGGCAGGGAATCAGAGGTGGGGAATCAGAAGCGGAGAATCATATTCCGGGAATCAGAGTCTGGGAATCAGAGGTGGGGAATCTGAGTCCGGGAATCAGAGATGGGGAATCAGAGGTGGGGAATCAGATATGGGGAATCAGAGGCGGGTTATCAGAGGCGGGGATACAAAGATGGCTTATCAGATATGGGGAATCAGAG
Organism: Narcine bancroftii; assembly: GCF_036971445.1. NCBI lineage: Eukaryota > Metazoa > Chordata > Chondrichthyes > Torpediniformes > Narcinidae > Narcine > Narcine bancroftii. Next base: position 3,101,445 of record NW_027211797.1, read on the forward strand.
GTGGTGAATCAGAGGCGGTGAATCAGAGATGGGGAATCAGAGGCGGGGAATCAGAGGCAGGGAATCAGACACGGGGAATCAGAGGCGGGGAATCAGAGCAGGGGAATCAGAGGCGGGGAATCAGAGTTGGGGAATCAGAGGTGGGGAATCAGATATGGGGAAACAGAGGCGGGGAATCAGAGTCGGGGAAACAGAGGAGGGGAATCAGATATTGGGAATCAGAGGTGGGGATTCAGAGGCAGAGAATCAGAATTTGGGAATCAGAGATGGGGAATCAGAGCTGGGGAATCAGAGGCGGGGAATCAGAATTTGGGAATCAGAGATGGGGAATCAGAGATGGGGAATCAGAGGTGCGGAATCAGACGTGGAGATTCAGAGGTGGTTAATCACAGATGTGGAATCAGAGGCAGGGAATCAGAAGCAGGGAATCAGACGCGGGGAATCAGAGGTGGGGAATCATAGCTGGGGAATCAGAGGCGGGGAATCAGAGTTGGGGAATCAGAGTTGGGGAATCCGAGGCGGGGTATCAGATATGGGGAATCAGAGGTGGGGAATCAGAGGTGGTGAATCAGAGATGAGGAATCAGAGGCGGGGAATTAGAATCAGGGAATCAGACGCGGGTAATCAGAGGTGGGGAATCAGAGCTGGTGAATCAGAGATGGTGAATCAGAGGCGGGGAATCACAGGCAGGGAATCAGACGCAGGGAATCAGTGGTGGTGAATCAGAGATGGGGAATCAGAGGCGGGGAATCAGAGGCAAGGAATCAGACGCGGGGAATCAGAGGCGGGGAATCAGAGCTGAGGAATCAGAGGCGGGGAATCAGAGTTGGGGAATCAGAGGCGGGGAATCAGATATGGGGAATCAGAGGCGGGGAATCAGAGGCGGGGAAACAGAGGGGGGATATCAGATAAGGGGAACCAGAGGTGGGGAATCGGAAGGCGGGAGTCCGAGATGGCGAATCAGAGGCAGGGAATCAGATATGGGGAATCAGAGATGGGGAATCAGAGGCAGGGAATCAGAGGTGGGGAATCAGAAGCGGAGAATCATATTCCGGGAATCAGAGTCTGGGAATCAGAGGTGGGGAATCTGAGTCCGGGAATCAGAGATGGGGAATCAGAGGTGGGGAATCAGATATGGGGAATCAGAGGCGGGTTATCAGAGGCGGGGATACAAAGATGGCTTATCAGATATGGGGAATCAGAGGTGGTGAATCAGAGGCGGTGAATCAGAGATGGGGAATCAGAGGCGGGGAATCAGAGGCAGGGAATCAGACACGGGGAATCAGAGGCGGGGAATCAGAGCAGGGGAATCAGAGGCGGGGAATCAGAGTTGGGGAATCAGAGCTGGGGAATCAGATATGGGGAAACAGAGGCGGGGAATCAGAGTCGGGGAAACAGAGGAGGGGAATCAGATATTGGGAATCAGAGGTGGGGATTCAGAGGCAGAGAATCAGAATTTGGGAATCAGAGATGGGGAATCAGAGCTGGGGAATCAGAGGCGGGGAATCAGAATTTGGGAATCAGAGATGGGGAATCAGAGGTGCGGAATCAGACGTGGAGATTCAGAGGTGGTTAATCACAGATGTGGAATCAGAGGCAGGGAATCAGAAGCAGGGAATCAGACGCGGGGAATCAGAGGTGGGGAATCATAGCTGGGGAATCAGAGGCGGGGAATCAGAGTTGGGGAATCAGAGTTGGGGAATCCGAGGCGGGGTATCAGATATGGGGAATCAGAGGTGGGGAATCAGAGGTGGTGAATCAGAGATGAGGAATCAGAGGCGGGGAATTAGAATCAGGGAATCAGACGCGGGTAATCAGAGGTGGGGAATCAGAGCTGGTGAATCAGAGATGGTGAATCAGAGGCGTGGAATCACAGGCAGGGAATCAGACGCAGGGAATCAGTGGTGGTGAATCAGAGATGGGGAATCAGAGGCGGGGAATCAGAGGCAAGGAATCAGATGCGGGGAATCAGAGGCGGGGAATCAGAGCTGAGGAATCAGAGGCGGGGAATCAGAGTTGGGGAATCAGAGGCGGGGAATCAGATATGGGGAATCAGAGGCGGGGAATCAGAGGCGGGGAAACAGAGGAGGGATATCAGATATGGGGAACCAGAGGTGGGGAATCGGAGGGCGGGAATCCGAGATGGCGAATCAGAGGCAGGGAATCAGATATGGGGAATCAGAGATGGGGAATCAGAGGCAGGGAATCAGAGGCGGGGAATCAGAAGCAGGGAATCATATTCCGGGAATCAGAGTCTGGGAATCAGAGGTGGGGAATCTGAGTCCGGGAATCAGAGATGGGGAATCAGAGGTGGGGAATCAGATATGGGGAATCAGAGGCGGGGAATCAGAGGCGGGGAAACAAAGATGGCTTATCAGATATGGGGAATCAGAGGTGGTGAATCAGAGGCGGTGAATCAGAGATGGGGAATCAGAGGCGGGGAATCAGAGGCAGGGAATCAGACACGGGGAATCAGAGGCGGGGAATCAGAGCTGGGGAATCAGAGGCGGGGAATCAGAGTTGGGGAATCAGAGGTGGGGAATCAGATATGGGGAAACAGAGGCGGGGAATCAGAGGTGGGGAATCAGAAGCAGGGAATCAGATGTGGGGAATCAGAGCTGGGGATCAGAGGCGGGGCATCTGAGTTTGGGAATAAGAGGCGGGGAATAAGATATGGGGAATCAGAGAAGGGGAATCAGAGGCAGTGAATCAGAGATGGTGAATCAGAGGCGGGGAATCACAGGCAGGGAATCAGACGCAGGGAATCAGTGGTGGTGAATCCAAGATGGGGAATCAGAGGCGGGGAATCAGAGGCAGGGAATTAGACACGGGGAATCAGAGGTGGGGAATCAGAGCTGAGGAATCAGAGGCAGGGAATCAGATATGGGGCATCAGAGGCAGGGAATCAGATATGGGGAATCAGAGGCGGGGAATTAGTGGCAGGGAATCAGAGGCGGGGAATCAGAGGTGGGGTATCAGAGGCAGGGAATCAGATGTGGGGAATCAGACATGGGGAATCAGAGGCAGGGAATCAGAGGCGGGGAATCAGAAGCGGGGAATCATAGGCCAAGAATCAGAGGCAGGGAATCAGAGGTGGGGAATCAGAGTACGGGAATCAGAGATGGGGAATCAGAGGCGGGGAATCAGATATGGGGAATCAGAGGCGGAAATCAGAGGCTGAGAAACTGAGGTGGCTAATCAGATATGGGGAATCAGAGGTGGGGAATCAGAGGCAGTGAATCAGAGATGGGGAATCAGAGGCAGGGAATCAGAGGCGGGGAATCAGAAGCGGGGAATCATTGGCCGGGAATCAGAGGCTGTGAATCAGAGGTGGGGAATGTGAGTCCGTGAATCAGAGATGGGGAATCAGAGGTGGGGAATCAGATATGGGGAATCAGAGGCGGGGAATCAGAGGCGGGGAAACAGAGGTGGCTAATTAGATATGGGGAATCAGAGGTGGGGAATCAGAGGCGGGGAATCAGAGGCAGGGAATCAGACACGGGGAATCAAAGGCGGGGAATCAGAGCTGGGGAATCAGATGCGGGGAATCAGAGTTGAGGAATCAGAGGTGGGGAATCAGATATGGGGAAACAGAGGCGGGGAATCAGAGGCGGGGAAACAGAGGCGGGGAATCAGATATTGGGAATCAGAGTTGGGGAATCAGAGGCAGGGAATCAGATGTGGGGAGTCAGAGCTGGGGAATCAGAGGCGGGGAATCAGAATTTGGGAATCAGAGATGGGGAATCAGAGATGGGGAATCAGAGGCGGGGAAACAGACGCGGAGAATCAAAGGTGGTTAATCACAGATGGGGAAACAGAGGCAGGGAATCAGAAGCAGGGATTCAGACGCGGGGGATCAGAGGCGGGGAATCATAGCTGGGGAATCAGAGGCGGGGATTCAGAGTTGGGGAATCAGAGGCGGGGTATCAGATATGGGGAATCAGAGGCGGGTAATCAGAGGCGGGGAATCAGATATGGGGAATCAGAGGTGGGTAATCAGAGGCGGTGAATGAGAGATGTGGAATCCGAGGCCGGGAATTAGAGTCAGGGAATCAGATGCGGGTAATCAGAGGTGGGGAATCCGAGTTGGGGAATCAGAGGCGGGGAATCAGAGTCGGGGAATCAGACGCGGGGAATCAGAGGCGGGGAATCAGAGCTGAGGAATCAGAGGTGGGGAATCAGAGTTGGGGAATCAGAGACGGGGAATCAGATATGGGGAATCAGAGGCGGGGAATCACAGGCGGGGAAACAGAGGAGGGGTATCAGATATGGGGAACCTGAGGTGGGGAATCGGAGGGCGAGAATCCGAGATGGGTAATCAGAGGACGGGAATCAGACGCGGGGAATCTGAGGCGGGGTATCAGAGCTGGGGAATCAGAGGCGGGGAATCTGAGTTTGGGAATCAGAGGCGGGGAATAAGATATGGGGAATCAGAGGCGGGGAATCAGATATGGGGAATCAGAGGAGGGGATTCAGAGGTGGGGCATCATAGGCGGGAATCAGAATTGGGGAATCAGACATGGGGAATCAGAGAAGGGGAATCAGAGGCAGTGAATCAGAGATGGTGAATCAGAGGCGGGGAATCACAGGCAGGGAATCAGATGCAGGGAATCAGTGGTGGTGAATCAGAGATGGGGAATCAGAGGCGGGGAATCAGAGGCAGGGAATCAGACGCGGGGAATCAGAGGCGGGGAATCAGAGCTGAGGAATCAGAGGCGGGGAATCAGAGTTGGGGAATCAGAGACGGGGAATCAGATATGGGGAATCAGAGGCGGGGAATCAGAGGCGGGGAAACAGAGGAGGGGTATCAGATATGGGGAACCTGAGGTGGGGAATCGGAGGGCGGGAATCCGAGATGGGTAATCAGAGGCAGGGAATCAGATATGGGGAATCAGAGGCGGGGAATCAGAGGCAGGGAATCAGATGTGGGGAATCAGAGATGGGGAATCAGAGGCAGGGAATCAGAGGCGGGGAATCAGAGGTGGGGAATCATAGCTGGGGAATCAGAGGCGGGGAATCAGAGTTGGGGAATCAGAGTTGGGGAATCCGAGGCGGGGTATCAGATATGGGGAATCAGAGGTGGGGAATCAGAGGTGGTGAATCAGAGATGAGGAATCAGAGGCGGGGAATCAGAGGCAGGGAATCAGACGCGGGGAATCAGAGGCGGGGAATCAGAGCTGAGGAATCAGAGGCGGGGAATCAGAGTTGGGGAATCAGAGGCGGGGAATCAGATATGGGGAATCAGAGGCGGGGAATCAGAGGCGGGGAAACAGAGGGGGGATATCAGATAAGGGGAACCAGAGGTGGGGAATCGGAAGGCGGGAGTCCGAGATGGCGAATCAGAGGCAGGGAATCAGATATGGGGAATCAGAGATGGGGAATCAGAGGCAGGGAATCAGAGGTGGGGAATCAGAAGCGGAGAATCATATTCCGGGAATCAGAGTCTGGGAATCAGAGGTGGGGAATCTGAGTCCGGGAATCAGAGATGGGGAATCAGAGGTGGGGAATCAGATATGGGGAATCAGAGGCGGGTTATCAGAGGCGGGGATACAAAGATGGCTTATCAGATATGGGGAATCAGAGGTGGTGAATCAGAGGCGGTGAATCAGAGATGGGGAATCAGAGGCGGGGAATCAGAGGCAGGGAATCAGACACGGGGAATCAGAGGCGGGGAATCAGAGCAGGGGAATCAGAGGCGGGGAATCAGAGTTGGGGAATCAGAGGTGGGGAATCAGATATGGGGAAACAGAGGCGGGGAATCAGAGTCGGGGAAACAGAGGAGGGGAATCAGATATTGGGAATCAGAGGTGGGGATTCAGAGGCAGAGAATCAGAATTTGGGAATCAGAGATGGGGAATCAGAGCTGGGGAATCAGAGGCGGGGAATCAGAATTTGGGAATCAGAGATGGGGAATCAGAGATGGGGAATCAGAGGTGCGGAATCAGACGTGGAGATTCAGAGGTGGTTAATCACAGATGTGGAATCAGAGGCAGGGAATCAGAAGCAGGGAATCAGACGCGGGGAATCAGAGGTGGGGAATCATAGCTGGGGAATCAGAGGCGGGGAATCAGAGTTGGGGAATCAGAGTTGGGGAATCCGAGGCGGGGTATCAGATATGGGGAATCAGAGGTGGGGAATCAGAGGTGGTGAATCAGAGATGAGGAATCAGAGGCGGGGAATTAGAATCAGGGAATCAGACGCGGGTAATCAGAGGTGGGGAATCAGAGCTGGTGAATCAGAGATGGTGAATCAGAGGCGGGGAATCACAGGCAGGGAATCAGACGCAGGGAATCAGTGGTGGTGAATCAGAGATGGGGAATCAGAGGCGGGGAATCAGAGGCAAGGAATCAGACGCGGGGAATCAGAGGCGGGGAATCAGAGCTGAGGAATCAGAGGCGGGGAATCAGAGTTGGGGAATCAGAGGCGGGGAATCAGATATGGGGAATCAGAGGCGGGGAATCAGAGGCGGGGAAACAGAGGAGGGATATCAGATATGGGGAACCAGAGGTGGGGAATCGGAGGGCGGGAATCCGAGATGGCGAATCAGAGGCAGGGAATCAGATATGGGGAATCAGAGATGGGGAATCAGAGGCAGGGAATCAGAGGCGGGGAAACAAAGATGGCTTATCAGATATGGGGAATCAGAGGTGGTGAATCAGAGGCGGTGAATCAGAGATGGGGAATCAGAGGCGGGGAATCAGAGGCAGGGAATCAGACACGGGGAATCAGAGGCGGGGAATCAGAGCTGGGGAATCAGAGGCGGGGAATCAGAGTTGGGGAATCAGAGGTGGGGAATCAGATATGGGGAAACAGAGGCGGGGAATCAGAGGTGGGGAATCAGAAGCAGGGAATCAGATGTGGGGAATCAGAGCTGGGGATCAGAGGCGGGGCATCTGAGTTTGGGAATAAGAGGCGGGGAATAAGATATGGGGAATCAGAGAAGGGAATCAGAGGCAGTGAATCAGAGATGGTGAATCAGAGGCGGGGAATCACAGGCAGGGAATCAGACGCAGGGAATCAGTGGTGGTGAATCCAAGATGGGGAATCAGAGGCGGGGAATCAGAGGCAGGGAATTAGACACGGGGAATCAGAGGTGGGGAATCAGAGCTGAGGAATCAGAGGCAGGGAATCAGATATGGGGCATCAGAGGCAGGGAATCAGATATGGGGAATCAGAGGCGGGGAATTAGTGGCAGGGAATCAGAGGCGGGGAATCAGAGGTGGGGTATCAGAGGCAGGGAATCAGATGTGGGGAATCAGACATGGGGAATCAGAGGCAGGGAATCAGAGGCGGGGAATCAGAAGCGGGGAATCATAGGCCGGGAATCAGAGGCAGGGAATCAGAGGTGGGGAATCAGAGTACGGGAATCAGAGATGGGGAATCAGAGGCGGGGAATCAGATATGGGGAATCAGAGGCGGAAATCAGAGGCTGAGAAACTGAGGTGGCTAATCAGATATGGGGAATCAGAGGTGGGGAATCAGAGGCAGTGAATCGGAGATGGGGAATCAGAGGCAGGGAAACAGAGGCGGGGAATCAGAAGCGGGGAATCATTGGCCGGGAATCAGAGGCTGTGAATCAGAGGTGGGGAATGTGAGTCCGTGAATCAGAGATGGGGAATCAGAGGTGGGGAATCAGAGGCGGGGAATCAGAGGCGGGGAATCAGAGGCGGGGAAACAGAGGTGGCTAATTAGATATGGGGAATCAGAGGTGGGGAATCAGAGGCGGGGAATCAGAGGCAGGGAATCAGACACGGGGAATCAAAGGCGGGGAATCAGAGCTGGGGAATCAGATGCGGGGAATCAGAGTTGAGGAATCAGAGGTGGGGAATCAGATATGGGGAAACAGAGGCGGGGAATCAGAGGCGGGGAAACAGAGGCGGGGAATCAGATATTGGGAATCAGAGTTGGGGAATCAGAGGCAGGGAATCAGATGTGGGGAGTCAGAGCTGGGGAATCAGAGGCGGGGAATCAGAATTTGGGAATCAGAGATGGGGAATCAGAGATGGGGAATCAGAGGCGGGGAAACAGACGCGGAGAATCAAAGGTGGTTAATCACAGATGGGGAAACAGAGGCAGGGAATCAGAAGCAGGGATTCAGACGCGGGGGATCAGAGGCGGGGAATCATAGCTGGGGAATCAGAGGCGGGGATTCAGAGTTGGGGAATCAGAGGCGGGGTATCAGATATGGGGAATCAGAGGCGGGTAATCAGAGGCGGGGAATCAGATATGGGGAATCAGAGGTGGGTAATCAGAGGCGGTGAATGAGAGATGTGGAATCCGAGGCCGGGAATTAGAGTCAGGGAATCAGATGCGGGTAATCAGAGGTGGGGAATCCGAGCTGGGGAATCAGAGGCGGGGAATCAGAGTCGGGGAATCAGACGCGGGGAATCAGAGGCGGGGAATCAGAGCTGAGGAATCAGAGGCGGGGAATCAGAGTTGGGGAATCAGAGACGGGGAATCAGATATGGGGAATCAGAGGCGGGGAATCACAGGCGGGGAAACAGAGGAGGGGTATCAGATATGGGGAACCTGAGGTGGGGAATCGGAGGGCGGGAATCCGAGATGGGTATTCAGAGGCAGGGAATCAGACGCGGGGAATCTGAGGCGGGGTATCAGAGCTGGGGAATCAGAGGCGGGGAATCTGAGTTTGGGAATCAGAGGCGGGGAATAAGATATGGGGAATCAGAGGCGGGGAATCAGATATGGGGAATCAGAGGAGGGGATTCAGAGGTGGGGCATCATAGGCGGGAATCAGAATTGGGGAATCAGACATGGGGAATCAGAGAAGGGGAATCAGAGGCAGTGAATCAGAGATGGTGAATCAGAGGCGGGGAATCACAGGCAGGGAATCAGATGCAGGGAATCAGTGGTGGTGAATCAGAGATGGGGAATCAGAGGCGGGGAATCAGAGGCAGGGAATCAGACGCGGGGAATCAGAGGCGGGGAATCAGAGCTGAGGAATCAGAGGCGGGGAATCAGAGTTGGGGAATCAGAGACGGGGAATCAGATATGGGGAATCAGAGGCGGGGAATCAGAGGCGGGGAAACAGAGGAGGGGTATCAGATATGGGGAACCTGAGGTGGGGAATCGGAGGGCGGGAATCCGAGATGGGTAATCAGAGGCAGGGAATCAGATATGGGGAATCAGAGGCGGGGAATCAGATGCAGGGAATCAGATGTGGGGAATCAGACATGGGGAATCAGAGGCAGGGAATCAGAGGCGGGGAATCAGAAGCGGGGAATCATATTTCGGGAATCAGAGGCTTGGAATCAGAGGTGGGGAATCTGAGTCCGGGAATCAGAGATGGGGAATCAGAGGCGGGGAATCAGATATGGGGAATCAGAGACGGGGAATCAGAGGCGGGGAATCAGAGGCGGGGAAACAGAGATGGCTTATCAGATATGGGGAATCAGAGGTGGGGAATCAGAGGCGGTGAATCAGAGATGGGGAATCAGAGGCGGGGAATCAGAGGCAGGGAATCAGACACGGGGAATCAGAGGCGGGGAATCAGACACGGGGTATCAGAGGCGGGGAATCAGAGTTGGGGAATCAGAGGTGGGGAATCAGATATGGGGAAACAGAGGCGGGGAATCAGAGGTGGGGAAACAGAGGCAGGGAATCAGATATAGGGAATCAGAGGTGGGGAATCAGAGGCAGGGAATCAGATGTGGGGAATCAGAGCTGGGCAATCAGCGACGGGGAATCTGAGTTTGGGAATCAGAGGCGGGGAATCAGATATGGGCAATCAGAGGAGGGGAATCAGAGGTGGGGCATCAGAGGCGGGAATCAGAATTGGGGAATCAGACATGGGGAATCAGAGAAGGGGAATCAGAGGCAGTGAATCAGAGATGGTGAATCAGAGGCGGGGAATCACAGGCAGGGAATCAGACGCAAGGAATCAGTGGTGGTGAATCCAAGATGGGGAATCAGAGGCGGGGAATCTGAGGCAGGGAATTAGACACGGGGAATCAGAGGTGGGGAATCACAGCTGAGGAATCAGAGGCGGGGAATCAGAATTGGGGAATCAGAGGCAGGGAATCAGATATGGGGCATCAGAGGCAGGAAATCAGATATGGGGAATCAGAGGCGGGGAATTAGTGGCAGGGAATCAGAGGCGGGGAATCAGAGGCGGGGTATCAGAGGCAGGGAATCAGATGTGGGGAATCAGACATGGGGAATCAGAGGCAGGGAATCAGAGGCGGGGAATCAGAAGCGGGGAATCATAGGCCGTGAATCAGAGGCCGGGAATCAGAGGTGGGGATTCAGATTCCGGGAATCAGAGATGGGGAATCGGAGGCGGGGAATCAGATATGGGGAATCAGAGGCGGGGAATCAGAGGCGGAGAAACAGAGGTGGCTAATCAGATATGGGGAATCAGAGGTGGGGAATCGGAGGCAGTGAATCAGAGATGGGGAATCAGAGGCAGGGAATCAGAGGCGGGGAATCAGAAGCGGGGAATCATAGGCCGGGAATCAGAGGCCGGGAATCAGAGGTGGGGAATCTGAGTCCGGGAATCAGAGATGGGGAATCAGAGGCGGGGAATCAGATATGGGGAATCAGAGGCGGGGAATCAGAGGCGGGGAAACAGAGATTGCTTATCAGATATGGGGAATCAGAGGTGGGGAATCAGAGGCGGGGAATCAGAAATGGGGAATCAGAGGCGGGGAATCAGAGGCGGGGAAACAGAGCTGAGGAACCAGAGGCGGGGAATCCGAGTTGGGGAATCAGAGACGGGAAATCAGACATGGGGAATCAGAGGCAGGGAATCAGAGGCGGGGAATCAGAAGCGGGGAATCATAGGCCGTGAATCAGAGGCCGGGAATCAGAGGTGGGGATTCAGATTCCGGGAATCAGAGATGGGGAATCGGAGGCGGGGAATCAGATATGGGGAATCAGAGGCGGGGAATCAGAGGCGGAGAAACAGAGGTGGCTAATCAGATATGGGGAATCAGAGGTGGGGAATCGGAGGCAGTGAATCAGAGATGGGGAATCAGAGGCAGGGAATCAGAGGCGGGGAATCAGAAGCGGGGAATCATAGGCCGGGAATCAGAGGCCGGGAATCAGAGGTGGGGAATCTGAGTCCGGGAATCAGAGATGGGGAATCAGAGGCGGGGAATCAGATATGGGGAATCAGAGGCGGGGAATCAGAGGCGGGGAAACAGAGATTGCTTATCAGATATGGGGAATCAGAGGTGGGGAATCAGAGGCGGGGAATCAGAAATGGGGAATCAGAGGCGGGGAATCAGAGGCGGGGAAACAGAGCTGAGGAACCAGAGGCGGGGAATCCGAGTTGGGGAATCAGAGACGGGAAATCAGATATGGGGAATCAGAGGCGGGGAATCAGAGGCGGGGAAACAGAGGAGGGGTATCAGATATGGGGAACCAGAGGTGGGGAATCAGAAGGCGGGAATCCGAGATGGGTAATCAGAGGCAGGGAATCAGATATGGGGAATCAGAGGCGGGGAATCAGAGGCAGGGAATCAGATGTGGGGAATCAGAGATGGGTAATCAGAGGCAGGGAATCAGATATGGGGAATCAGAAGCCGGGAATAATATTCCGGGAATCAGAGGCTTGGAATCAGAGGTGGGGAATCTGAGTCCTGGAATCAGAGATGGGGAATCAGAGGCGGGGAATCAGATATGGGGAATCAGATGCGGGGAATCAGAGGCGGGGAAACAGAGATGGCTTATCAGATATGGGGAATCAGAAGTGGGGAATCAGAGGCGGGGATTCAGAGGCGGGGAAACAGAGTAGGGGTATCCGATATGGGGAACCAGAGGTGGGGAATCGGAGGGCGGGAATCCGAGATGGGTAATCAGAGGCAGGGAATCAGATATGTGGAATCAGAGGCGGGGAATCAGAGACAGGGAATCAGATGTGGGGAATCAGAGATGGGGAATCAGAGGCAGGGAATCAGAGGCGGGGAATCAGAAGTGGGGAATCATATTCCGGGAATCAGAGGCTGGGAATCAGAGGTGGGGAATCTGAGTCGGGGAATCAGAGGCAGGGAATCAGATATGGGGAATCAGAGGCGGGGAATCAGAGGCGGGGAAACAGAGATGGCTTATCAGATATGGGGAATCAGAGGTGGGGAATCAGAGGCGGTGAATCAGAGATGGGGAATCAGAGGCGGGGAATCAGAGGCAGGAAATCTGACATGGGGAATCAGAGGCGGGGTATCAGAGCTGGGGAATCAGAGGCGGGGAATCAGAGTTGGGGAATCAGAGGTGGGGAATCAGATATGGGGAAAGGCGGGGAATCAGAGGTGGGGAAACAGAGGCAGGGAATCAGATATTGGGAATCAGAGGTGGGGAATCAGAGGCAGGGAATCAGATGTGGGGAATCAGAGCTGGGGAATCAGAGACGGGGAATCTGAGTTTGGGAATCAGAGGCGGGGAATAAGATATGGGGAATCAGAGGCGGGGAATCAGATATGGGCAATCAGAGGAGTGGAATCAGAGGTGGGGCATCAGAGGCGGGAATCAGAATTGAGGAATCAGACATGGGGAATCAGAGAAGGGGAATCAGAGGCAGTGAATCAGAGATGGTGAATCAGAGGCGGGGAATCACAGGGAGGGAATCAGACGCAAGGAATCAGTGGTGATGAATCCAAGATGGGGAATCAGAGGCGGGGAATCAGAGGCAGGGAATTAGACACGGGGAATCAGAGGTGGGGAATCAGAGCTGGGGAATCAGAGGCGGGGAATCAGAGTTGGGGAATCAGAGGCAGGGAATCAGATATGGGGCATCAGAGGCAGGAAAACAGATATGGGGAATCAGAGGCGGGGAATTAGTGGCAGGGAATCAGAGGCGGGGAATCAGATGCGGGGTATCAGAGGCAGGGAATCAGATGTGGGGAATCAGACATGGGGAATCATAGGCCGGGAATCAGAGGCCGGGAAACAGAGGTGGGGATTCAGCGTCCGGGAATCAGAGATGGGGAATCAGAGGCGGGGAATCGGATATGGGGAATCAGAGGCGGGGAATCAGAGGTGGAGAAACAGAGGTGGCTAATCAGATATGGGGAATTAGAGGTGGGGAATCAGACGCAGTGCATCAGAGATGGGGAATCAGGCGGGGAATCAGAAGCGGGGAATCATAGGCCGGGAATCAGAGGCCGGGAATCAGAGGTGGGGAATCTGAGTCCGGGAATCAGAGATGGGGAATCAGTTGCGGGGAATCAGATATGGGGAATCAGAGGCTGGGAATCAGAGGCGGGGAAACAGAGATTGCTTATCAGATATGGGGAATCAGAGGTGGGGAATCAGAGGCGGGGAATCAGATATGGGGAATCAGAGGCGGGGAATCAGAGGCGGGGAAACAGAGGTGGCTAATCAGATATGGGGAATCAGAGGTGGGGAATCAGAGGCGGTGAATCAGAGATGGGGAATCAGAGGCGGGGAATCAGAGGCAGGGAATCAGACACAGGGAATCAGAGGCGGGGATTCAGAGCTGGGGAATCAGAGGCGGGCAATCAGAGTTGGGGAATCAGAGGTGGGGAATCAGATATGGGGAAACAGAGGCGGGGAATCAGAGGCGGGGTAACAGAGGCGGGGAATCAGATATTGGGAATCAGAGGTGGGGAATCAGAGGCAGGGAATCAGATGAGGGGAATCAGTGCTGGGGAATCAGAGGCGGGGAATCAGAATTTGGGAATCAGAGATGGGGAATCAGAGGCGCTGATTCAGAGTTGGGGAATCAGAGGCGGGGTATCAGATATGGGGAATCAGAGGCGGGGAATCAGAGGCGGGGAAACTGAGGCGGGGAATCAGATATGGGGAATCATGGGTGGGGAATCAGAGGCGGTGAATCAGAGATGGGGAATCAGAGGCCGGAAATTAGATTCAGGGAATCAGACGCGGGTAATCAGAGGTGGGGAATCAGAGCTGGGGATTCAGAGGCGGGGAATCAGAGTCGGGAAATCAGAGGCGGGGAATCAGAGATGGGGAATCAGAGGCGGGGAATCAGAGGCCGGGAATCAGAGGCCGGGAATCAGTTGTGGGGAATCAGAGGCCGGGAATTAGCGGTGGTGAATCAGAGATGGGGAATCAGACGCGGGGATTCAGAGGCGGGGAATCAGACGCGGGGAATCAGAGGCAGGGAATCAGAGGTGGGGAATCAGAGGCGGGGAATCTGAGTTTGGGAATCAGAGGCGGGGAATAAGATATGGGGAATCAGAGGCGGGGAATCAGATATGGGGAATCAGGGGAGGGGAATCAGAGGTGGGGCATCAGAGGCGGGAATCAGATTTGGGGAATCAGACATGGTGAATCAGAGGTGGGGAATCACAGGCAGGGAATCAGACGCAGGGAATCAGTGGTGGAGAATCAGAAATGGGGAATCAGAGGCGGGGAATCAGAGGCAGGGTATCAGACACGGGGAATCAGAGGCGGGGAATCAGAGCTGGGGAATCAGAGGCGGGGAATAAGTGTTGGGGAATCAGAGGTGGGGAATCAGATATGGGGAAACAGATGCGGGGAATCAGAGGTGGGGAAACAGAGGCAGGGAATCAGATATTGGGAATCAGAGGTGGGGAAACAGAGGCAGGGAATCAGAGGTGGGGAATCAGTGGCAGGGAATCAGATGTGGGGAATCAGAGCTGGGGAATCAGAGGCGGGGAATCAGAATTTGGGAATCAGAGATGGGGAATCAGAGATGGGGAATCAGAGGCGGGGAATCAGACGCGGAGTATCAGAGGTGGTTAATCACAGATGGGGAACCAGAGGCAGGGAATCAGAAGCAGGGAATCAGACGCAGGGAATCAGAGGCGGGGAATCATACCTTGGGAATCAGAGGCGGGGATTCAGAGTTGGGGAATCAGAGGCGGGGTATCAGATATGGGGAATCAGAGGTGGGGAATCAGAGGCGGGGAAACTGAGGCGGGGAATCAGATATGGGGAATCAGAGGTGGGGAATCAGAGGCGGTGAATCAGAGATGGGGAATCAGAGGCCGGGAATTAGATTCAGGGAATCAGACGCGGGTAATCAGAGGTGGGGAATCAGAGCTGGGGATTCAGAGGCGGGGAATCAGAGTCGGGGAATCAGAGGCGGGGAATCAGAGATGGGGAATCAGAGGCGGGGAATCAGAGGCCGGGAATCAGAGGCCGGGAATCAGTTGTGGGGAATCAGAGGCCGGGAATTAGCGGTGGTGAATCAGAGATGGGGAATCAGAGGCGGGGATTCAGAGGCGGGGAATCAGACGTGGGGAATCAGAGGCGGGGAATCAGAGCTGGGGAATCAGAGGCGGGGAATCTGAGTTTGGGAATCAGAGGCGGGGAATAAGATATGGGGAATCAAAGGCGGGGAATCAGATATGGGGAATCAGAGGAGGGGAATCAGAGGCAGGGAATCAGATGTGGGGAATCAGAGCTGGGGAATCAGACATGGGGAATCTGAGTTTGGGAATCAGAGGCGGGGAATCAGAGGTTGCGAATCAGATATGGGGAAACAGAGGCGGGGAATCAGAGGTGGTGAAACAGAGGCAGGGAATCAGATATTGGGAATCAGAGGTGGGGAATCAGAGGCAGGGTATCAGATGTGGGGAATCAGAGCTGGGGAATCAGAGGCAGGGATTCTGAGTTTGGGAATCAGAGGCGGGGAATAAGATATGGGGAATCAGAGGCGGGGAATTAGTGGCGGGGAATCAGAGGCGGGGTATCAGAGGCGGGGTATCAGAGGCAGGGAATCAGATGTGGGGAATCAGACATGGGGAATCAGAGGCAGGGAATCAGAGGTGGGGAATCAGAAGCGGGGAATCATAGGCCGGGAATCAGAGGCCGGGAATCAGAGGTGGGGAATCTGAGTCCGGGAATCAGAGATCGGGAATCAGAGGCGGGGAATCAGATATGGGGAATCAGAGGCGGGGAATCAGAGGCGGGGAAACAGAGATTGCTTATCAGATATGGGGAATCAGAGGTGGGGAATCAGAGGCGGGGATTCTGAGTTTGGGAATCAGAGGCGGGGAATAAGATATGGGGAATCAGAGGCGGGGAATTAGTGGCGGGGAATCAGAGGCGGGGTATCAGAGGCGGGGTATCAGAGGCAGGGAATCAGATGTGGGGAATCAGACATGGGGAATCAGAGGCAGGGAATCAGAGGTGGGGAATCAGAAGCGGGGAATCATAGGCCGGGAATCAGAGGCCGGGAATCAGAGGTGGGGAATCTGAGTCCGGGAATCAGAGATCGGGAATCAGAGGCGGGGAATCAGATATGGGGAATCAGATATGGGGAATCATGGGTGGGGAATCAGAGGCGGTGAATCAGAGATGGGGAATCAGAGGCCGGAAATTAGATTCAGGGAATCAGACGCGGGTAATCAGAGGTGGGGAATCAGAGCTGGGGATTCAGAGGCGGGGAATCAGAGTCGGGAAATCAGAGGCGGGGAATCAGAGATGGGGAATCAGAGGCGGGGAATCAGAGGCCGGGAATCAGAGGCCGGGAATCAGTTGTGGGGAATCAGAGGCCGGGAATTAGCGGTGGTGAATCAGAGATGGGGAATCAGACGCGGGGATTCAGAGGCGGGGAATCAGACGCGGGGAATCAGAGGCAGGGAATCAGAGGTGGGGAATCAGAGGCGGGGAATCTGAGTTTGGGAATCAGAGGCGGGGAATAAGATATGGGGAATCAGAGGCGGGGAATCAGATATGGGGAATCAGGGGAGGGGAATCAGAGGTGGGGCATCAGAGGCGGGAATCAGATTTGGGGAATCAGACATGGTGAATCAGAGGTGGGGAATCACAGGCAGGGAATCAGACGCAGGGAATCAGTGGTGGAGAATCAGAAATGGGGAATCAGAGGCGGGGAATCAGAGGCAGGGTATCAGACACGGGGAATCAGAGGCGGGGAATCAGAGCTGGGGAATCAGAGGCGGGGAATAAGTGTTGGGGAATCAGAGGAGGGGAATCAGAGGCAGGGAATCAGATGTGGGGAATCAGAGCTGGGGAATCAGACATGGGGAATCTGAGTTTGGGAATCAGAGGCGGGGAATCAGAGGTTGCGAATCAGATATGGGGAAACAGAGGCGGGGAATCAGAGGTGGTGAAACAGAGGCAGGGAATCAGATATTGGGAATCAGAGGTGGGGAATCAGAGGCAGGGTATCAGATGTGGGGAATCAGAGCTGGGGAATCAGAGGCAGGGATTCTGAGTTTGGGAATCAGAGGCGGGGAATAAGATATGGGGAATCAGAGGCGGGGAATTAGTGGCGGGGAATCAGAGGCGGGGTATCAGAGGCGGGGAATAAGTGTTGGGGAATCAGAGGTGGGGAATCAGATATGGGGAAACAGATGCGGGGAATCAGAGGTGGGGAAACAGAGGCAGGGAATCAGATATTGGGAATCAGAGGTGGGGAAACAGAGGCAGGGAATCAGAGGTGGGGAATCAGTGGCAGGGAATCAGATGTGGGGAATCAGAGCTGGGGAATCAGAGGCGGGGAATCAGAATTTGGGAATCAGAGATGGGGAATCAGAGATGGGGAATCAGAGGCGGGGAATCAGACGCGGAGTATCAGAGGTGGTTAATCACAGATGGGGAACCAGAGGCAGGGAATCAGAAGCAGGGAATCAGACGCAGGGAATCAGAGGCGGGGAATCATACCTTGGGAATCAGAGGCGGGGATTCAGAGTTGGGGAATCAGAGGCGGGGTATCAGATATGGGGAATCAGAGGTGGGGAATCAGAGGCGGGGAAACTGAGGCGGGGAATCAGATATGGGGAATCAGAGGTGGGGAATCAGAGGCGGTGAATCAGAGATGGGGAATCAGAGGCCGGGAATTAGATTCAGGGAATCAGACGCGGGTAATCAGAGGTGGGGAATCAGAGCTGGGGATTCAGAGGCGGGGAATCAGAGTCGGGGAATCAGAGGCGGGGAATCAGAGATGGGGAATCAGAGGCGGGGAATCAGAGGCCGGGAATCAGAGGCCGGGAATCAGTTGTGGGGAATCAGAGGCCGGGAATTAGCGGTGGTGAATCAGAGATGGGGAATCAGAGGCGGGGATTCAGAGGCGGGGAATCAGACGTGGGGAATCAGAGGCGGGGAATCAGAGCTGGGGAATCAGAGGCGGGGAATCTGAGTTTGGGAATCAGAGGCGGGGAATAAGATATGGGGAATCAAAGGCGGGGAATCAGATATGGGGAATCAGAGGAGGGGAATCAGAGGCAGGGAATCAGATGTGGGGAATCAGAGCTGGGGAATCAGACATGGGGAATCTGAGTTTGGGAATCAGAGGCGGGGAATCAGAGGTTGCGAATCAGATATGGGGAAACAGAGGCGGGGAATCAGAGGTGGTGAAACAGAGGCAGGGAATCAGATATTGGGAATCAGAGGTGGGGAATCAGAGGCAGGGTATCAGATGTGGGGAATCAGAGCTGGGGAATCAGAGGCAGGGATTCTGAGTTTGGGAATCAGAGGCGGGGAATAAGATATGGGGAATCAGAGGCGGGGAATTAGTGGCGGGGAATCAGAGGCGGGGTATCAGAGGCGGGGTATCAGAGGCAGGGAATCAGATGTGGGGAATCAGACATGGGGAATCAGAGGCAGGGAATCAGAGGTGGGGAATCAGAAGCGGGGAATCATAGGCCGGGAATCAGAGGCCGGGAATCAGAGGTGGGGAATCTGAGTCCGGGAATCAGAGATCGGGAATCAGAGGCGGGGAATCAGATATGGGGAATCAGAGGCGGGGAATCAGAGGCGGGGAAACAGAGATTGCTTATCAGATATGGGGAATCAGAGGTGGGGAATCAGAGGCGGGGAATCAGAAATGGGGAATCAGAGGCGGGGAATCAGAGGCGGAGAAACAGAGCTGAGGAACCAGAGGCGGGGAATCAGAGTTGGGGAATCAGAGACGGGGAATCAGATATGGGGAATCAGAGGCGGGGAATCAGAGGCGGGGAAACAGAGGAGGGGTATCAGATATGGGGAACCAGAGGTGGGGAATCAGAGGGCGGGAATCCGAGATGGGTAATCAGAGGCAGGGAATCAGATATGGGGAATCAGAGGCGGGGAATCAGAGGCAGGGAATCAGATGTGTGGAATCAGAGATGGGGAATCAGAGGCAGGGAATCAGAGGCGGGGAATCAGAAGCCGGGAATCATATTCCGGGAATCAGAGGCTTGGAATCAGAGGTGGGGAATCTGAGTCCTGGAATCAGAGATGGGGAATCAGAGGCGGGGAATCAGATATGGGGAATCAGATGCGGGGAATCAGAGGCGGGGAAACAGAGATGGCTTATCAGATATGGGGAATCAGAGGTGGGGAATCAGAGGCGGGGATTCAGAGGCGGGGAAACAGAGTAGGGGTATCAGATATGGGGAACCAGAGGTGGGGAATCGGAGGGCGGGAATCCGAGATGGGTAATCAGAGGCAGGGAATCAGATATGTGGAATCAGAGGCGGGGAATCAGAGGCAGGGAGTCAGATGTGGGGAATCAGAGATGGGGAATCAGAGGCAGGGAATCAGAGGCGGGGAATCAGAAGCGGGGAATCATATTCCGGGAATCAGAGGCTGGGAATCAGAGGTGGGAAATCAGAGATGGGGAATCAGAGGCGGGGAATCAGATATGGGGAATCAGAGGCGGGGAATCAGAGGCGGGGAAACAGAGATGTCTTATCAGATATGGGGAATCAGAGGTGGGGAATCAGAGGCGGTGAATCAGAGATGGGGAATCAGAGGCGGGGAATCAGAGGCAGGAAATCTGACATGGGGAATCAGAGGCGGGGTATCAGAGCTGGGGAATCAGAGGCGGGGAATCAGAGTTGGGGAATCAGAGGTGGGGAATCAGATATGGGGAAACAGAGGCGGGGAATCAGAGGTGGGGAAACAGAGGCAGGGAATCAGATATTGGGAATCAGAGGTGGGGAATCAGAGGCAGGGAATCAGATGTGGGGAATCAGAGCTGGGGAATCAGAGACGGGGAATCTGAGTTTGGGAATCAGAGGCGGGGAATAAGATATGGGGAATCAGAGGCGGGGAATCAGATATGGGCAATCAGAGGAGGGGAATCAGAGGTGGGGCATCAGAGGCGGGAATCAGAATTGGGGAATCAGACATGGGGAATCAGAGAAGGGGAATCAGAGGCAGTGAATCAGAGATGGTGAATCAGAGGCGGGGAATCACAGGGAGGGAATCAGACGCAAGGAATCAGTGGTGATGAATCCAAGATGGGGAATCAGAGGCGGGGAATCAGAGGCAGGGAATTAGACACGGGGAATCAGAGGTGGGGAATCAGAGCTGAGGAATCAGAGGTGGGGAATCAGAGTTGGGGAATCAGAGGCAGGGAATCAGATATGGGGCATCAGAGGCAGGAAATCAGATATGGGGAATCAGAGGCGGGGAATTAGTGGCAGGGAATCAGAGGCGGGGAATCAGAGGCGGGGAATCAGATATGGGGAATCAGAGGCGGGGAATCAGAGGCGGGGAAACAGAGGTGGCTAATCAGATATGGGGAATCAGAGGTGGGGAATCAGAGGCGGTGAATCAGAGATGGGGAATCAGAGGCGGGGAATCATAGCTGGGGAATCAGAGGCGGGGATTCAGAGTTGGGGAATCAGAGGCGGGGTATCAGATATGGGGAATCAGAGGCGGGGAATCAGAGGCGGGGAATCAGATATGGGGAATCAGAGGTGGGTAATCAGAGGCGGTGAATGAGAGATGGGGAATCAGAGGCCGGGAATTAGAGTCAGGGAATCAGATGCGGGTAATCAGAGGTGGGGAATCAGAGCTGGGGAATCAGAGGCGGGGAATCAGAGTTGGGGAATCAGAGGCAGGGAATCAGATATGGGGATTCAGAGGCAGGAAATCAGATATGGGGAATCAGAGGCGGGGAATTAGTGGCAGGGAATCAGAGGCGGGGAATGAGAGGCGGGGTATCAGAGGCAGGGAATCAGATGTGGGGAATCAGAC
This sequence comes from Narcine bancroftii, assembly GCF_036971445.1. Lineage (NCBI taxonomy): Eukaryota > Metazoa > Chordata > Chondrichthyes > Torpediniformes > Narcinidae > Narcine > Narcine bancroftii. Next base: position 3,122,343 of record NW_027211797.1, read on the forward strand.
ATGGGGAATCAGAGGCAGGGAATCAGAGGCGGGGAATCAGAAGCGGGGAATCATAGGCCGTGAATCAGAGGCCGGGAATCAGAGGTGGGGATTCAGATTCCGGGAATCAGAGATGGGGAATCAGAGGCGGGGAATCAGATATGGGGAATCAGAGGCGGGGAATCAGAGGCGGAGAAACAGAGGTGGCTAATCAGATATGGGGAATCAGAGGTGGGGAATCGGAGGCAGTGAATCAGAGATGGGGAATCAGAGGCAGGGAATCAGAGGCGGGGAATCAGAAGCGGGGAATCATAGGCCGGGAATCAGAGGCCGGGAATCAGAGGTGGGGAATCTGAGTCCGGGAATCAGAGATGGGGAATCAGAGGCGGGGAATCAGATATGGGGAATCAGAGGCGGGGAATCAGAGGCGGGGAAACAGAGATTGCTTATCAGATATGGGGAATCAGAGGTGGGGAATCAGAGGCGGGGAATCAGAAATGGGGAATCAGAGGCGGGGAATCAGAGGCGGGGAAACGGAGCTGAGGATCCAGAGGCGGGGAATCAGATGTGGGGAATCAGAGACGGGAAATCAGATATGGGGAATCAGAGGCGGGGAATCAGAGGCGGGGAAACAGAGGAGGGGTATCAGATATGGGGAACCAGAGGTGGGGAATCAGAGGGCGGGAATCCGAGATGGGTAATCAGAGGCAGGGAATCAGATATGGGGAATCAGAGGCGGGGAATCAGAGGCAGGGAATCAGATGTGGGGAATCAGAGATGGCGAATCAGAGGCAGGGAATCAGAGGCGGGGAATCAGAAGCCGGGAATAATATTCCGGGAATCAGAGGCTTGGAATCAGAGGTGGGGAATCTGAGTCCTGGAATCAGAGATGGGGAATCAGAGGCGGGGAATCAGATATGGGGAATCAGAGGCGGGGAATCAGAGGCGGGGAAACAGAGATGGCTTATCAGATATGGGGAATCAGAAGTGGGGAATCAGAGGCGGGGAATCAGAGGCGGGGAAACAGAGATGGCTTATCAGATATGGGGAATCAGAGGCGGGGATTCAGAGGCGGGGTATCAGAGGCAGGGAATCAGATGTGGGGAATCAGAGCTGGGGAATCAGAGACGGGGAATCAGAGGCCGGGAAACAGAGGCGGGGAATAAGATATGGGGAATCAGAGGCGGGGAATCAGATATGGGCAATCAGAGGAGGGGAATCAGAGGTGGGGCATCAGAGGCGGGAATCAGAATTGAGGAATCAGACATGGGGAATCAGAGAAGGGGAATCAGAGGCAGTGAATCAGAGATGGTGAATCAGAGGCGGGGAATCACAGGGAGGGAATCAGACGCAAGGAATCAGTGGTGATGAATCCAAGATGGGGAATCAGAGGCGGGGAATCAGAGGCAGGGAATAAGATATGGGGAATCAGAGGTGGGGAATCAGAGCTGGGGAATCAGAGGCGGGGAATCAGAGTTGGGGAATCAGAGGCAGGGAATCAGATATGGGGCATCAGAGGCAGGAAAACAGATATGGGGAATCAGAGGCGGGGAATTAGTGGCAGGGAATCAGAGGCGGGGAATCAGAGGCGGGGTATCAGAGGCAGGGAATCAGATGTGGGGAATCAGACATGGGGAATCATAGGCCGGGAATCAGAGGCCGGGAAACAGAGGCGGGGAATCGGATATGGGGAATCAGAGGCGGGGAATCAGAGGCGGGGAAACAGAGATGGCTTATCAGATATGGGGAATCAGAGCTGGGGAATCAGAGACGGGGAATCAGAGGCCGGGAAACAGAGGCGGGGAATAAGATATGGGGAATCAGAGGCGGGGAATCAGATATGGGCAATCAGAGGAGGGGAATCAGAGGTGGGGCATCAGAGGCGGGAATCAGAATTGAGGAATCAGACATGGGGAATCAGAGAAGGGGAATCAGAGGCAGTGAATCAGAGATGGTGAATCAGAGGCGGGGAATCACAGGGAGGGAATCAGACGCAAGGAATCAGTGGTGATGAATCCAAGATGGGGAATCAGAGGCGGGGAATCAGAGGCGGGGAATAAGATATGGGGAATCAGAGGCGGGGAATTAGTGGCGGGGAATCAGAGGCGGGGTATCAGAGGCGGGGTATCAGAGGCAGGGAATCAGATGTGGGGAATCAGACATGGGGAATCAGAGGCAGGGAATCAGAGGCGGGGAATCAGAAGCGGGGAATCATAGGCCGGGAATCAGAGGCCGGGAATCAGAGGTGGGGAATCTGAGTCCGGGAATCAGAGATCGGGAATCAGAGGCGGGGAATCAGATATGGGGAATCAGAGGCGGGGAATCAGAGGCGGGGAAACAGAGATTGCTTATCAGATATGGGGAATCAGAGGTGGGGAATCAGAGGCGGGGAATCAGAAATGGGGAATCAGAGGCGGGGAATCAGAGGCGGAGAAACAGAGCTGAGGAACCAGAGACGGGGAATCAGAGTTGGGGAATCAGAGACGGGGAATCAGATATGGGGAATCAGAGGCGGGGAATCAGAGGCGGGGAAACAGAGGAGGGGTATCAGATATGGGGAACCAGAGGTGGGGAATCAGAGGGCGGGAATCCGAGATGGGTAATCAGAGGCAGGGAATCAGATATGGGGAATCAGAGGCGGGGAATCAGAGGCAGGGAATCAGATGTGTGGAATCAGAGATGGGGAATCAGAGGCAGGGAATCAGAGGTGGGGAATCAGAAGCCGGGAATCATATTCCGGGAATCAGAGGCTTGGAATCAGAGGTGGGGAATCTGAGTCCTGGAATCAGAGATGGGGAATCAGAGGCGGGGAATCAGATATGGGGAATCAGAGGCGGGGAATCAGAGGCGGGGAAACAGAGATGGCTTATCAGATATGGGGAATCAGAAGTGGGGAATCAGAGGCGGGGAATCAGAGGCGGGGAAACAGAGTAGGGGTATCAGATATGGGGAATCAGAGGCGGGGAATCAGAGGCGGGGTATCAGAGGCAGGGAATCAGATGTGGGGAATCAGAGCTGGGGAATCAGAGACGGGGAATCAGAGGCCGGGAAACAGAGGCGGGGAATAAGATATGGGGAATCAGAGGCGGGGAATCAGATATGGGCAATCAGAGGAGGGGAATCAGAGGTGGGGCATCAGAGGTGGGAATCAGAATTGAGGAATCAGACATGGGGAATCAGAGAAGGGGAATCAGAGGCAGTGAATCAGAGATGGTGAATCAGAGGCGGGGAATCACAGGGAGGGAATCAGACGCAAGGAATCAGTGGTGATGAATCCAAGATGGGGAATCAGAGGCGGGGAATCAGAGGCAGGGAATTAGACACGGGGAATCAGAGGTGGGGAATCAGAGCTGGGGAATCAGAGGCGGGGAATCAGAGTTGGGGAATCAGAGGCAGGGAATCAGATATGGGGCATCAGAGGCAGGAAAACAGATATGGGGAATCAGAGGCGGGGAATTAGTGGCAGGGAATCAGAGGCGGGGAATCAGAGGCGGGGTATCAGAGGCAGGGAATCAGATGTGGGGAATCAGACATGGGGAATCATAGGCCGGGAATCAGAGGCCGGGAAACAGAGGCGGGGAATCGGATATGGGGAATCAGAGGCGGGGAATCAGAGGTGGAGAAACAGAGGTGGCTAATCAGATATGGGGAATTAGAGGTGGGGAATCAGACGCAGTGCATCAGAGATGGGGAATCAGGCGGGGAATCAGAAGCGGGGAATCATAGGCCGGGAATCAGAGGCCGGGAATCAGAGGTGGGGAATCTGAGTCCGGGAATCAGAGATGGGGAATCAGTTGCGGGGAATCAGATATGGGGAATCAGAGGCGGGGAATCAGAGGCGGGGAAACAGAGATTGCTTATCAGATATGGGGAATCAGAGGTGGGGAATCAGAGGCGGGGAATCAGATATGGGGAATCAGAGGCGGGGAATCAGAGGCGGGGAAACAGAGGTGGCTAATCAGATATGGGGAATCAGAGGTGGGGAATCAGAGGCGGTGAATCAGAGATGGGGAATCAGAGGCGGGGAATCAGAGGCAGGGAATCAGACACAGGGAATCAGAGGCGGGGAATCAGATCTGGGGAATCAGAGGCGGGGAATCAGAGTTGGGGAATCAGAGGTGGGGAATCAGATATGGGGAAACAGAGGCGGGGAATCAGAGGCGGGGTAACAGAGGCGGGGAATCAGATATTGGGAATCAGAGGTGGGGAATCAGAGGCAGGGAATCAGATGAGGGGAATCAGTGCTGGGGAATCAGAGGCGGGGAATCAGAATTTGGGAATCAGAGATGGGGAATCAGAGGCGGGGATTCAGAGTTGGGGAATCAGAGGCGGGGTATCAGATATGGGGAATCAGAGGCGGGGAATCAGAGGCGGGGAAACTGAGGCGGGGAATCAGATATGGGGAATCATGGGTGGGGAATCAGAGGCGGTGAATCAGAGATGGGGAATCAGAGGCCGGGAATTAGATTCAGGGAATCAGACGCGGGTAATCAGAGGTGGGGAATCAGAGCTGGGGATTCAGAGGCGGGGAATCAGAGTCGGGAAATCAGAGGCGGGGAATCAGAGATGGGGAATCAGAGGCGGGGAATCAGAGGCCGGGAATCAGAGGCCGGGAATCAGTTGTGGGGAATCAGAGGCCGGGAATTAGCGGTGGTGAATCAGAGATGGGGAATCAGACGCGGGGATTCAGAGGCGGGGAGTCAGACGCGGGGAATCAGAGGCAGGGAATCAGAGGTGGGGAATCAGAGGCGGGGAATCTGAGTTTGGGAATCAGAGGCGGGGAATAAGATATGGGGAATCAGAGGCGGGGAATCAGATATGGGGAATCAGGGGAGGGGAATCAGAGGTGGGGCATCAGAGGCGGGAATCAGATTTGGGGAATCAGACATGGTGAATCAGAGGTGGGGAATCACAGGCAGGGAATCAGACGCAGGGAATCAGTGGTGGAGAATCAGAGATGGGGAATCAGAGGCGGGGAATCAGAGGCAGGGTATCAGACACGGGGAATCAGAGGCGGGGAATCAGAGCTGGGGAATCAGAGGCGGGGAATCAGTGTTGGGGAATCAGAGGTGGGGAATCAGATATGGGGAAACAGATGCGGGGAATCAGAGGTGGGGAAACAGAGGCAGGGAATCAGATATTGGGAATCAGAGGTGGGGAAACAGAGGCAGGGAATCAGAGGTGGGGAATCAGTGGCAGGGAATCAGATGTGGGGAATCAGAGCTGGGGAATCAGAGGCGGGGAATCAGAATTTGGGAATCAGAGATGGGGAATCAGAGATGGGGAATCAGAGCCGGGGAATCAGACGCGGAGTATCAGAGGTGGTTAATCACAGATGGGGAACCAGAGGCAGGGAATCAGAAGCAGGGAATCAGACGCAGGGAATCAGAGGCGGGGAATCATACCTTGGGAATCAGAGGCGGGGATTCAGAGTTGGGGAATCAGAGGCGGGGTATCAGATATGGGGAATCAGAGGTGGGGAATCAGAGGCGGGGAAACTGAGGCGGGGAATCAGATATGGGGAATCAGAGGTGGGGAATCAGAGGCGGTGAATCAGAGATGGGGAATCAGAGGCCGGGAATTAGATTCAGGGAATCAGACGCGGGTAATCAGAGGTGGGGAATCAGAGCTGGGGATTCAGAGGCGGGGAATCAGAGTCGGGGAATCAGAGGCGGGGAATCAGAGATGGGGAATCAGAGGCGGGGAATCAGAGGCCGGGAATCAGAGGCCAGGAATCAGTTGTGGGGAATCAGAGGCCGGGAATTAGCGGTGGTGAATCAGAGATGGGGAATCAGAGGCGGGGATTCAGAGGCGGGGAATCAGACGTGGGGAATCAGAGGCGGGGAATCAGAGCTGGGGAATCAGAGGCGGGGAATCTGAGTTTGGGAATCAGAGGCGGGGAATAAGATATGGGGAATCAAAGGCGGGGAATCAGATATGGGGAATCAGAGGAGGGGAATCAGAGGTGGAGCATCAGCCGCGGGAATCAGAATTGGGGAATCAGACATGGTGAATCAGAGGCGGGGAATCAGAGTTGGGGAATCAGAGGTTGCGAATCAGATATGGGGAAACAGAGGCGGGGAATCAGAGGTGGTGAAACAGAGGCAGGGAATCAGATATTGGGAATCAGAGGTGGGGAATCAGAGGCAGGGAATCAGATGTGGGGAATCAGAGCTGGGGAATCAGAGGCAGGGATTCTGAGTTTGGGAATCAGAGGCGGGGAATAAGATATGGGGAATCAGAGGCGGGGAATTAGTGGCGGGGAATCAGAGGCGGGGTATCAGAGGCGGGGTATCTGAGGCAGGGAATCAGATGTGGGGAATCAGACATGGGGAATCAGAGGCAGGGAATCAGAGGCGGGGAATCAGAAGCGGGGAATCATAGGCCGGGAATCAGAGGCCGGGAATCAGAGGTGGGGAATCTGAGTCCGGGAATCAGAGATCGGGAATCAGAGGCGGGGAATCAGATATGGGGAATCAGAGGCGGGGAATCAGAGGCGGGGAAACAGAGATTGCTTATCAGATATGGGGAATCAGAGGTGGGGAATCAGAGGCGGGGAATCAGAAATGGGGAATCAGAGGCGGGGAATCAGAGGCGGAGAAACAGAGCTGAGGAACCAGAGGCGGGGAATCAGAGTTGGGGAATCAGAGACGGGGAATCAGATATGGGGAATCAGAGGCGGGGAATCAGAGGCGGGGAAACAGAGGAGGGGTATCAGATATGGGGAACCAGAGGTGGGGAATCAGAGGGCGGGAATCCGAGATGGGTAATCAGAGGCAGGGAATCAGATATGGGGAATCAGAGGCGGGGAATCAGAGGCAGGGAATCAGATGTGTGGAATCAGAGATGGGGAATCAGAGGCAGGGAATCAGAGGCGGGGAATCAGAAGCCGGGAATCATATTCCGGGAATCAGAGGCTTGGAATCAGAGGTGGGGAATCTGAGTCCTGGAATCAGAGATGGGGAATCAGAGGCGGGGAATCAGATATGGGGAATCAGAGGCGGGGAATCAGAGGCGGGGAAACAGAGATGGCTTATCAGATATGGGGAATCAGAGGTGGGGAATCAGAGGCGGGGATTCAGAGGCGGGGAAACAGAGTAGGGGTATCAGATATGGGGAACCAGAGGTGGGGAATCGGAGGGCGGGAATGCGAGATGGGTAATCAGAGGCAGGGAATCAGATATGTGGAATCAGAGGCGGGGAATCAGAGGCAGGGAGTCAGATGTGGGGAATCAGAGATGGGGAATCAGAGGCAGGGAATCAGAGGCGGGGAATCAGAAGCGGGGAATCATATTCCGGGAATCAGAGGCTGGGAATCAGAGGTGGGAATTCAGAGATGGGGAATCAGAGGCGGGGAATCAGATATGGGGAATCAGAGGCGGGGAATCAGAGGCGGGGAAACAGAGATGTCTTATCAGATATGGGGAATCAGAGGTGGGGAATCAGAGGCGGTGAATCAGAGATGGGGAATCAGAGGCGGGGAATCAGAGGCAGGAAATCTGACATGGGGAATCAGAGGCGGGGTATCAGAGCTGGGGAATCAGAGGCGGGGAATCAGAGTTGGGGAATCAGAGGTGGGGAATCAGATATGGGGAAACAGAGGCGGGGAATCAGAGGTGGGGAAACAGAGGCAGGGAATCAGATATTGGGAATCAGAGGTGGGGAATCAGAGGCAGGGAATCAGATGTGGGGAATCAGAGCTGGGGAATCAGAGATGGGGAATCTGAGTTTGGGAATCAGAGGCGGGGAATAAGATATGGGGAATCAGAGGCGGGGAATCAGATATGGGCAATCAGAGGAGGGGAATCAGAGGTGGGGCATCAGAGGCGGGAATCAGAATTGGGGAATCAGACATGGGGAATCAGAGAAGGGGAATCAGAGGCAGTGAATCAGAGATGGTGAATCAGAGGCGGGGAATCACAGGGAGGGAATCAGACGCAAGGAATCAGTGGTGATGAATCCAAGATGGGGAATCAGAGGCGGGGAATCAGAGGCAGGGTATTAGACACGGGGAATCAGAGGTGGGGAATCAGAGCTGAGGAATCAGAGGTGGGGAATCAGAGTTGGGGAATTAGAGGCAGGGAATCAGATATGGGGCATCAGAGGCAGGAAATCAGATATGGGGAATCAGAGGCGGGGAATTAGTGGCAGGGAATCAGAGGCGGGGAATCAGAGGCGGGGAATCAGATATGGGGAATCAGAGGCGGGGAATCAGAGGCGGGGAAACAGAGGTGGCTAATCAGATATGGGGAATCAGAGGTGGGGAATCAGAGGCGGTGAATCAGAGATGGGGAATCAGAGGCGGGGAATCATAGCTGGGGAATCAGAGGCGGGGATTCAGAGTTGGGGAATCAGAGGCGGGGTATCAGATATGGGGAATCAGAGGCGGGGAATCAGAGGCGGGGAATCAGATATGGGGAATCAGAGGTGGGTAATCAGAGGCGGTGAATGAGAGATGGGGAATCAGAGGCCGGGAATTAGAGTCAGGGAATCAGATGCGGGTAATCAGAGGTGGGGAATCAGAGCTGGGGAATCAGAGGCGGGGAATCAGAGTTGGGGAATCAGAGGCAGGGAATCAGATATGGGGCATCAGAGGCAGGAAATCAGATATGGGGAATCAGAGGCGGGGAATTAGTGGCAGGGAATCAGAGGCGGGGAATCAGAGGCGGGGTATCAGAGGCAGGGAATCAGATGTGGGGAATCAGACATGGGGAATCAGAGGCAGGGAATCAGAGGCGGGGAATCAGAAGCGGGGAATCATAGGCCGTGAATCAGAGGCCGGGAATCAGAGGTGGGGATTCAGATTCCGGGAATCAGAGATGGGGAATCAGAGGCGGGGAATCAGATATGGGGAATCAGAGGCGGGGAATCAGAGGCGGAGAAACAGAGGTGGCTAATCAGATATGGGGAATCAGAGGTGGGGAATCGGAGGCAGTGAATCAGAGATGGGGAATCAGAGGCAGGGAATCAGAGGCGGGGAATCAGAAGCGGGGAATCATAGGCCGGGAATCAGAGGCCGGGAATCAGAGGTGGGGAATCTGAGTCCGGGAATCAGAGATGGGGAATCAGAGGCGGGGAATCAGATATGGGGAATCAGAGGCGGGGAATCAGAGGCGGGGAAACAGAGATTGCTTATGAGATATGGGGAATCAGAGGTGGGGAATCAGAGGCGGGGAATCAGAAATGGGGAATCAGAGGCGGGGAATCAGAGGCAGGGAATCAGACACAGGGAATCAGAGGCGGGGAATCAGAGCTGGGGAATCAGAGGCGGGGAATCAGATTTGGGGAATCAGAGGTGGGGAATCAGATATGGGGAAACAGAGGCGGGGAATCAGAGGCGGGGTAACAGAGGCGGGGAATCAGATATTGGGAATCAGAGGTGGGGAATCAGAGGCAGGGAATCAGATGAGGGGAATCAGTGCTGGGGAATCAGAGGCGGGGAATCAGAATTTGGGAATCAGAGATGGGGAATCAGAGGCGGGGATTCAGAGTTGGGGAATCAGAGGCGGGGTATCAGATATGGGGAATCAGAGGCGGGGAATCAGAGGCGGGGAAACTGAGGCGGGGAATCAGATATGGGGAATCATGGGTGGGGAATCAGAGGCGGTGAATCAGAGATGGGGAATCAGAGGCCGGGAATTAGATTCAGGGAATCAGACGCGGGTAATCAGAGGTGGGGAATCAGAGCTGGGGATTCATAGGCGGGGAATCAGAGTCGGGAAATCAGAGGCGGGGAATCAGAGATGGGGAATCAGAGGCGGGGAATCAGAGGCCGGGAATCAGAGGCCGGGAATCAGTTGTGGGGAATCAGAGGCCGGGAATTAGCGGTGGTGAATCAGAGATGGGGAATCAGACGCGGGGATTCAGAGGCGGGGAATCAGACGCGGGGAATCAGAGGCAGGGAATCAGAGGTGGGGAATCAGAGGCGGGGAATCTGAGTTTGGGAATCAGAGGCGGGGAATAAGATATGGGGAATCAGAGGCGGGGAATCAGACACGGGGAATCAGAGGCGGGGAATCAGAGCTGGGGAATCAGAGGCGGGGAATCAGTGTTGGGGAATCAGAGGTGGGGAATCAGATATGGGGAAACAGATGCGGGGAATCAGAGGTGGGGAAACAGAGGCAGGGAATCAGATATTGGGAATCAGAGGTGGGGAAACAGAGGCAGGGAATCAGAGGTGGGGAATCAGTGGCAGGGAATCAGATGTGGGGAATCAGAGCTGGGGAATCAGAGGCGGGGAATCAGAATTTGGGAATCAGAGATGGGGAATCAGAGATGGGGAATCAGAGGCGGGGAATCAGACGCGGAGTATCAGAGGTGGTTAATCACAGATGGGGAACCAGAGGCAGGGAATCAGAAGCAGGGAATCAGACGCAGGGAATCAGAGGCGGGGAATCATACCTTGGGAATCAGAGGCGGGGATTCAGAGTTGGGGAATCAGAGGCGGGGTATCAGATATGGGGAATCAGAGGTGGGGAATCAGAGGCGGGGAAACTGAGGCGGGGAATCAGATATGGGGAATCAGAGGTGGGGAATCAGAGGCGGTGAATCAGAGATGGGGAATCAGAGGCCGGGAATTAGATTCAGGGAATCAGACGCGGGTAATCAGAGGTGGGGAATCAGAGCTGGGGATTCAGAGGCGGGGAATCAGAGTCGGGGAATCAGAGGCGGGGAATCAGAGATGGGGAATCAGAGGCGGGGAATCAGAGGCCGGGAATCAGAGGCCGGGAATCAGTTGTGGGGAATCAGAGGCCGGGAATTAGCGGTGGTGAATCAGAGATGGGGAATCAGAGGCGGGGATTCAGAGGCGGGGAATCAGACGTGGGGAATCAGAGGCGGGGAATCAGAGCTGGGGAATCAGAGGCGGGGAATCTGAGTTTGGGAATCAGAGGCGGGGAATAAGATATGGGGAATCAAAGGCGGGGAATCAGATATGGGGAATCAGAGGAGGGGAATCAGAGGTGGGGCATCAGCCGCGGGAATCAGAATTGGGGAATCAGACATGGTGAATCAGAGGCGGGGAATCAGAGTTGGGGAATCAGAGGTTGCGAATCAGATATGGGGAAACAGAGGCGGGGAATCAGAGGTGGTGAAACAGAGGCAGGGAATCAGATATTGGGAATCAGAGGTGGGGAATCAGAGGCAGGGAATCAGATGTGGGGAATCAGAGCTGGGGAATCAGAGGCAGGGATTCTGAGTTTGGGAATCAGAGGCGGGGAATAAGATATGGGGAATCAGAGGCGGGGAATTAGTGGCGGGGAATCAGAGGCGGGGTATCAGAGGCGGGGTATCTGAGGCAGGGAATCAGATGTGGGGAATCAGACATGGGGAATCAGAGGCAGGGAATCAGAGGCGGGGAATCAGAAGCGGGGAATCATAGGCCGGGAATCAGAGGCCGGGAATCAGAGGTGGGGAATCTGAGTCCGGGAATCAGAGATCGGGAATCAGAGGCGGGGAATCAGATATGGGGAATCAGAGGCGGGGAATCAGAGGCGGGGAAACAGAGATTGCTTATCAGATATGGGGAATCAGAGGTGGGGAATCAGAGGCGGGGAATCAGAAATGGGGAATCAGAGGCGGGGAATCAGAGGCGGAGAAACAGAGCTGAGGAACCAGAGGCGGGGAATCAGAGTTGGGGAATCAGAGACGGGGAATCAGATATGGGGAATCAGAGGCGGGGAATCAGAGGCGGGGAAACAGAGGAGGGGTATCAGATATGGGGAACCAGAGGTGGGGAATCAGAGGGCGGGAATCCGAGATGGGTAATCAGAGGCAGGGAATCAGATATGGGGAATCAGAGGCGGGGAATCAGAGGCAGGGAATCAGATGTGTGGAATCAGAGATGGGGAATCAGAGGCAGGGAATCAGAGGCGGGGAATCAGAAGCCGGGAATCATATTCCGGGAATCAGAGGCTTGGAATCAGAGGTGTGGAATCTGAGTCCTGGAATCAGAGATGGGGAATCAGAGGCGGGGAATCAGATATGGGGAATCAGAGGCGGGGAATCAGAGGCGGGGAAACAGAGATGGCTTATCAGATATGGGGAATCAGAGGTGGGGAATCAGAGGCGGGGATTCAGAGGCGGGGAAACAGAGTAGGGGTATCAGATATGGGGAACCAGAGGTGGGGAATCGGAGGGCGGGAATGCGAGATGGGTAATCAGAGGCAGGGAATCAGATATGTGGAATCAGAGGCGGGGAATCAGAGGCAGGGAGTCAGATGTGGGGAATCAGAGATGGGGAATCAGAGGCAGGGAATCAGAGGCGGGGAATCTGAAGCGGGGAATCATATTCCGGGAATCAGAGGCTGGGAATCAGAGGTGGGAATTCAGAGATGGGGAATCAGAGGCGGGGAATCAGATATGGGGAATCAGAGGCGGGGAATCAGAGGCGGGGAAACAGAGATGTCTTATCAGATATGGGGAATCAGAGGTGGGGAATCAGAGGTAGTGAATCAGAGATGGGGAATCAGAGGCGGGGAATCAGAGGCAGGAAATCTGACATGGGGAATCAGAGGCGGGGTATCAGAGCTGGGGAATCAGAGGCGGGGAATCAGAGTTGGGGAATCAGAGGTGGGGAATCAGATATGGGGAAACAGAGGCGGGGAATCAGAGGTGTGGAAACAGAGGCAGGGAATCAGATATTGGGAATCAGAGGTGGGGAATCAGAGGCAGGGAATCAGATGTGGGGAATCAGAGCTGGGGAATCAGAGACGGGGAATCTGAGTTTGGGAATCAGAGGCGGGGAATAAGATATGGGGAATCAGAGGCGGGGAATCAGATATGGGCAATCAGAGGAGGGGAATCAGAGGTGGGGCATCAGAGGCGGGAATCAGAATTGGGGAATCAGACATGGGGAATCAGAGAAGGGGAATCAGAGGCAGTGAATCAGAGATGGTGAATCAGAGGCGGGGAATCACAGGGAGGGAATCAGACGCAAGGAATCAGTGGTGATGAATCCAAGATGGGGAATCAGAGGCGGGGAATCAGAGGCAGGGAATTAGACACGGGGAATCAGAGGTGGGGAATCAGAGCTGAGGAATCAGAGGTGGGGAATCAGAGTTGGGGAATCAGAGGCAGGGAATCAGATATGGGGCATCAGAGGCAGGAAATCAGATATGGGGAATCAGAGGCGGGGAATTAGTGGCAGGGAATCAGAGGCGGGGAATCAGAGGCGGGGAATCAGATATGGGGAATCAGAGGTGGGGAATCAGAGGCGGGGAAACAGAGGTGGCTAATCAGATATGGGGAATCAGAGGTGGGGAATCAGAGGCGGTGAATCAGAGATGGGGAATCAGAGGCGGGGAATCATAGCTGGGGAATCAGAGGCGGGGATTCAGAGTTGGGGAATCAGAGGCGGGGTATCAGATATGGGGAATCAGAGGCGGGGAATCAGAGGCGGGGAATCAGATATGGGGAATCAGAGGTGGGTAATCAGAGGCGGTGAATGAGAGATGGGGAATCAGAGGCCGGGAATTAGAGTCAGGGAATCAGATGAGGGTAATCAGAGGTGGGGAATCAGAGCTGGGGAATCAGAGGCGGGGAATCAGAGTTGGGGAATCAGAGGCAGGGAATCAGATATGGGGCATCAGAGGCAGGAAATCAGATATGGGGAATCAGAGGCGGGGAATTAGTGGCAGGGAATCAGAGGCGGGGAATCAGAGGCGGGGTATCAGAGGCAGGGAATCAGATGTGGGGAAACAGACATGGGGAATCAGAGGCAGGGAATCAGAGGCGGGGAATCAGAAGCGGGGAATCATAGGCCGTGAATCAGAGGCCGGGAATCAGAGGTGGGGATTCAGATTCCGGGAATCAGAGATGGGGAATCAGAGACGGGGAATCAGATATGGGGAATCAGAGGCGGGGAATCAGAGGCGGAGAAACAGAGGTGGCTAATCAGATATGGGGAATCAGAGGTGGGGAATCGGAGGCAGTGAATCAGAGATGGGGAATCAGAGGCAGGGAATCAGAGGCGGGGAATCAGAAGCGGGGAATCATAGGCCGGGAATCAGAGGCCGGGAATCAGAGGTGGGGAATCTGAGTCCGGGAATCAGAGATGGGGAATCAGAGGCGGGGAATCAGATATGGGGAATCAGAGGCGGGGAATCAGAGGCGGGGAAACAGAGATTGCTTATCAGATATGGGGAATCAGAGGTGGGGAATCAGAGGCGGGGAATCAGAAATGGGGAATCAGAGGCGGGGAATCAGAGGCGGGGAAACAGAGCTGAGGAACCAGAGGCGGGGAATCAGAGTTGGGGAATCAGAGACGGGAAATCAGATATGGGGAATCAGAGGCGGGGAATCAGAGGCGGGGAAACAGAGGAGGGGTATCAGATATGGGGAACCAGAGGTGGGGAATCAGAGGGCGGGAATCCGAGATGGGTAATCAGAGGCAGGGAATCAGATATGGGGAATCAGAGGCGGGGAATCAGAGGCAGGGAATCAGATGTGGGGAATCAGAGATTGGGAATCAGAGGCAGGGAATCAGAGGCGGGGAATCAGAAGCCGGGAATAATATTCCGGGAATCAGAGGCTTGGAATCAGAGGTGGGGAATCTGAGTCCTGGAATCAGAGATGGGGAATCAGAGGCGGGGAATCAGATATGGGGAATCAGAGGCGGGGAATCAGAGGCGGGGAAACAGAGATGGCTTATCAGATATGGGGAATCAGAAGTGGGGAATCAGAGGCGGGGATTCAGAGGCGGGGAAACAGAGTAGGGGTATCAGATATGGGGAACCAGAGGTGGGGAATCGGAGGGCGGGAATCCGAGATGGGTAATCAGAGGCAGGGAATCAGATATGTGGAATCAGAGGCGGGGAATCAGAGACAGGGAATCAGATGTGGGGAATCAGAGATGGGGAATCAGAGGCAGGGAATCAGAGGAGGGGAATCAGAAGTGGGGAATCATATTCCGGGAATCAGAGGCTGGGAATCAGAGGTGGGGAATCTGAGTCCGGGAATCAGAGATGGGGAATCAGAGGCGGGGAATCAGATATGGGGAATCAGAGGCGGGGAATCAGAGGCGGGGAAACAGAGATGGCTTATCAGATATGGGGAATCAGAGGTGGGGAATCAGAAGCGGGGAATCATAGGCCGTGAATCAGAGGCCGGGAATCAGAGGTGGGGATTCAGATTCCGGGAATCAGAGATGGGGAATCAGAGACGGGGAATCAGATATGGGGAATCAGAGGCGGGGAATCAGAGGCGGAGAAACAGAGGTGGCTAATCAGATATGGGGAATCAGAGGTGGGGAATCGGAGGCAGTGAATCAGAGATGGGGAATCAGAGGCAGGGAATCAGAGGCGGGGAATCAGAAGCGGGGAATCATAGGCCGGGAATCAGAGGCCGGGAATCAGAGGTGGGGAATCTGAGTCCGGGAATCAGAGATGGGGAATCAGAGGCGGGGAATCAGATATGGGGAATCAGAGGCGGGGAATCAGAGGCGGGGAAACAGAGATTGCTTATCAGATATGGGGAATCAGAGGTGGGGAATCAGAGGCGGGGAATCAGAAATGGGGAATCAGAGGCGGGGAATCAGAGGCGGGGAAACAGAGCTGAGGAACCAGAGGCGGGGAATCAGAGTTGGGGAATCAGAGACGGGAAATCAGATATGGGGAATCAGAGGCGGGGAATCAGAGGCGGGGAAACAGAGGAGGGGTATCAGATATGGGGAACCAGAGGTGGGGAATCAGAGGGCGGGAATCCGAGATGGGTAATCAGAGGCAGGGAATCAGATATGGGGAATCAGAGGCGGGGAATCAGAGGCAGGGAATCAGATGTGGGGAATCAGAGATTGGGAATCAGAGGCAGGGAATCAGAGGCGGGGAATCAGAAGCCGGGAATAATATTCCGGGAATCAGAGGCTTGGAATCAGAGGTGGGGAATCTGAGTCCTGGAATCAGAGATGGGGAATCAGAGGCGGGGAATCAGATATGGGGAATCAGAGGCGGGGAATCAGAGGCGGGGAAACAGAGATGGCTTATCAGATATGGGGAATCAGAAGTGGGGAATCAGAGGCGGGGATTCAGAGGCGGGGAAACAGAGTAGGGGTATCAGATATGGGGAACCAGAGGTGGGGAATCGGAGGGCGGGAATCCGAGATGGGTAATCAGAGGCAGGGAATCAGATATGTGGAATCAGAGGCGGGGAATCAGAGACAGGGAATCAGATGTGGGGAATCAGAGATGGGGAATCAGAGGCAGGGAATCAGAGGAGGGGAATCAGAAGTGGGGAATCATATTCCGGGAATCAGAGGCTGGGAATCAGAGGTGGGGAATCTGAGTCCGGGAATCAGAGATGGGGAATCAGAGGCGGGGAATCAGATATGGGGAATCAGAGGCGGGGAATCAGAGGCGGGGAAACAGAGATGGCTTATCAGATATGGGGAATCAGAGGTGGGGAATCAGAGGCGGTGAATCAGAGATGGGGAATCAGAGGCGGGGAATCAGAGGCAGGAAATCTGACATGGGGAATCAGAGGCGGGGTATCTGAGCTGGGGAATCAGAGGCGGGGAATCAGAGTTGGGGAATCAGAGGTGGGGAATCAGATATGGGGAAACAGAGGCGGGGAATCAGAGGTGGGGAAACAGAGGCAGGGAATCAGATATTGGGAATCAGAGGTGGGGAATCAGAGGCAGGGAATCAGATGTGGGGAATCAGAGCTGGGGAATCAGAGACGGGGAATCTGAGTTTGGGAATCAGAGGCGGGGAATAAGATATGGGGAATCAGAGGCGGGGAATCAGATATGGGCAATCAGAGGAGGGGAATCAGAGGTGGGGCATCAGAGGCGGGAATCAGAATTGGGGAATCAGACATGGGGAATCAGAGAAGGGGAATCAGAGGCAGTGAATCAGAGATGGTGAATCAGAGGCGGGGAATCACAGGGAGGGAATCAGACGCAAGGAATCAGTGGTGATGAATCCAAGATGGGGAATCAGAGGCGGGGAATCAGAGGCAGGGAATTAGACACGGGGAATCAGAGGTGGGGAATCAGAGCTGGGGAATCAGAGGCGGGGAATCAGAGTTGGGGAATCAGAGGCAGGGAATCAGATATGGGGCATCAGAGGCAGGAAAACAGATATGGGGAATCAGAGGCGGGGTATTAGTGGCAGGGAATCAGAGGCGGGGAATCAGAGGCGGGGTATCAGATGCAGGGAATCAGATGTGGGGAATCAGACATGGGGAATCATAGGCCGGGAATCAGAGGCCGGGAAACAGAGGTGGGGATTCAGAGTCCGGGAATCAGAGATGGGGAATCAGAGGCGGGGAATCAGATATGGGGAATCAGAGGCGGGGAATCAGAGGTGGAGAAACAGAGGTGGCTAATCAGATATGGGGAATTAGAGGTGGGGAATCAGACGCAGTGCATCAGAGATGGGGAATCAGGCGGGGAATCAGAAGTGGGGAATCATAGGCCGGGAATCAGAGGCCGGGAATCAGAGGTGGGGAATCTGAGTCCGGGAATCAGAGATGGGGAATCAGTTGCGGGGAATCAGATATGGGGAATCAGAGGCGGGGAATCAGAGGCGGGGAAACAGAGATTGCTTATCAGATATGGGGAATCAGAGGTGGGGAATCAGAGGCGGGGAATCAGATATGGGGAATCAGAGGCGGGGAATCAGAGGCGGGGAAACAGAGGTGGCTAATCAGATATGGGGAATCAGAGGTGGGGAATCAGAGGCGGTGAATCAGAGATGGGGAATCAGAGGCGGGGAATCAGAGCCAGGGAATCAGACACAGGGAATCAGAGGCGGGGAATCAGAGCTGGGGAATCAGAGGCGGGGAATCAGAGTTGGGGAATCAGAGGTGGGGAATCAGATATGGGGAAACAGAGGCGGGGAATCAGAGGCGGGGTAACAGAGGCGGGGAATCAGATATTGGGAATCAGAGGTGGGGAATCAGAGGCAGGGAATCAGATGAGGGGAATCAGTGCTGGGGAATCAGAGGCGGGGAATCAGAATTTGGGAATCAGAGATGGGGAATCAGAGGCGGGGATTCAGAGTTGGGGAATCAGAGGCGGGGTATCAGATATGGGGAATCAGAGGCGGGGAATCAGAGGCGGGGAAACTGAGGCGGGGAATCAGATATGGGGAATCATGGGTGGGGAATCAGAGGCGGTGAATCAGAGATGGGGAATCAGAGGCCGGGAATTAGATTCAGGGAATCAGACGCGGGTAATCAGAGGTGGGGAATCAGAGCTGGGGATTCAGAGGCGGGGAATCAGAGTCGGGGAATCAGAGGCGGGGAATCAGAGATGGGGAATCAGAGGCGGGGAATCAGAGGCCGGGAAACAGAGGCCGGGAATCAGTTGTGGGGAATCAGAGGCCGGGAATTAGCGGTGGTGAATCAGAGATGGGGAATCAGACGCGGGGATTCAGAGGCGGGGAATCAGACGCGGGGAATCAGAGGCAGGGAATCAGAGCTGGGGAATCAGAGGCGGGGAATCTGAGTTTGGGAATCAGAGGCGGGGAATAAGATATGGGGAATCAGAGGCGGGGAATCAGATATTGGGAATCAGGGGAGGGGAATCAGAGGTGGGGCATCAGAGGCGGGAATCAGATTTGGGGAATCAGACATGGTGAATCAGAGGTGGGGAATCACAGGCAGGGAATCAGACGCAGGGAATCAGTGGTGGAGAATCAGAGATGGGGAATCAGAGGCGGGGAATCAGAGGCAGGGTATCAGACACGGGGAATCAGAGGCGGGGAATCAGAGCTGGGGAATCAGAGGCGGGGAATCAGAGTTGGGGAATCAGAGGTGGGTAATCAGATATGGGGAAACAGATGCGGGGAATCAGAGGTGGGGAAACAGAGGCAGGGAATCAGATATTGGGAATCAGAGGTGGGGAATCAGAGGCAGGGAATCAGAGGTGGGGAATCAGTGGCAGGGAATCAGATGTGGGGAATCAGAGCTGGGGAATCAGAGGCGGGGAATCAGAATTTCGGAATCAGAGATGGGGAATCAGAGATGGGGAATCAGAGGCGGGGAATCAGACGCGGAGAATCAGAGGTGGTTAATCACAGATGGGGAACCAGAGGCAGGGAATCAGAAGCAGGGAATCAGACGCAGGGAATCAGAGGCGGGGAATCATACCTTGGGAATCAGAGGCGGGGATTCAGAGTTGGGGAATCAGAGGCGGGGTATCAGATATGGGGAATCAGAGGTGGGGAATCAGAGGCGGGGAAACTGAGGCGGGGAATCAGATATGGGGAATCAGAGGTGGGGAATCAGAGGCGGTGAATCAGAGATGGGGAATCAGAGGCTGGGAATTAGATTCAGGGAATCAGACGCGGGTAATCAGAGGTGGGGAATCAGAGCTGGGGATTCAGAGGCGGGGAATCAGAGTCGGGGAATCAGAGGCGGGGAATCAGAGATGGGGAATCAGAGGCGGGGAATCAGAGGCCGGGAATCAGAGGCCGGGAATCAGTTGTGGGGAATCAGAGGCCGGGAATTTGCGGTGGTGAATCAGAGATGGGGAATCAGAGGCGGGGATTCAGAGGCGGGGAATCAGACGTGGGGAATCAGAGGCGGGGAATCAGAGCTGGGGAATCAGAGGCGGGGAATCTGAGTTTGGGAATCAGAGGCGGGGAATAAGATATGGGGAATCAAAGGCGGGGAATCAGATATGGGGAATCAGAGGAGGGGAATCAGAGGTGGGGCATCAGAGGTTGCGAATCAGATATGGGGAAACAGAGGCGGGGAATCAGAGGTGGTGAAACAGAGGCAGGGAATCAGATATTGGGAATCAGAGGTGGGGAATCAGAGGCAGGGAATCAGATGTGGGGAATCAGAGCTGGGGAATCAGAGGCAGGGATTCTGAGTTTGGGAATCAGAGGCGGGGAATAAGATATGGGGAATCAGAGGCGGGGAATTAGTGGCGGGGAATCAGAGGCGGGGTATCAGAGGCGGGGTATCAGAGGCAGGGAATCAGATGTGGGGAATCAGACATGGGGAATCAGAGGCAGGGAATCAGAGGCGGGGAATCAGAAGCGGGGAATCATAGGCCGGGAATCAGAGGCCGGGAATCAGAGGTGGGGAATCTGAGTCCGGGAATCAGAGATCGGGAATCAGAGGCGGGGAATCAGATATGGGGAATCAGAGGCGGGGAATCAGAGGCGGGGAAACAGAGATTGCTTATCAGATATGGGGAATCAGAGGTGGGGAATCAGAGGCGGGGAATCAGAAATGGGGAATCAGAGGCGGGGAATCAGAGGCGGAGAAACAGAGCTGAGGAACCAGAGGCGGGGAATCAGAGTTGGGGAATCAGAGACGGGGAATCAGATATGGGGAATCAGAGGCGGGGAATCAGAGGCGGGGAAACAGAGGAGGGGTATCAGATATGGGGAACCAGAGGTGGGGAATCAGAGGGCGGGAATCCGAGATGGGTAATCAGAGGCAGGGAATCAGATATGGGGAATCAGAGGCGGGGAATCAGAGGCAGGGAATCAGATGTGTGGAATCAGAGATGGGGAATCAGAGGCAGGGAATCAGAGGCGGGGAATCAGAAGCCGGGAATCATATTCCGGGAATCAGAGGCTTGGAATCAGAGGTGGGGAATCTGAGTCCTGGAATCAGAGATGGGGAATCAGAGGCGGGGAATCAGATATGGGGAATCAGAGGCGGGGAATCAGAGGCGGGGAAACAGAGATGGCTTATCAGATATGGGGAATCAGAGGTGGGGAATCAGAGGCGGGGATTCAGAGGCGGGGAAACAGAGTAGGGGTATCAGATATGGGGAACCAGAGGTGGGGAATCGGAGGGCGGGAATCCGAGATGGGTAATCAGAGGCAGGGAATCAGATATGTGGAATCAGAGGCGGGGAATCAGAGGCAGGGAATCAGATGTGGGGAATCAGAGATGGGGAATCAGAGGCAGGGAATCAGAGGCGGGGAATCAGAAGCGGGGAATCATATTCCGGGAATCAGAGGCTGGGAATCAGAGGTGGGAAATCAGAGATGGGGAATCAGAGGCGGGGAATCAGATATGGGGAATCAGAGGCGGGGAATCAGAGGCGGGGAAACAGAGATGTCTTATCAGATATGGGGAATCAGAGGTGGGGAATCAGAGGCGGTGAATCAGAGATGGGGAATCAGAGGCGGGGAATCAGAGGCAGGAAATCTGACATGGGGAATCAGAGGCGGGGTATCAGAGCTGGGGAATCAGAGGCGGGGAATCAGAGTTGGGGAATCAGAGGTGGGGAATCAGATATGGGGAAACAGAGGCGGGGAATCAGAGGTGGGGAAACAGAGGCAGGGAATCAGATATTGGGAATCAGAGGTGGGGAATCAGAGGCAGGGAATCAGATGTGGGGAATCAGAGCTGGGGAATCAGAGACGGGGAATCTGAGTTTGGGAATCAGAGGCGGGGAATAAGATATGGGGAATCAGAGGCGGGGAATCAGATATGGGCAATCAGATGAGGGGAATCAGAGGTGGGGCATCAGAGGCGGGAATCAGAATTGGGGAATCAGACATGGGGAATCAGAGAAGGGGAATCAGAGGCAGTGAATCAGAGATGGTGAATCAGAGGCGGGGAATCACAGGGAGGGAATCAGACGCAAGGAGTCAGTGGTGATGAATCCAAGATGGGGAATCAGAGGCGGGGAATCAGAGGCAGGGAATTAGACACGGGGAATCAGAGGTGGGGAATCAGAGCTGAGGAATCAGAGGTGGGGAATCAGAGTTGGGGAATCAGAGGCAGGGAATCAGATATGGGGCATCAGAGGCAGGAAAACAGATATGGGGAATCAGAGGCGGGGAATTAATGGCAGGGAATCAGAGGCGGGGAATCAGAGGCGGGGTATCAGAGGCAGGGAATCAGATGTGGGGAATCAGACATGGGGAATCAGAGGCAGGGTATCAGAGGCGGGGAATCAGAAGCGGGGAATCATAGGCCGGGAATCAGAGGCCGGGAAACAGAGGTGGGGATTCAGAGTCCGGGAATCAGAGATGGGGAATCAGAGGCGGGGAATCAGATATGGGGAATCAGAGGCGGGGAATCAGAGGTGGAGAAACAGAGGTGGCTAATCAGATATGGGGAATTAGAGGTGGGGAATCAGACGCAGTGCATCAGAGATGGGGAATCAGGCGGGGAATCAGAAGCGGGGAATCATAGGCCGGGAATCAGAGGCCGGGAATCAGAGGTGGGGAATCTGAGTCCGGGAATCAGAGATGGGGAATCAGTTGCGGGGAATCAGATATGGGGAATCAGAGGCGGGGAATCAGAGGCGGGGAAACAGAGATTGCTTATCAGATATGGGGAATCAGAGGTGGGGAATCAGAGGCGGGGAATCAGATATGGGGAATCAGAGGCGGGGAATCATAGCTGGGGAATCAGAGGCGGGGAATCATAGCTGGGGAATCAGAGGCGGGGATTCAGAGTTGGGGAATCAGAGGCGGGGTATCAGATATGGGGAATCAGAGGCGGGGAATCAGAGGCGGGGAATCAGATATGGGGAATCAGAGGTGGGTAATCAGAGGCGGTGAATGAGAGTTGGGGAATCAGAGGCCGGGAATTAGAGTCAGGGAATCAGATGTGGGTAATCAGAGGTGGGGAATCAGAGCTGGGGAATCAGAGGCGGGGAATCAGAGTCGGGGAATCAGACGCGGGGAATCAGAGGCGGGGAATCAGAGCTGAGGAATCAGAGGCGGGGAATCAGAGTTGGGGAATCAGAGACGGGGAATCAGATATGGGGAATCAGAGGCGGGGAAACAGAGGAGGGGTATCAGATATGGGGAACCTGAGGTGGGGAATCGGAGGGCGGGAATCCGAGATGGGTAATCAGAGGCAGGGAATCAGACGCGGGGAATCTGAGGCGGGGTATCAGAGCTGGGGAATCAGAGGCGGGGAATCTGAGTTTGGGAATCAGAGGCGGGGAATAAGATATGGGGAATCAGAGGCGGGGAATCAGATATGGGGAATCAGAGGAGGGGATTCAGAGGTGGGGCATCAGAGGCGGGAATCAGAATTGGGGAATCAGACATGGGGAATCAGAGAAGGGGAATCAGAGGCAGTGAATCAGAGATGGTGAATCAGAGGCGGGGAATCACAGGCAGGGAATCAGATGCAGGGAATCAGTGGTGGTGAATCAGAGATGGGGAATCAGAGGCGGGGAATCAGAGGCAGGGAATCAGACGCGGGGAATCAGAGGCGGGGAATCAGAGCTGAGGAATCAGAGGCGGGGAATCAGAGTTGGGGAATCAGAGACGGGGAATCAGATATGGGGAATCAGAGGCGGGGAATCAGAGGCGGGGAAACAGAGGAGGGGTATCAGATATGGGGAACCTGAGGTGGGGAATCGGAGGGCGGGAATCCGAGATGGGTAATCAGAGGCAGGGAATCAGATATGGGGAATCAGAGGCGGGGAATCAGAGGCAGGGAATCAGATGTGGGGAATCAGAGATGGGGAATCAGAGGCAGGGAATCAGATGCGGGGAATCAGAAGCGGGGAATCATATTCCGGGAATCAGAGGCTTGGAATCAGAGGTGGGGAATCTGAGTCCGGGAATCAGAGATGGGGAATCAGAGGCGGGGAATCAGATATGGGGAATCAGAGACGGGGAATCAGAGGCGGGGAATCAGAGGCGGGGAAACAGAGATGGCTTATCAGATATGGGGAATCAGAGGTGGGGAATCAGAGGCGGTGAATCAGAGATGGGGAATCAGAGGCGGGGAATCAGAGGCAGGGAATCAGACACGGGGAATCAGAGGCGGGGAATCAGAGTTGGGGAATCAGAGGTGGGGAATCAGATATGGGGAAACAGAGGCGGGGAATCAGAGGTGGGGAAACAGAGGCAGGGAATCAGATATAGGGAATCAGAGGTGGGGAATCAGAGGCAGGGAATCAGATGTGGGGAATCAGAGCTGGGCAATCAGCGACGGGGAATCTGAGTTTGGGAATCAGAGGCGGGGAATAAGATATGGGGAATCAGAGGCGGGGAATCAGATATGGGCAATCAGAGGAGGGGAATCAGAGGTGGGGCATCAGAGGCGGGAATCAGAATTGGGGAATCAGACATGGGGAATCAGAGAAGGGGAATCAGAGGCAGTGAATCAGAGATGGTGAATCAGAGGCGGGGAATCACAGGCAGGGAATCAGACGCAAGGAATCAGTGGTGGTGAATCCAAGATGGGGAATCAGAGGCGGGGAATCTGAGGCAGGGAATTAGACACGGGGAATCAGAGGTGGGGAATCAGAGCTGAGGAATCAGAGGCGGGGAATCAGAGTTGGGGAATCAGAGGCAGGGAATCAGATATGGGGCATCAGAGGCAGGAAATCAGATATGGGGAATCAGAGGCGGGGAATTAGTGGCAGGGAATCAGAGGCGGGGAATCAGAGGCGGGGTATCAGAGGCAGGGAATCAGATGTGGGGAATCAGACATGGGGAATCAGAGGCAGGGAATCAGAGGCGGGGAATCAGAAGCGGGGAATCATAGGCCGTGAATCAGAGGCCGGGAATCAGAGGTGGGGATTCAGATTCCGGGAATCAGAGATGGGGAATCAGAGGCGGGGAATCAGATATGGGGAATCAGAGGCGGGGAATCAGAGGCGGAGAAACAGAGGTGGCTAATCAGATATGGGGAATCAGAGGTGGGGAATCGGAGGCAGTGAATCAGAGATGGGGAATCAGAGGCAGGGAATCAGAGGCGGGGAATCAGAAGCGGGGAATCATAGGCCGGGAATCAGAGGCCGGGAATCAGAGGTGGGGAATCTGAGTCCGGGAATCAGAGATGGGGAATCAGAGGCGGGGAATCAGATATGGGGAATCAGAGGCGGGGAATCAGAGGCGGGGAAACAGAGATTGCTTATCAGATATGGGGAATCAGAGGTGGGGAATCAGAGGCGGGGAATCAGAAATGGGGAATCAGAGGCGGGGAATCAGAGGCGGGGAAACAGAGCTGAGGAACCAGAGGCGGGGAATCAGAGTTGGGGAATCAGAGACGGGAAATCAGATATGGGGAATCAGAGGCGGGGAATCAGAGGCGGGGAAACAGAGGAGGGGTATCAGATATGGGGAACCAGAGGTGGGGAATCAGAGGGCGGGAATCCGAGATGGGTAATCAGAGGCAGGGAATCAGATATGGGGAATCAGAGGCGGGGAATCAGAGGCAGGGAATCAGATGTGGGGAATCAGAGATGGGGAATCAGAGGCAGGGAATCAGAGGCGGGGAATCAGAAGCCGGGAATAATATTCCGGGAATCAGAGGCTTGGAATCAGAGGTGGGGAATCTGAGTCCTGGAATCAGAGATGGGGAATCAGAGGCGGGGAATCAGATATGGGGAATCAGATGCGGGGAATCAGAGGCGGGGAAACAGAGATGGCTTATCAGATATGGGGAATCAGAAGTGGGGAATCAGAGGCGGGGATTCAGAGGCGGGGAAACAGAGTATGGGTATCAGATATGGGGAACCAGAGGTGGGGAATCGGAGGGCGGGAATCCGAGATGGGTAATCAGAGGCAGGGAATCAGATATGTGGAATCAGAGGCGGGGAATCAGAGACAGGGAATCAGATGTGGGGAATCAGAGATGGGGAATCAGAGGCAGGGAATCAGAGGCGGGGAATCAGAAGTGGGGAATCATATTCCGGGAATCAGAGGCTGGGAATCAGAGGTGGGGAATCTGAGTCCGGGAATCAGAGATGGGGAATCAGAGGCGGGGAATCAGATATGGGGAATCAGAGGCGGGGAATCAGAGGCGGGGAAACAGAGATGGCTTATCAGATATGGGGAATCAGAGGTGGGGAATCAGAGGGGGTGAATCAGAGATGGGGAATCAGAGGCGGGGAATCAGAGGCAGGAAATCTGACATGGGGAATCAGAGGCGGGGTATCAGAGCTGTGGAATCAGAGGCGGGGAATCAGAGTTGGGGAATCAGAGGTAGGGAATCAGATATGGGGAAACAGAGGCGGGGAATCAGAGGTGGGGAAACAGAGGCAGGGAATCAGATATTGGGAATCAAAGGTGGGGAATCAGAGGCAGGGAATCAGATGTGGGGAATCAGAGCTGGGGAATCAGAGACGGGGAATCTGAGTTTGGGAATCAGAGGCGGGGAATAAGATATGGGGAATCAGAGGCGGGGAATCAGATATGGGCAATCAGAGGAGGGGAATCAGAGGTGGGGCATCAGAGGCGGGAATCAGAATTGAGGAATCAGACATGGGGAATCAGAGAAGGGGAATCAGAGGCAGTGAATCAGAGATGGTGAATCAGAGGCGGGGAATCACAGGGAGGGAATCAGACGCAAGGAATCAGTGGTGATGAATCCAAGATGGGGAATCAGAGGCGGGGAATCAGAGGCAGGGAATTAGACATGGGGAATCAGAGGTGGGGAATCAGAGCTGGGGAATCAGAGGCGGGGAATCAGAGTTGGGGAATCAGAGGCAGGGAATCAGATATGGGGCATCAGAGGCAGGAAAACAGATATGGGGAATCAGAGGCGGGGAATTAGTGGCAGGGAATCAGAGGCGGGGAATCAGAGGCGGGGTATCAGAGGCAGGGAATCAGATGTGGGGAATCAGACATGGGGAATCATAGGCCGGGAATCAGAGGCCGGGAAACAGAGGTGGGGATTCAGAGTCCGGGAATCAGAGATGGGGAATCAGAGGCGGGGAATCGGATATGGGGATTCAGAGGCGGGGAATCAGAGGTGGAGAAACAGAGGTGGCTAATCAGATATGGGGAATTAGAGGTGGGGAATCAGACGCAGTGCATCAGAGATGGGGAATCAGGCGGGGAATCAGAAGCAGGGAATCATAGGCCGGGAATCAGAGGCCGGGAATCAGAGGTGGGGAATCTGAGTCCGGGAATCAGAGATGGGGAATCAGTTGCGGGGAATCAGATATGGGGAATCAGAGGCGGGGAATCAGAGGCGGGGAAACAGAGATTGCTTATCAGATATGGGGAATCAGAGGTGGGGAATCAGAGGCGGGGAATCAGATATGGGGAATCAGAGGCGGGGAATCAGAGGCGGGGAGACAGAGGTGGCTAATCAGATATGGGGAATCAGAGGTGGGGAATCAGAGGCGGTGAATCAGAGATGGGGAATCAGAGGCGGGGAATCAGAGGCAGGGAATCAGACACAGGGAATCAGAGGCGGGGAATCAGAGCTGGGGAATCAGAGGCGGGGAATCAGAGTTGGGGAATCAGAGGTGGGGAATCAGATATGGGGAAACAGAGGCGGGGAATCAGAGGCGGGGTAACAGAGGCGGGGAATCAGATATTGGGAATCAGAGGTGGGGAATCAGAGGCAGGGAATCAGATGAGGGGAATCAGTGCTGGGGAATCAGAGGCGGGGAATCAGAATTTGGGAATCAGAGATGGGGAATCAGAGGCGGGGATTCAGAGTTGGGGAATCAGAGGCGGGGTATCAGATATGGGGAATCAGAGGCGGGGAATCAGAGGCGGGGAAACTGAGGCGGGGAATCAGATATGGGGAATCATGGGTGGGGAATCAGAGGCGGTGAATCAGAGATGGGGAATCAGAGGCCGGGAATTAGATTCAGGGAATCAGACGCGGGTAATCAGAGGTGGGGAATCAGAGCTGGGGATTCAGAGGCGGGGAATCAGAGTCGGGAAATCAGAGGCGGGGAATCAGAGATGGGGAATCAGAGGCGGGGAATCAGAGGCCGGGAATCAGAGGCCGGGAATCAGTTGTGGGGAATCAGAGGCCGGGAATTAGCGGTGGTGAATCAGAGATGGGGAATCAGACGCGGGGATTCAGAGGCGGGGAATCAGACGCGGGGAATCAGAGGCAGGGAATCAGAGGTGGGGAATCAGAGGCGGGGAATCTGAGTTTGGGAATCAGAGGCGGGGAATAAGATATGGGGAATCAGAGGCGGGGAATCAGATATGGGGAATCAGGGGAGGGGAATCAGAGGTGGGGCATCAGAGGCGGGAATCAGATTTGGGGAATCAGACATGGTGAATCAGAGGTGGGGAATCACAGGCAGGGAATCAGACGCAGGGAATCAGTGGTGGAGAATCAGAGATGGGGAATCAGAGGCGGGGAATCAGAGGCAGGGTATCAGACACGGGGAATCAGAGGCGGGGAATCAGAGCTGGGGAATCAGAGGCGGGGAATCAGTGTTGGGGAATCAGAGGTGGGGAATCAGATATGGGGAAACAGATGCGGAGAATCAGAGGTGGGGAAACAGAGGCAGGGAATCAGATATTGGGAATCAGAGGTGGGGAAACAGAGGCAGGGAATCAGAGGTGGGGAATCAGTGGCAGGGAATTAGATGTGGGGAATCAGAGCTGGGGAATCAGAGGCGGGGAATCAGAATTTGGGAATCAGAGATGGGGAATCAGAGATGGGGAATCAGAGGCGGGGAATCAGACGCGGAGTATCAGAGGTGGTTAATCACAGATGGGGAACCAGAGGCAGGGAATCAGAAGCAGGGAATCAGACGCAGGGAATCAGAGGCGGGGAATCATACCTTGGGAATCAGAGGCGGGGATTCAGAGTTGGGGAATCAGAGGCGGGGTATCAGATATGGGGAATCAGAGGTGGGGAATCAGAGGCGGGGAAACTGAGGCGGGGAATCAGATATGGGGAATCAGAGGTGGGGAATCAGAGGCGGTGAATCAGAGATGGGGAATCAGAGGCCGGGAATTAGATTCAGGGAATCAGACGCGGGTAATCAGAGGTGGGGAATCAGAGCTGGGGATTCAGAGGCGGGGAATCAGAGTCGGGGAATCAGAGGCGGGGAATCAGAGATGGGGAATCAGAGGCGGGGAATCAGAGGCCGGGAATCAGAGGCCGGGAATCAGTTGTGGGGAATCAGAGGCCGGGAATTAGCGGTGGTGAATCAGAGATGGGGAATCATAGGCGGGGATTCAGAGGCGGGGAATCAGACGTGGGGAATCAGAGGCGGGGAATCAGAGCTGGGGAATCAGAGGCGGGGAATAAGATATGGGGAATCAAAGGCGGGGAATCAGATATGGGGAATCAGAGGAGGGGAATCAGAGGTGGGGCATCAGCCGCGGGATTCAGAATTGGGGTATCAGACATGGTGAATCAGAGGCGGGGAATCAGAGTTGGGGAATCAGAGGTTGCGAATCAGATATGGGGAAACAGAGGCGGGGAATCAGAGGTGGTGAAACAGAGGCAGGGAATCAGATATTGGGAATCAGAGGTGGGGAATCAGAGGCAGTGAATCAGATGTGGGGAATCAGAGCTGGGGAATCAGAGGCAGGGATTCTGAGTTTGGGAATCAGAGGCGGGGAATAAGATGTGGGGAATCAGAGGCGGGGAATTAGTGGCGGGGAATCAGAGGCGGGGTATCAGAGGCGGGGTATCAGAGGCAGGGAATCAGATGTGGGGAATCAGACATGGGGAATCAGAGGCAGGGAATCAGAGGCGGGGAATCAGAAGCGGGGAATCATAGGCCGGGAATCAGAGGCCGGGAATCAGAGGTGGGGAATCTGAGTCCGGGAATCAGAGATCGGGAATCAGAGGCGGGGTATCAGATATGGGGAATCAGAGGCGGGGAATCAGAGGCGGGGAAACAGAGATTGCTTATCAGATATGGGGAATCAGAGGTGGGGAATCAGAGGCGGGGAATCAGAGTTGGGGAATCAGAGACGGGGAATCAGATATGGGGAATCAGAGGCGGGGAATCAGAGGCGGGGAAACAGAGGAGGGGTATCAGATATGGGGAACCAGAGGTGGGGAATCAGAGGGCGGGAATCCGAGATGGGTAATCAGAGGCAGGGAATCAGATATGGGGAATCAGAGGCGGGGAATCAGAGGCAGGGAATCAGATGTGTGGAATCAGAGATGGGGAATCAGAGGCAGGGAATCAGAGGCGGGGAATCAGAAGCCGGGAATCATATTCCGGGAATCAGAGGCTTGGAATCAGAGGTGGGGAATCTGAGTCCTGGAATCAGAGATGGGGAATCAGAGGCGGGGAATCAGATATGGGGAATCAGAGGCGGGGAATCAGAGGCGGGGAAACAGAGATGGCTTATCAGATATGGGGAATCAGAGGTGGGGAATCAGAGGCGGGGATTCAGAGGCGGGGAAACAGAGTAGGGGTATCAGATATGGGGAACCAGAGGTGGGGAATCGGAGGGCGGGAATCCGAGATGGGTAATCAGAGGCAGGGAATCAGATATGTGGAATCAGAGGCGGGGAATCAGAGGCAGGGAGTCAGATGTGGGGAATCAGAGATGGGGAATCAGAGGCAGGGAATCAGAGGCGGGGAATCAGAAGCGGGGAATCATATTCCGGGAATCAGAGGCTGGGAATCAGAGGTGGGAAATCAGAGATGGGGAATCAGAGGCGGGGAATCAGATATGGGGAATCAGAGGCGGGGAATCAGAGGCGGGGAAACAGAGATGTCTTATCAGATATGGGGAATCAGAGGTGGGGAATCAGAGGCGGTGAATCAGAGATGGGGAATCAGAGGCGGGGAATAAGAGGCAGGAAATCTGACATGGGGAATCAGAGGCGGGGTATCAGAGCTGGGGAATCAGAGGCGGGGAATCAGAGTTGGGGAATCAGAGGTGGGGAATCAGATATGGGGAAACAGAGGCGGGGAATCAGAGGTGGGGAAACAGAGGCAGGGAATCAGATATTGGGAATCAGAGGTGGGGAATCAGAGGCAGGGAATCAGATGTGGGGAATCAGAGCTGGGGAATCAGAGACGGGGAATCTGAGTTTGGGAATCAGAGGCGGGGAATAAGATATGGGGAATCAGAGGCGGGGAATCAGATATGGGCAATCAGAGGAGGGGAATCAGAGGTGGGGCATCAGAGGCGGGAATCAGAATTGGGGAATCAGACATGGGGAATCAGAGAAGGGGAATCAGAGGCAGTGAATCAGAGATGGTGAATCAGAGGCGGGGAATCACAGGGAGGGAATCAGACGCAAGGAATCAGTGGTGATGAATCCAAGATGGGGAATCAGAGGCGGGGAATCAGAGGCAGGGAATTAGACACGGGGAATCAGAGGTGGGGAATCAGAGCTGAGGAATCAGAGGTGGGGAATCAGAGTTGGGGAATCAGAGGCAGGGAATCAGATATGGGGCATCAGAGGCAGGAAATCAGATATGGGGAATCAGAGGCGGGGAATTAGTGGCAGGGAATCAGAGGCGGGGAATCAGAGGCGGGGAATCAGATATGGGGAATCAGAGGCGGGGAATCAGAGGCGGGGAAACAGAGGTGGCTAATCAGATATGGGGAATCAGAGGTGGGGAATCAGAGGCGGTGAATCAGAGATGGGGAATCAGAGGCGGGGAATCATAGCTGGGGAATCAGAGGCGGGGATTCAGAGTTGGGGAATCAGAGGCGGGGTATCAGATATGGGGAATCAGAGGCGGGGAATCAGAGGCGGGGATTCAGATATGGGGAATCAGAAGTGGGTAATCAGAGGCGGTGAATGAGAGATGGGGAATCAGAGGCCGGGAATTAGAGTCAGGGAATCAGATGCGGATATTCAGAGGTGGGGAATCAGAGCTGGGGAATCAGAGGCGGGGAATCAGAGTTGGGGAATCAGAGGCAGGGAATCAGATATGGGGCATCAGAGGCAGGAAATCAGATATGGGGAATCAGAGGCGGGGAATTAGTGGCAGGGAATCAGAGGCGGGGAATCAGAGGCGGGGTATCAGAGGCAGGGAATCAGATGTGGGGAATCAGACATGGGGAATCAGAGGCAGGGAATCAGAGGCGGGGAATCAGAAGCGGGGAATCATAGGCCGTGAATCAGAGGCCGGGAATCAGAGGTGGGGATTCAGATTCCGGGAATCAGAGATGGGGAATCAGAGGCGGGGAATCAGATATGGGGAATCAGAGGCTGGGAATCAGAGGCGGAGAAACAGAGGTGGCTAATCAGATATGGGGAATCAGAGGTGGGGAATCGGAGGCAGTGAATCAGAGATGGGGAATCAGAGGCAGGGAATCAGAGGCGGGGAATCAGAAGCGGGGAATCATAGGCCGGGAATCAGAGGCCGGGAATCAGAGGTGGGGAATCTGAGTCCGGGAATCAGAGATGGGGAATCAGAGGCGGGGAATCAGATGTGGGGAATCAGACATGGGGAATCATAGGCCGGGAATCAGAGGCCGGGAAACAGAGGTGGGGATTCAGAGTCCGGGAATCAGAGATGGGGAATCAGAGGCGGGGAATCGGATATGGGGATTCAGAGGCGGGGAATCAGAGGTGGAGAAACAGAGGTGGCTAATCAGATATGGGGAATTAGAGGTGGGGAATCAGACGCAGTGCATCAGAGATGGGGAATCAGGCGGGGAATCAGAAGCAGGGAATCATAGGCCGGGAATCAGAGGCCGGGAATCAGAGGTGGGGAATCTGAGTCCGGGAATCAGAGATGGGGAATCAGTTGCGGGGAATCAGATATGGGGAATCAGAGGCGGGGAATCAGAGGCGGGGAAACAGAGATTGCTTATCAGATATGGGGAATCAGAGGTGGGGAATCAGAGGCGGGGAATCAGATATGGGGAATCAGAGGCGGGGAATCAGAGGCGGGGAGACAGAGGTGGCTAATCAGATATGGGGAATCAGAGGTGGGGAATCAGAGGCGGTGAATCAGAGATGGGGAATCAGAGGCGGGGAATCAGAGGCAGGGAATCAGACACAGGGAATCAGAGGCGGGGAATCAGAGCTGGGGAATCAGAGGCGGGGAATCAGAGTTGGGGAATCAGAGGTGGGGAATCAGATATGGGGAAACAGAGGCGGGGAATCAGAGGCGGGGTAACAGAGGCGGGGAATCAGATATTGGGAATCAGAGGTGGGGAATCAGAGGCAGGGAATCAGATGAGGGGAATCAGTGCTGGGGAATCAGAGGCGGGGAATCAGAATTTGGGAATCAGAGATGGGGAATCAGAGGCGGGGATTCA
The DNA here is from genome assembly GCF_036971445.1 of Narcine bancroftii. Classification (NCBI taxonomy): domain Eukaryota; kingdom Metazoa; phylum Chordata; class Chondrichthyes; order Torpediniformes; family Narcinidae; genus Narcine; species Narcine bancroftii. Next base: position 3,155,171 of record NW_027211797.1, read on the forward strand.
GAGTTGGGGAATCAGAGGCGGGGTATCAGATATGGGGAATCAGAGGCGGGGAATCAGAGGCGGGGAAACTGAGGCGGGGAATCAGATATGGGGAATCATGGGTGGGGAATCAGAGGCGGTGAATCAGAGATGGGGAATCAGAGGCCGGGAATTAGATTCAGGGAATCAGACGCGGGTAATCAGAGGTGGGGAATCAGAGCTGGGGATTCAGAGGCGGGGAATCAGAGTCGGGAAATCAGAGGCGGGGAATCAGAGATGGGGAATCAGAGGCGGGGAATCAGAGGCCGGGAATCAGAGGCCGGGAATCAGTTGTGGGGAATCAGAGGCCGGGAATTAGCGGTGGTGAATCAGAGATGGGGAATCAGACGCGGGGATTCAGAGGCGGGGAATCAGACGCGGGGAATCAGAGGCAGGGAATCAGAGGTGGGGAATCAGAGGCGGGGAATCTGAGTTTGGGAATCAGAGGCGGGGAATAAGATATGGGGAATCAGAGGCGGGGAATCAGATATGGGGAATCAGGGGAGGGGAATCAGAGGTGGGGCATCAGAGGCGGGAATCAGATTTGGGGAATCAGACATGGTGAATCAGAGGTGGGGAATCACAGGCAGGGAATCAGACGCAGGGAATCAGTGGTGGAGAATCAGAGATGGGGAATCAGAGGCGGGGAATCAGAGGCAGGGTATCAGACACGGGGAATCAGAGGCGGGGAATCAGAGCTGGGGAATCAGAGGCGGGGAATCAGTGTTGGGGAATCAGAGGTGGGGAATCAGATATGGGGAAACAGATGCGGAGAATCAGAGGTGGGGAAACAGAGGCAGGGAATCAGATATTGGGAATCAGAGGTGGGGAAACAGAGGCAGGGAATCAGAGGTGGGGAATCAGTGGCAGGGAATTAGATGTGGGGAATCAGAGCTGGGGAATCAGAGGCGGGGAATCAGAATTTGGGAATCAGAGATGGGGAATCAGAGATGGGGAATCAGAGGCGGGGAATCAGACGCGGAGTATCAGAGGTGGTTAATCACAGATGGGGAACCAGAGGCAGGGAATCAGAAGCAGGGAATCAGACGCAGGGAATCAGAGGCGGGGAATCATACCTTGGGAATCAGAGGCGGGGATTCAGAGTTGGGGAATCAGAGGCGGGGTATCAGATATGGGGAATCAGAGGTGGGGAATCAGAGGCGGGGAAACTGAGGCGGGGAATCAGATATGGGGAATCAGAGGTGGGGAATCAGAGGCGGTGAATCAGAGATGGGGAATCAGAGGCCGGGAATTAGATTCAGGGAATCAGACGCGGGTAATCAGAGGTGGGGAATCAGAGCTGGGGATTCAGAGGCGGGGAATCAGAGTCGGGGAATCAGAGGCGGGGAATCAGAGATGGGGAATCAGAGGCGGGGAATCAGAGGCCGGGAATCAGAGGCCGGGAATCAGTTGTGGGGAATCAGAGGCCGGGAATTAGCGGTGGTGAATCAGAGATGGGGAATCATAGGCGGGGATTCAGAGGCGGGGAATCAGACGTGGGGAATCAGAGGCGGGGAATCAGAGCTGGGGAATCAGAGGCGGGGAATAAGATATGGGGAATCAAAGGCGGGGAATCAGATATGGGGAATCAGAGGAGGGGAATCAGAGGTGGGGCATCAGCCGCGGGATTCAGAATTGGGGTATCAGACATGGTGAATCAGAGGCGGGGAATCAGAGTTGGGGAATCAGAGGTTGCGAATCAGATATGGGGAAACAGAGGCGGGGAATCAGAGGTGGTGAAACAGAGGCAGGGAATCAGATATTGGGAATCAGAGGTGGGGAATCAGAGGCAGTGAATCAGATGTGGGGAATCAGAGCTGGGGAATCAGAGGCAGGGATTCTGAGTTTGGGAATCAGAGGCGGGGAATAAGATGTGGGGAATCAGAGGCGGGGAATTAGTGGCGGGGAATCAGAGGCGGGGTATCAGAGGCGGGGTATCAGAGGCAGGGAATCAGATGTGGGGAATCAGACATGGGGAATCAGAGGCAGGGAATCAGAGGCGGGGAATCAGAAGCGGGGAATCATAGGCCGGGAATCAGAGGCCGGGAATCAGAGGTGGGGAATCTGAGTCCGGGAATCAGAGATCGGGAATCAGAGGCGGGGTATCAGATATGGGGAATCAGAGGCGGGGAATCAGAGGCGGGGAAACAGAGATTGCTTATCAGATATGGGGAATCAGAGGTGGGGAATCAGAGGCGGGGAATCAGAGTTGGGGAATCAGAGACGGGGAATCAGATATGGGGAATCAGAGGCGGGGAATCAGAGGCGGGGAAACAGAGGAGGGGTATCAGATATGGGGAACCAGAGGTGGGGAATCAGAGGGCGGGAATCCGAGATGGGTAATCAGAGGCAGGGAATCAGATATGGGGAATCAGAGGCGGGGAATCAGAGGCAGGGAATCAGATGTGTGGAATCAGAGATGGGGAATCAGAGGCAGGGAATCAGAGGCGGGGAATCAGAAGCCGGGAATCATATTCCGGGAATCAGAGGCTTGGAATCAGAGGTGGGGAATCTGAGTCCTGGAATCAGAGATGGGGAATCAGAGGCGGGGAATCAGATATGGGGAATCAGAGGCGGGGAATCAGAGGCGGGGAAACAGAGATGGCTTATCAGATATGGGGAATCAGAGGTGGGGAATCAGAGGCGGGGATTCAGAGGCGGGGAAACAGAGTAGGGGTATCAGATATGGGGAACCAGAGGTGGGGAATCGGAGGGCGGGAATCCGAGATGGGTAATCAGAGGCAGGGAATCAGATATGTGGAATCAGAGGCGGGGAATCAGAGGCAGGGAGTCAGATGTGGGGAATCAGAGATGGGGAATCAGAGGCAGGGAATCAGAGGCGGGGAATCAGAAGCGGGGAATCATATTCCGGGAATCAGAGGCTGGGAATCAGAGGTGGGAAATCAGAGATGGGGAATCAGAGGCGGGGAATCAGATATGGGGAATCAGAGGCGGGGAATCAGAGGCGGGGAAACAGAGATGTCTTATCAGATATGGGGAATCAGAGGTGGGGAATCAGAGGCGGTGAATCAGAGATGGGGAATCAGAGGCGGGGAATAAGAGGCAGGAAATCTGACATGGGGAATCAGAGGCGGGGTATCAGAGCTGGGGAATCAGAGGCGGGGAATCAGAGTTGGGGAATCAGAGGTGGGGAATCAGATATGGGGAAACAGAGGCGGGGAATCAGAGGTGGGGAAACAGAGGCAGGGAATCAGATATTGGGAATCAGAGGTGGGGAATCAGAGGCAGGGAATCAGATGTGGGGAATCAGAGCTGGGGAATCAGAGACGGGGAATCTGAGTTTGGGAATCAGAGGCGGGGAATAAGATATGGGGAATCAGAGGCGGGGAATCAGATATGGGCAATCAGAGGAGGGGAATCAGAGGTGGGGCATCAGAGGCGGGAATCAGAATTGGGGAATCAGACATGGGGAATCAGAGAAGGGGAATCAGAGGCAGTGAATCAGAGATGGTGAATCAGAGGCGGGGAATCACAGGGAGGGAATCAGACGCAAGGAATCAGTGGTGATGAATCCAAGATGGGGAATCAGAGGCGGGGAATCAGAGGCAGGGAATTAGACACGGGGAATCAGAGGTGGGGAATCAGAGCTGAGGAATCAGAGGTGGGGAATCAGAGTTGGGGAATCAGAGGCAGGGAATCAGATATGGGGCATCAGAGGCAGGAAATCAGATATGGGGAATCAGAGGCGGGGAATTAGTGGCAGGGAATCAGAGGCGGGGAATCAGAGGCGGGGAATCAGATATGGGGAATCAGAGGCGGGGAATCAGAGGCGGGGAAACAGAGGTGGCTAATCAGATATGGGGAATCAGAGGTGGGGAATCAGAGGCGGTGAATCAGAGATGGGGAATCAGAGGCGGGGAATCATAGCTGGGGAATCAGAGGCGGGGATTCAGAGTTGGGGAATCAGAGGCGGGGTATCAGATATGGGGAATCAGAGGCGGGGAATCAGAGGCGGGGATTCAGATATGGGGAATCAGAAGTGGGTAATCAGAGGCGGTGAATGAGAGATGGGGAATCAGAGGCCGGGAATTAGAGTCAGGGAATCAGATGCGGATATTCAGAGGTGGGGAATCAGAGCTGGGGAATCAGAGGCGGGGAATCAGAGTTGGGGAATCAGAGGCAGGGAATCAGATATGGGGCATCAGAGGCAGGAAATCAGATATGGGGAATCAGAGGCGGGGAATTAGTGGCAGGGAATCAGAGGCGGGGAATCAGAGGCGGGGTATCAGAGGCAGGGAATCAGATGTGGGGAATCAGACATGGGGAATCAGAGGCAGGGAATCAGAGGCGGGGAATCAGAAGCGGGGAATCATAGGCCGTGAATCAGAGGCCGGGAATCAGAGGTGGGGATTCAGATTCCGGGAATCAGAGATGGGGAATCAGAGGCGGGGAATCAGATATGGGGAATCAGAGGCTGGGAATCAGAGGCGGAGAAACAGAGGTGGCTAATCAGATATGGGGAATCAGAGGTGGGGAATCGGAGGCAGTGAATCAGAGATGGGGAATCAGAGGCAGGGAATCAGAGGCGGGGAATCAGAAGCGGGGAATCATAGGCCGGGAATCAGAGGCCGGGAATCAGAGGTGGGGAATCTGAGTCCGGGAATCAGAGATGGGGAATCAGAGGCGGGGAATCAGATATGGGGAATCAGAGGCGGGGAATCAGAGGCGGGGAAACAGAGATTGCTTATCAGATATGGGGAATCAGAGGTGGGGTATCAGAGGCGGGGAATCAGAAATGGGGAATCAGAGGCGGGGAATCAGAGGCGGGGAAACAGAGCTGAGGAACCAGAGGCGGGGAATCAGAGTTGGGGAATCAGAGACGGGAAATCAGATATGGGGAATCAGAGGCGGGGAATCAGAGGCGGGGAAACAGAGGAGGGGTATCAGATATGGGGAACCAGAGGTGGGGAATCAGAGGGCGGGAATCCGAGATGGGTAATCAGAGGCAGGGAATCAGATATGGGGAATCAGAGGCGGGGAATCAGAGGCAGGGAATCAGATGTGGGGAATCAGAGATGGGGAATCAGAGGCAGGGAATCAGAGGCGGGGAATCAGAAGCCGGGAATAATATTCCGGGAATCAGAGGCTTGGAATCAGAGGTGGGGAATCTGAGTCCTGGAATCAGAGATGGGGAATCAGAGGCGGGGAATCAGATATGGGGAATCAGAGGCGGGGAATCAGAGGCGGGGAAACAGAGATGGCTTATCAGATATGGGGAATCAGAAGTGGGGAATCAGAGGCGGTGATTCAGAGGCGGGGAAACAGAGTAGGGGTATCAGATATGGGGAACCAGAGGTGGGGAATCGGAGGGCGGGAATCCGAGATGGGTAATCAGAGGCAGGGAATCAGATATGTGGAATCAGAGGCGGGGAATCAGAGACAGGGAATCAGATGTGGGGAATCAGAGATGGGGAATCAGAGGCAGGGAATCAGAGGCGGGGAATCAGAAGTGGGGAATCATATTCCGGGAATCAGAGGCTGGGAATCAGAGGTGGGGAATCTGAGTCCGGGAATCAGAGATGGGGAATCAGAGGCGGGGAATCAGATATGGGGAATCAGAGGCGTGGAATCAGAGGCGGGGAAACAGAGATGGCTTATCAGATATGGGGAATCAGAGGTGGGGAATCAGAGGCGGTGAATCAGAGATGGGGAATCAGAGGCGGGGAATCAGAGGCAGGAAATCTGACATGGGGAATCAGAGGCGGGGTATCTGAGCTGGGGAATCAGAGGCGGGGAATCAGAGTTGGGGAATCAGAGGTGGGGAATCAGATATGGGGAAACAGAGGCGGGGAATCAGAGGTGGGGAAACAGAGGCAGGGAATCAGATATTGGGAATCAGAGGTGGGGAATCAGAGGCAGGGAATCAGATGTGGGGAATCAGAGCTGGGGAATCAGAGACGGGGAATCTGAGTTTGGGAATCAGAGGCGGGGAATAAGATATGGGGAATCAGAGGCGGGGAATCAGATATGGGCAATCAGAGGAGGGGAATCAGAGGTGGGGCATCAGAGGCGGGAATCAGAATTGGGGAATCAGACATGGGGAATCAGAGAAGGGGAATCAGAGGCAGTGAATCAGAGATGGTGAATCAGAGGCGGGGAATCACAGGGAGGGTATCAGACGCAAGGAATCAGTGGTGATGAATCCAAGATGGGGAATCAGAGGCGGGGAATCAGAGGCAGGGAATTAGGCACGGGGAATCAGAGGTGGGGAATCAGAGCTGGGGAATCAGAGGCGGGGAATCAGAGTTGGGGAATCAGAGGCAGGGAATCAGATATGGGGCATCAGAGGCAGGAAAACAGATATGGGGAATCAGAGGCGGGGAATTAGTGGCAGGGAATCAGAGGCGGGGAATCAGAGGCGGGGTATCAGATGCAGGGAATCAGATGTGGGGAATCAGACATGGGGAATCATAGGCCGGGAATCAGAGGCCGGGAAACAGAGGTGGGGATTCAGAGTCCGGGAATCAGAGATGGGGAATCAGAGGCGGGGAATCAGATATGGGGAATCAGAGGCGGGGAATCAGAGGTGGAGAAACAGAGTTGGCTAATCAGATATGGGGAATTAGAGGTGGGGAATCAGACGCAGTGCATCAGAGATGGGGAATCAGGCGGGGAATCAGAAGTGGGGAATCATAGGCCGGGAATCAGAGGCCGGGAATCAGAGGTGGGGAATCTGAGTCCGGGAATCAGAGATGGGGAATCAGTTGCGGGGAATCAGATATGGGGAATCAGAGGCGGGGAATCAGAGGCGGGGAAACAGAGATTGCTTATCAGATATGGGGAATCAGAGGTGGGGAATCAGAGGCGGGGAATCAGATATGGGGAATCAGAGGCGGGGAATCAGAGGCGGGGAAACAGAGGTGGCTAATCAGATATGGGGAATCAGAGGTGGGGAATCAGAGGCGGTGAATCAGAGATGGGGAATCAGAGGCGGGGAATCAGAGGCAGGGAATCAGACACAGGGAATCAGAGGCGGGGAATCAGAGCTGGGGAATCAGAGGCGGGGAATCAGAGTTGGGGAATGAGAGGTGGGGAATCAGATATGGGGAAACAGAGGCGGGGAATCAGAGGCGGGGTAACAGAGGCGGGGAATCAGATATTGGGAATCAGAGGTGGGGAATCAGAGGCAGGGAATCAGATGAGGGGAATCAGTGCTGGGGAATCAGAGGCGGGGAATCAGAATTTGGGAATCAGAGATGGGGAATCAGAGGCGGGGATTCAGAGTTGGGGAATCAGAGGCGGGGTATCAGATATGGGGAATCAGAGGCGGGGAATCAGAGGCGGGGAAACTGAGGCGGGGAATCAGATATGGGGAATCATGGGTGGGGAATCAGAGGCGGTGAATCAGAGATGGGGAATCAGAGGCCGGGAATTAGATTCAGGGAATCAGACGCGGGTAATCAGAGGTGGGGAATCAGAGCTGGGGATTCAGAGGCGGGGAATCAGAGTCGGGGAATCAGAGGAGGGGAATCAGAGATGGGGAATCAGAGGCGGGGAATCAGAGGCCGGGAAACAGAGGCCGGGAATCAGTTGTGGGGAATCAGAGGCCGGGAATTAGCGGTGGTGAATCAGAGATGGGGAATCAGACGCGGGGATTCAGAGGCGGGGAATCAGACGCGGGGAATCAGAGGCAGGGAATCAGAGCTGGGGAATCAGAGGCGGGGAATCTGAGTTTGGGAATCAGAGGCGGGGAATAAGATATGGGGAATCAGAGGCGGGGAATCAGATATGGGGAATCAGGGGAGGGGAATCAGAGGTGGGGCATCAGAGGCGGGAATCAGATTTGGGGAATCAGACATGGTGAATCAGAGGTGGGGAATCACAGGCAGGGAATCAGACGCAGGGAATCAGTGGTGGAGAATCAGAGATGGGGAATCAGAGGCGGGGAATCAGAGGCAGGGTATCAGACACGGGGAATCAGAGGCGGGGAATCAGAGCTGGGGAATCAGAGGCGGGGAATCAGAGTTGGGGAATCAGAGGTGGGGAATCAGATATGGGGAAACAGATGCGGGGAATCAGAGGTGGGGAAACAGAGGCAGGGAATCAGATATTGGGAATCAGAGGTGGGGAATCAGAGGCAGGGAATCAGAGGTGGGGAATCAGTGGCAGGGAATCAGATGTGGGGAATCAGAGCTGGGGAATCAGAGGCGGGGAATCAGAATTTGGGAATCAGAGATGGGGAATCAGAGATGGGGAATCAGAGGCGGGGAATCAGACGCAGAGAATCAGAGGTGGTTAATCACAGATGGGGAACCAGAGGCAGGGAATCAGAAGCAGGGAATCAGACGCAGGGAATCAGAGGCGGGGAATCATACCTTGGGAATCAGAGGCGGGGATTCAGAGTTGGGGAATCAGAGGCGGGGTATCAGATATGGGGAATCGGAGGTGGGGAATCAGAGGCGGGGAAACTGAGGCGGGGAATCAGATATGGGGAATCAGAGGTGGGGAATCAGAGGCGGTGAATCAGAGATGGGGAATCAGAGGCCGGGAATTAGATTCAGGGAATCAGACGCGGGTAATCAGAGGTGGGGAATCAGAGCTGGGGATTCAGAGGCGGGGAATCAGAGTCGGGGAATCAGAGGCGGGGAATCAGAGATGGGGAATCAGAGGCGGGGAATCAGAGGCCGGGAATCAGAGGCCGGGAATCAGTTGTGGGGAATCAGAGGCCGGGAATTAGCGGTGGTGAATCAGAGATGGGGAATCAGAGGCGGGGATTCAGAGGCGGGGAATCAGACGTGGGGAATCAGAGGCGGGGAATCAGATCTGGGGAATCAGAGGCGGGGAATCTGAGTTTGGGAATCAGAGGCGGGGAATAAGATATGGGGAATCAAAGGCGGGGAATCAGATATGGGGAATCAGAGGAGGGGAATCAGAGGTGGGGCATCAGCCGCGGGAATCAGAATTGGGGAATCAGACATGGTGAATCAGAGGCGGGGAATCAGAGTTGGGGAATCAGAGGTTGCGAATCAGATATGGGGAAATAGAGGCGGGGAATCAGAGGTGGTGAAACAGAGGCAGGGAATCAGATATTGGGAATCAGAGGTGGGGAATCAGAGGCAGGGAATCAGATGTGGGGAATCAGAGCTGGGGAATCAGAGGCAGGGATTCTGAGTTTGGGAATCAGAGGCGGGGAATAAGATATGGGGAATCAGAGGCGGGGAATTAGTGGCGGGGAATCAGAGGCGGGGTATCAGAGGCGGGGTATCAGAGGCAGGGAATCAGATGTGGGGAATCAGACATGGGGAATCAGAGGCAGGGAATCAGAGGCGGGGAATCAGAAGCGGGGAATCATAGGCCGGGAATCAGAGGCCGGGAATCAGAGGTGGGGAATCTGAGTCCGGGAATCAGAGATCGGGAATCAGAGGCGGGGAATCAGATATGGGGAATCAGAGGCGGGGAATCAGAGGCGGGGAAACAGAGATTGCTTATCAGATATGGGGAATCAGAGGTGGGGAATCAGAGGCGGGGAATCAGAAATGGGGAATCAGAGGCGGGGAATCAGAGGCGGAGAAACAGAGCTGAGGAACCAGAGGCGGGGAATCAGAGTTGGGGAATCAGAGACGGGGAATCAGATATGGGGAATCAGAGGCGGGGAATCAGAGGCGGGGAAACAGAGGAGGGGTATCAGATATGGGGAACCAGAGGTGGGGAATCAGAGGGCGGGAATCCGAGATGGGTAATCAGAGGCAGGGAATCAGATATGGGGAATCAGAGGCGGGGAATCAGAGGCAGGGAATCAGATGTGTGGAATCAGAGATGGGGAATCAGAGGCAGTGAATCAGAGGCGGGGAATCAGAAGCCGGGAATCATATTCCGGGAATCAGAGGCTTGGAATCAGAGGTGGGGAATCTGAGTCCTGGAATCAGAGATGGGGAATCAGAGGCGGGGAATCAGATATGGGGAATCAGAGGCGGGGAATCAGAGGCGGGGAAACAGAGATGGCTTATCAGATATGGGGAATCAGAGGTGGGGAATCAGAGGCGGGGATTCAGAGGCGGGGAAACAGAGTAGGGGTATCAGATATGGGGAACCAGAGGTGGGGAATCGGAGGGCGGGAATCCGAGATGGGTAATCAGAGGCAGGGAATCAGATATGTGGAATCAGAGGCGGGGAATCAGAGGCAGGGAATCAGATGTGGGGAATCAGAGATGGGGAATCAGAGGCAGGGAATCAGAGGCGGGGAATCAGAAGCGGGGAATCATATTCCGGGAATCAGAGGCTGGGAATCAGAGGTGGGAAATCAGAGATGGGGAATCAGAGGCGGGGAATCAGATATGGGGAATCAGAGGCGGGGAATCAGAGGCGGGGAAACAGAGATGTCTTATCAGATATGGGGAATCAGAGGTGGGGAATCAGAGGCGGTGAATCAGAGATGGGGAATCAGAGGCGGGGAATCAGAGGCAGGAAATCTGACATGGGGAATCAGAGGCGGGGTATCAGAGCTGGGGAATCAGAGGCGGGGAATCAGAGTTGGGGAATCAGAGGTGGGGAATCAGATATGGGGAAACAGAGGCGGGGAATCAGAGGTGGGGAAACAGAGGCAGGGAATCAGATATTGGGAATCAGAGGTGGGGAATCAGAGGCAGGGAATCAGATGTGGGGAATCAGAGCTGGGGAATCAGAGACGGGGAATCTGAGTTTGGGAATCAGAGGCGGGGAATAAGATATGGGGAATCAGAGGCGGGGAATCAGATATGGGCAATCAGAGGAGGGGAATCAGAGGTGGGGCATCAGAGGCGGGAATCAGAATTGGGGAATCAGACATGGGGAATCAGAGAAGGGGAATCAGAGGCAGTGAATCAGAGATGGTGAATCAGAGGCGGGGAATCACAGGGAGGGAATCAGACGCAAGGAATCAGTGGTGATGAATCCAAGATGGGGAATCAGAGGCGGGGAATCAGAGGCAGGGAATTAGACACGGGGAATCAGAGGTGGGGAATCAGAGCTGAGGAATCAGAGGTGGGGAATCAGAGTTGGGGAATCAGAGGCAGGGAATCAGATATGGGGCATCAGAGGCAGGAAAACAGAAATGGGGAATCAGAGGCGGGGAATTAGTGGCAGGGAATCAGAGGCGGGGAATCAGAGGCGGGGTATCAGAGGCAGGGAATCAGATGTGCGGAATCAGACATGGGGAATCAGAGGCAGGGTATCAGAGGCGGGGAATCAGAAGCGGGGAATCATAGGCCGGGAATCAGAGGCCGGGAAACAGAGGTGGGGATTCAGAGTCCGGGAATCAGAGATGGGGAATCAGAGGCGGGGAATCAGATATGGGGAATCAGAGGCGGGGAATCAGAGGTGGAGAAACAGAGGTGGCTAATCAGATATGGGGAATTAGAGGTGGGGAATCAGACGCAGTGCATCAGAGATGGGGAATCAGGCGGGGAATCAGAAGCGGGGAATCATAGGCCGGGAATCAGAGGCCGGGAATCAGAGGTGGGGAATCTGAGTCCGGGAATCAGAGATGGGGAATCAGTTGCGGGGAATCAGATATGGGGAATCAGAGGCGGGGAATCAGAGGCGGGGAAACAGAGATTGCTTATCAGATATGGGGAATCAGAGGTGGGGAATCAGAGGCGGGGAATCAGATATGGGGAATCAGAGGCGGGGAATCAGAGGCGGGGAAACAGTGGTGGCTAATCAGATATGGGGAATCAGAGGTGGGGAATCAGAGGCGGTGAATCAGAGATGGGGAATCAGAGGCGGGGAATCATAGCTGGGGAATCAGAGGCGGGGATTCAGAGTTGGGGAATCAGAGGCGGGGTATCAGATATGGGGAATCAGAGGTGGGGAATCAGAGGCGGGGAATCAGATATGGGGAATCAGAGGTGGGTAATCAGAGGCGGTGAATGAGAGATGGGGAATCAGAGGCCGGGAATTAGAGTCAGGGAATCAGATGTGGGTAATCAGAGGTGGGGAATCAGAGCTGGGGAATCAGAGGCGGGGAATCATTGTCGGGGAATCAGACGCGGGGAATCAGAGGCGGGGAATCAGAGCTGAGGAATCAGAGGCGGGGAATCAGAGTTGGGGAATCAGAGACGGGGAATCAGATATGGGGAATCAGAGGCGGGGAAACAGAGGAGGGGTATCAGATATGGGGAACCTGAGGTGGGGAATCGGAGGGCGGGAATCCGAGATGGGTAATCAGAGGCAGGGAATCAGACGCGGGGAATCTGAGGCGGGGTATCAGAGCTGGGGAATCAGAGGCGGGGAATCTGAGTTTGGGAATCAGAGGCGGGGAATAAGATATGGGGAATCAGAGGCGGGGAATCAGATATGGGGAATCAGAGGAGGGGATTCAGAGGTGGGGCATCAGAGGCGGGAATCAGAATTGGGGAATCAGACATGGGGAATCAGAGAAGGGGAATCAGAGGCAGTGAATCAGAGATGGTGAATCAGAGGCGGGGAATCACAGGCAGGGAATCAGATGCAGGGAATCAGTGGTGGTGAATCAGAGATGGGGAATCAGAGGCGGGGAATCAGAGGCAGGGAATTAGACGCGGGGAATCAGAAGCGGGGAATCAGAGCTGAGGAATCAGAGGCGGGGAATCAGAGTTGGGGAATCAGAGACGGGGAATCAGATATGGGGAATCAGAGGCGGGGAATCAGAGGCGGGGAAACAGAGGAGGGGTATCAGATATGGGGAACCTGAGGTGGGGAATCGGAGGGCGGGAATCCGAGATGGGTAATCAGAGGCAGGGAATCAGATATGGGGAATCAGAGGCGGGGAATCAGAGGCAGGGAATCAGATGTGGGGAATCAGAGATGGGGAATCAGAGGCAGGGAATCAGAGGCGGGGAATCAGAAGCGGGGAATCATATTCCGGGAATCAGAGGCTTGGAATCAGAGGTTGGGAATCTGAGTCCGGGAATCAGAGATGGGGAATCAGAGGCGGGGAATCAGATATGGGGAATCAGAGACGGGGAATCAGAGGCGGGGAATCAGAGGCGGGGAAACAGAGATGGCTTATCAGATATGGGGAATCAGAGGTGGGGAATCAGAGGCGGTGAATCATAGATGGGGAATCAGAGGCGGGGAATCAGAGGCAGGGAATCAGACACGGGGAATCAGAGGCGGGAAATCAGACACGGGGTATCAGAGGCGGGGAATCAGAGTTGGGGAATCAGAGGTGGGGAATCAGATATGGGGAAACAGAGGCGGGGAATCAGAGGTGGGGAAACAGAGGCAGGGAATCAGATATAGGGAATCAGAGGTGGGGAATCAGAGGCAGGGAATCAGATGTGGGGAATCAGAGCTGGGCAATCAGAGACGGGGAATCTGAGTTTGGGAATCAGAGGCGGGGAATAAGATATGGGGAATCAGAGGCGGGGAATCAGATATGGGCAATCAGAGGAGGGGAATCAGAGGTGGGGCATCAGAGGCGGGAATCAGAATTGGGGAATCAGACATGGGGAATCAGAGAAGGGGAATCAGAGGCAGTGAATCAGAGATGGTGAATCAGAGGCGGGGAATCACAGGCAGGGAATCAGACGCAAGGAATCAGTGGTGGTGAATCCAAGATGGGGAATCAGAGGCGGGGAATCTGAGGCAGGGAATTAGACACGGGGAATCAGAGGTGGGGAATCAGAGCTGAGGAATCAGAGGCGGGGAATCAGAGTTGGGGAATCAGAGGCAGGGAATCAGATATGGGGCATCAGAGGCAGGAAATCAGATATGGGGAATCAGAGGCGGGGAATTAGTGGCAGGGAATCAGAGGCGGGGAATCAGAGGCGGGGTATCAGAGGCAGGGAATCAGATGTGGGGAATCAGACATGGGGAATCAGAGGCAGGGAATCAGAGGCGGGGAATCAGAAGCGGGGAATCATAGGCCGTGAATCAGAGGCCGGGAATCAGAGGTGGGGATTCAGATTCCGGGAATCAGAGATGGGGAATCAGAGGCGGGGAATCAGATATGGGGAATCAGAGGCGGGGAATCAGAGGCGGAGAAACAGAGGTGGCTAATCAGATATGGGGAATCAGAGGTGGGGAATCGGAGGCAGTGAATCAGAGATGGGGAATCAGAGGCAGGGAATCAGAGGCGGGGAATCAGAAGCGGGGAATCATAGGCCGGGAATCAGAGGCCGGGAATCAGAGGTGGGGAATCTGAGTCCGGGAATCAGAGATGGGGAATCAGAGGCGGGGAATCAGATATGGGGAATCAGAGGCGGGGAATCAGAGGCGGGGAAACAGAGATTGCTTATCAGATATGGGGAATCAGAGGTGGGGAATCAGAGGCGGGGAATCAGAAATGGGGAATCAGAGGCGGGGAATCAGAGGCGGGGAAACAGAGCTGAGGAACCAGAGGCGGGGAATCAGAGTTGGGGAATCAGAGACGGGAAATCAGATATGGGGAATCAGAGGCGGGGAATCAGAGGCGGGGAAACAGAGGAGGGGTATCAGATATGGGGAACCAGAGGTGGGGAATCAGAGGGCGGGAATCCGAGATGGGTAATCAGAGGCAGGGAATCAGATATGGGGAATCAGAGGCGGGGAATCAGAGGCAGGGAATCAGATGTGGGGAATCAGAGATGGGGAATCAGAGGCAGGGAATCAGAGGCGGGGAATTAGAAGCCGGGAATAATATTCCGGGAATCAGAGGCTTGGAATCAGAGGTGGGGAATCTGAGTCCTGGAATCAGAGATGGGGAATCAGAGGCGGGGAATCAGATATGGGGAATCAGAGGCGGGGAATCAGAGGCGGGGAAACAGAGATGGCTTATCAGATATGGGGAATCAGAAGTGGGGAATCAGAGGCGGGGATTCAGAGGCGGGGAAACAGAGTAGGGGTATCAGATATGGGGAATCAGAGGTGGGGAATCAGAGGCGGTGAATCAGAGATGGGGAATCAGAGGCGGGGAATCAGAGGCAGGAAATCTGACATGGGGAATCAGAGGCGGGGTATCTGAGCTGGGGAATCAGAGGCGGGGAATCAGAGTTGGGGAATCAGAGGTGGGGAATCAGATATGGGGAAACAGAGGCGGGGAATCAGAGGTGGGGAAACAGAGGCAGGGAATCAGATATTGGGAATCAGAGGTGGGGAATCAGAGGCAGGGAATCAGATGTGGGGAATCAGAGCTGGGGAATCAGAGACGGGGAATCTGAGTTTGGGAATCAGAGGCGGGGAATAAGATATGGGGAATCAGAGGCGGGGAATCAGCTATGGGCAATCAGAGGAGGGGAATCAGAGGTGGGGCATCAGAGGCGGGAATCAGAATTGGGGAATCAGACATGGGGAATCAGAGAAGGGGAATCAGAGGCAGTGAATCAGAGATGGTGAATCAGTGGCGGGGAATCACAGGGAGGGAATCAGACGCAAGGAATCAGTGGTGATGAATCCAAGATGGGGAATCAGAGGCGGGGAATCAGAGGCAGGGAATTAGGCACGGGGAATCAGAGGTGGGGAATCAGAGCTGGGGAATCAGAGGCGGGGAATCAGAGTTGGGGAATCAGAGGCAGGGAATCAGATATGGGGCATCAGAGGCAGGAAAACAGATATGGGGAATCAGAGGCGGGGAATTAGTGGCAGGGAATCAGAGGCGGGGAATCAGAGGCGGGGTATCAGATGCAGGGAATCAGATGTGGGGAATCAGACATGGGGAATCATAGGCCGGGAATCAGAGGCCGGGAAACAGAGGTGGGGATTCAGAGTCCGGGAATCAGAGATGGGGAATCAGAGGCGGGGAATCAGATATGGGGAATCAGAGGCGGGGAATCAGAGGTGGAGAAACAGAGGTGGCTAATCAGATATGGGGAATTAGAGGTGGGGAATCAGACGCAGTGCATCAGAGATGGGGAATCAGGCGGGGAATCAGAAGTGGGGAATCATAGGCCTGGAATCAGAGGCCGGGAATCAGAGGTGGGGAATCTGAGTCCGGGAATCAGAGATGGGGAATCAGTTGCGGGGAATCAGATATGGGGAATCAGAGGCGGGGAATCAGAGGCGGGGAAACAGAGATTGCTTATCAGATATGGGGAATCAGAGGTGGGGAATCAGAGGCGGGGAATCAGATATGGGGAATCAGAGGCGGGGAATCAGAGGCGGGGAAACAGAGGTGGCTAATCAGATATGGGGAATCAGAGGTGGGGAATCAGAGGCGGTGAATCAGAGATGGGGAATCAGAGGCGGGGAATCAGAGGCAGGGAATCAGACACAGGGAATCAGAGGCGGGGAATCAGAGCTGGGGAATCAGAGGCGGGGAATCAGAGTTGGGGAATCAGAGGTGGGGAATCAGATATGGGGAAACAGAGGCGGGGAATCAGAGGCGGGGTAACAGAGGCGGGGAATCAGATATTGGGAATCAGAGGTGGGGAATCAGAGGCAGGGAATCAGATGAGGGGAATCAGTGCTGGGGAATCAGAGGCGGGGAATCAGAATTTGGGAATCAGAGATGGGGAATCAGAGGCGGGGATTCAGAGTTGGGGAATCAGAGGCGGGGTATCAGATATGGGGAATCAGAGGCGGGGAATCAGAGGCGGGGAAACTGAGGCGGGGAATCAGATATGGGGAATCATGGGTGGGGAATCAGAGGCGGTGAATCAGAGATGGGGAATCAGAGGCCGGGAATTAGATTCAGGGAATCAGACGCGGGTAATCAGAGGTGGGGAATCAGAGCTGGGGATTCAGAGGCGGGGAATCAGAGTCGGGGAATCAGAGGCGGGGAATCAGAGATGGGGAATCAGAGGCGGGGAATCAGAGGCCGGGAAACAGAGGCCGGGAATCAGTTGTGGGGAATCAGAGGCCGGGAATTAGCGGTGGTGAATCAGAGATGGGGAATCAGACGCGGGGATTCAGAGGCGGGGAATCAGACGCGGGGAATCAGAGGCAGGGAATCAGAGCTGGGGAATCAGAGGCGGGGAATCTGAGTTTGGGAATCAGAGGCGGGGAATAAGATATGGGGAATCAGAGGCGGGGAATCAGATATGGGGAATCAGGGGAGGGGAATCAGAGGTGGGGCATCAGAGGCGGGAATCAGATTTGGGGAATCAGACATGGTGAATCAGAGGTGGGGAATCACAGGCAGGGAATCAGACGCAGGGAATCAGTGGTGGAGAATCAGAGATGGGGAATCAGAGGCGGGGAATCAGAGGCAGGGTATCAGACACGGGGAATCAGAGGCGGGGAATCAGAGCTGGGGAATCAGAGGCGGGGAATCAGAGTTGGGGAATCAGAGGTAGGGAATCAGATATGGGGAAACAGATGCGGGGAATCAGAGGTGGGGAAACAGAGGCAGGGAATCAGATATTGGGAATCAGAGGTGGGGAATCAGAGGCAGGGAATCAGAGGTGGGGAATCAGTGGCAGGGAATCAGATGTGGGGAATCAGAGCTGGGGAATCAGAGGCGGGGAATCAGAATTTGGGAATCAGAGATGGGGAATCAGAGATGGGGAATCAGAGGCGGGGAATCAGACGCGGAGAATCAGAGGTGGTTAATCACAGATGGGGAACCAGAGGCAGGGAATCAGAAGCAGGGAATCAGACGCAGGGAATCAGAGGCGGGGAATCATACCTTGGGAATCAGAGGCGGGGATTCAGAGTTGGGGAATCAGAGGCGGGGTATCAGATATGGGGAATCAGAGGTGGGGAATCAGAGGCGGGGAAACTGAGGCGGGGAATCAGATATAGGGAATCAGAGGTGGGGAATCAGAGGCGGTGAATCAGAGATGGGGAATCAGAGGCCGGGAATTAGATTCAGGGAATCAGACGCGGGTAATCAGAGGTGGGGAATCAGAGCTGGGGATTCAGAGGCGGGGAATCAGAGTCGGGGAATCAGAGGCGGGGAATCAGAGATGGGGAATCAGAGGCGGGGAATCAGAGGCCGGGAATCAGAGGCCGGGAATCAGTTGTGGGGAATCAGAGGCCGGGAATTAGCGGTGGTGAATCAGAGATGGGGAATCAGAGATGGGGAATCAGAGGCGGGGAATCAGAGGCCGGGAATCAGAGGCCGGGAATCAGTTGTGGGGAATCAGAGGCCGGGAATTAGCGGTGGTGAATCAGAGATGGGGAATCAGAGGCGGGGATTCAGAGGCGGGGAATCAGACGTGGGGAATCAGAGGCGGGGAATCAGAGCTGGGGAATCAGAGGCGGGGAATCTGAGTTTGGGAATCAGAGGCGGGGAATAAGATATGGGGAATCAAAGGCGGGGAATCAGATATGGGGAATCAGAGGAGGGGAATCAGAGGTGGGGCATCAGCCGCGGGAATCAGAATTGGGGAATCAGACATGGTGAATCAGAGGCGGGGAATCAGAGTTGGGGAATCAGAGGTTGCGAATCAGATATGGGGAAACAGAGGCGGGGAATCAGAGGTGGTGAAACATAGGCAGGGAATCAGATATTGGGAATCAGAGGTGGGGAATCAGAGGCAGGGAATCAGATGTGGGGAATCAGAGCTGGGGAATCAGAGGCAGGGATTCTGAGTTTGGGAATCAGAGGCGGGGAATAAGATATGGGGAATCAGAGGCGGGGAATTAGTGGCGGGGAATCAGAGGCGGGGTATCAGAGGCGGGGTATCAGAGGCAGGGAATCAGATGTGGGGAATCAGACATGGGGAATCAGAGGCAGGGAATCAGAGGCGGGGAATCAGAAGCGGGGAATCATAGGCCGGGAATCAGAGGCCGGTAATCAGAGGTGGGGAATCTGAGTCCGGGAATCAGAGATCGGGAATCAGAGGCGGGGAATCAGATATGGGGAATCAGAGGCGGGGAATCAGAGGCGGGGAAACAGAGATTGCTTATCAGATATGGGGAATCAGAGGTGGGGAATCAGAGGCGGGGAATCAGAAATGGGGAATCAGAGGCGGGGAATCAGAGGCGGAGAAACAGAGCTGAGGAACCAGAGGCGGGGAATCAGAGTTGGGGAATCAGAGACGGGGAATCAGATATGGGGAATCAGAGGCGGGGAATCAGAGGCGGGGAAACAGAGGAGGGGTATCAGATATGGGGAACCAGAGGTGGGGAATCAGAGGGCGGGAATCCGAGATGGGTAATCAGAGGCAGGGAATCAGATATGGGGAATCAGAGGCGGGGAATCAGAGGCAGGGAATCAGATGTGTGGAATCAGAGATGGGGAATCAGAGGCAGGGAATCAGAGGCGGGGAATCAGAAGCCGGGAATCATATTCCGGGAATCAGAGGCTTGGAATCAGAGGTGGGGAATCTGAGTCCTGGAATCAGAGATGGGGAATCAGAGGCGGGGAATCAGATATGGGGAATCAGAGGCGGGGAATCAGAGGCGGGGAAACAGAGATGGCTTATCAGATATGGGGAATCAGAGGTGGGGAATCAGAGGCGGGGATTCAGAGGCGGGGAAACAGAGTAGGGGTATCAGATATGGGGAACCAGAGGTGGGGAATCGGAGGGCGGGAATCCGAGATGGGTAATCAGAGGCAGGGAATCAGATATGTGGAATCAGAGGCGGGGAATCAGAGGCAGGGAATCAGATGTGGGGAATCAGAGATGGGGAATCAGAGGCAGGGAATCAGAGGCGGGGAATCAGAAGCGGGGAATCATATTCCGGGAATCAGAGGCTGGGAATCAGAGGTGGGAAATCAGAGATGGGGAATCAGAGGCGGGGAATCAGATATGGGGAATCAGAGGCGGGGAATCAGAGGCGGGGAAACAGAGATGTCTTATCAGATATGGGGAATCAGAGGTGGGGAATCAGAGGCGGTGAATCAGAGATGGGGAATCAGAGGCGGGGAATCAGAGGCAGGAAATCTGACATGGGGAATCAGAGGCGGGGTATCAGAGCTGGGGAATCAGAGGCGGGGAATCAGAGTTGGGGAATCAGAGGTGGGGAATCAGATATGGGGAAACAGAGGCGGGGAATCAGAGGTGGGGAAACAGAGGCAGGGAATCAGATATTGGGAATCAGAGGTGGGGAATCAGAGGCAGGGAATCAGATGTGGGGAATCAGAGCTGGGGAATCAGAGACGGGGAATCTGAGTTTGGGAATCAGAGGCGGGGAATAAGATATGGGGAATCAGAGGCGGGGAATCAGATATGGGCAATCAGAGGAGGGGAATCAGAGGTGGGGCATCAGAGGCGGGAATCAGAATTGGGGAATCAGACATGGGGAATCAGAGAAGGGGAATCAGAGGCAGTGAATCAGAGATGGTGAATCAGAGGCGGGGAATCACAGGGAGGGAATCAGACGCAAGGAATCAGTGGTGATGAATCCAAGATGGGGAATCAGAGGCGGGGAATCAGAGGCAGGGAATTAGACACGGGGAATCAGAGGTGGGGAATCAGAGCTGAGGAATCAGAGGTGGGGAATCAGAGTTGGGGAATCAGAGGCAGGGAATCAGATATGGGGCATCAGAGGCAGGAAAACAGATATGGGGAATCAGAGGCGGGGAATTAGTGGCAGGGAATCAGAGTCGGGGAATCAGAGGCGGGGTATCAGATGCAGGGAATCAGATGTGGGGAATCAGACATGGGGAATCAGAGGCAGGGTATCAGAGGCGGGGAATCAGAAGCGGGGAATCATAGGCCGGGAATCAGAGGCCGGGAATCAGAGGTGGGGAATCTGAGTCCGGGAATCAGAGATGGGGAATCAGTTGCGGGGAATCAGATATGGGGAATCAGAGGCGGGGAATCAGAGGCGGGGAAACAGAGATTGCTTATCAGATATGGGGAATCAGAGGTGGGGAATCAGAGGCGGGGAATCAGATATGGGGAATCAGAGGCGGGGAAACAGTGGTGGCTAATCAGATATGGGGAATCAGAGGTGGGGAATCAGAGGCGGTGAATCAGAGATGGGGAATCAGAGGCGGGGAATCATAGCTGGGGAATCAGAGGCGGGGATCAAGAGTTGGGGAATCAGAGGCGGGGTATCAGATATGGGGAATCAGAGGCGGGGAATCAGAGGCGGGGAATCAGATATGGGGAATCAGAGGTGGGTAATCAGAGGCGGTGAATGAGAGATGGGGAATCAGAGGCCGGGAATTAGAGTCAGGGAATCAGATGTGGGTAATCAGAGGTGGGGAATCAGAGCTGGGGAATCAGAGGCGGGGAATCAGAGTCGGGGAATCAGACGCGGGGAATCAGAGGCGGGGAATCAGAGCTGAGGAATCAGAGGCGGGGAATCAGAGTTGGGGAATCAGAGACGGGGAATCAGAAATGGGGAATCAGAGGCGGGGAAACAGAGGAGGGGTATCAGATATGGGGAACCTGAGGTGGGGAATCGGAGGGCGGGAATCCGAGATGGGTAATCAGAGGGAGGGAATCAGACGCGGGGAATCTGAGGCGGGGTATCAGAGCTGGGGAATCAGACGCGGGGAATAAGATATGGGGAATCAGAGGCGGGGAATCAGATATGGGGAATCAGAGGAGGGGATTCAGAGGTGGGGCATCAGAGGCGGGAATCAGAATTGGGGAATCAGACATGGGGAATCAGAGAAGGGGAATCAGAGGCAGTGAATCAGAGATGGTGAATCAGAGGCGGGGAATCACAGGCAGGGAATCAGATGCAGGGAATCAGTGGTGGTGAATCAGAGATGGGGAATCAGAGGCGGGGAATCAGAGGCAGGGAATCAGACGCGGGGAATCAGAAGCGGGGAATCAGAGCTGAGGAATCAGAGGCGGGGAATCAGAGGCGGGGAAACAGTGGTGGCTAATCAGATATGGGGAATCAGAGGTGGGGAATCAGAGGCGGGGAATCAGAGGCAGGGAATCAGACGCGGGGAATCAGAAGCGGGGAATCAGAGCTGAGGAATCAGAGGCGGGGAATCAGAGTTGGGGAATCAGAGACGGGGAATCAGATATGGGGAATCAGAGGAGGGGATTCAGAGGTGGGGCATCAGAGGCGGGAATCAGAATTGGGGAATCAGACATGGGGAATCAGAGAAGGGGAATCAGAGGCAGTGAATCAGAGATGGTGAATCAGAGGCGGGGAATCACAGGCAGGGAATCAGATGCAGGGAATCAGTGGTGGTGAATCAGAGATGGGGAATCAGAGGCGGGGAATCAGAGGCAGGGAATCAGACGCGGGGAATCAGAAGCGGGGAATCAGAGCTGAGGAATCAGAGGCGGGGAATCAGAGGCGGGGAAACAGTGGTGGCTAATCAGATATGGGGAATCAGAGGTGGGGAATCAGAGGCGGGGAATCAGAGGCAGGGAATCAGACGCGGGGAATCAGAAGCGGGGAATCAGAGCTGAGGAATCAGAGGCGGGGAATCAGAGTTGGGGAATCAGAGACGGGGAATCAGATATGGGGAATCAGAGGCGGGGAATCAGAGGCGGGGAAACAGAGGAGGGGTATCAGATATGGGGATCCTGAGGTGGGGAATCGGAGGGCGGGAATCCGAGATGGGTAATCAGAGGCAGGGAATCAGATATGGGGAATCAGAGGCGGGGAATCAGAGGCAGGGAATCAGATGTGGGGAATCAGAGATGGGGAATCAGAGGCAGGGAATCAGAGGCGGGGAATCAGAAGCGGGGAATCATATTCCGGGAATCAGAGGCTTGGAATCAGAGGTTGGGAATCTGAGTCCGGGAATCAGAGATGGGGAATCAGAGGCGGGGAATCAGATATGGGGAATCAGAGACAGGGAATCAGAGGCGGGGAATCAGAGGCGGGGAAACAGAGATGGCTTATCAGATATGGGGAATCAGAGGTGGGGAATCAGAGGCGGTGAATCAGAGATGGGGAATCAGAGGCGGGGAATCAGAGGCAGGGAATCAGACACGGGGAATCAGAGGCGGGAAATCAGATACGGGGTATCAGAGGCGGGGAATCAGAGTTGGGGAATCAGAGATGGGGAATCAGATATGGGGAAACAGAGGCGGGGAATCAGAGGTGGGGAAACAGAGGCAGGGAATCAGATATAGGGAATCAGAGGTGGGGAATCAGAGGCAGGGAATCAGATGTGGGGAATCAGAGCTGGGCAATCAAATACGTGGAATCTGAGTTTGGGAATCAGAGGCGGGGAATAAGATATGGGAAATCAGAGGCGGGGAATCAGATATGGGCAATCAGAGGAGGGGAATCAGAGGTGGGGCATCAGAGGCGGGAATCAGAATTGGGGAATCAGACATGGGGAATCAGAGAAGGGGAATCAGAGGCAGTGAATCAGAGATGGTGAATCAGAGGCGGGGAATCACAGGCAGGGAATCAGACGCAAGGAATCAGTGGTGGTGAATCCAAGATGGGGAATCAGAGGCGGGGAATCTGAGGCAGGGAATTAGACACGGGGAATCAGAGGTGGGGAATCAGAGCTGAGGAATCAGAGGCGGGGAATCAGAGTTGGGGAATCAGAGGCAGGGAATCAGATATGGGGCATCAGAGGCAGGAAATCAGATATGGGGAATCAGAGGCGGGGAATTAGTGGCAGGGAATCAGAGGCGGGGAATCAGAGGCGGGGTATTAGAGGCAGGGAATCAGATGTGGGGAATCAGACATGGGGAATCAGAGGCAGGGAATCAGAGGCGGGGAATCAGAAGCGGGGAATCATAGGCCGTGAATCAGAGGCCGGGAATCAGAGGTGGGGATTCAGATTCCGGGAATCAGAGATGGGGAATCAGAGGCGGGGAATCAGATATGGGGAATCAGAGGCGGGGAATCAGAGGCGGAGAAACAGAGGTGGCTAATCAGATATGGGGAATCAGAGGTGGGGAATCAGAGGCAGTGAATCAGAGATGGGGAATCAGAGGCAGGGAATCAGAGGCGGGGAATCAGAAGCGGGGAATCATAGGCCGGGAATCAGAGGCCGGGAATCAGAGGTGGGGTATCTGAGTCCGGGAATCAGAGATGGGGAATCAGAGGCGGGGAATCAGATATGGGGAATCAGAGGCGGGGAATCAGAGGTGGAGAATCAGAGGTGGGGCATCAGAGGCGGGAATCAGAATTGGGGAATCAGACATGGGGAATCAGAGAAGGGGAATCAGAGGCAGTGAATCAGAGATGGTGAATCAGAGGCGGGGAATCACAGGCAGGGAATCAGATGCAGGGAATCAGTGGTGGTGAATCAGAGATGGGGAATCAGAGGCGGGGAATCAGAGGCAGGGAATCAGACGCGGGGAATCAGAAGCGGGGAATCAGAGCTGAGGAATCAGAGGCGGGGAATCAGAGTTGGGGAATCAGAGACGGGGAATCAGATATGGGGAATCAGAGGCGGGGAATCAGAGGCGGGGAAACAGAGGAGGGGTATCAGATATGGGGAACCTGAGGTGGGGAATCGGAGGGCGGGAATCCGAGATGGGTAATCAGAGGCAGGGAATCAGATATGGGGAATCAGAGGCGGGGAATCAGAGGCAGGGAATCAGATGTGGGGAATCAGAGATGGGGAATCAGAGGCAGGGAATCAGAGGCGGGGAATCAGAAGCGGGGAATCATATTCCGGGAATCAGAGGCTTGGAATCAGAGGTGGGGAATCTGAGTCCTGGAATCAGAGATGGGGAATCAGAGGCGGGGAATCAGATATGGGGAATCAGAGGCGGGGAATCAGAGGCGGGGAAACAGAGATGGCTTATCAGATATGGGGAATCAGAGGTGGGGAATCAGAGGCGGGGATTCAGAGGCGGGGAAACAGAGTAGGGGTATCAGATATGGGGAACCAGAGGTGGGGAATCGGAGGGCGGGAATCCGAGAGATGGGTAATCAGAGGCAGGGAATCAGATATGTGGAATCAGAGGCGGGGAATCAGAGGCAGGGAATCAGATGTGGGGAATCAGAGATGGGGAATCAGAGGCAGGGAATCAGAGGCGGGGAATCAGAAGCGGGGAATCATATTCCGGGAATCAGAGGCTGGGAATCAGAGGTGGGAAATCAGAGATGGGGAATCAGAGGCGGGGAATCAGATATGGGGAATCAGAGGCGGGGAATCAGAGGCGGGGAAACAGAGATGTCTTATCAGATATGGGGAATCAGAGGTGGGGAATCAGAGGCGGTGAATCAGAGATGGGGAATCAGAGGCGGGGAATCAGAGGCAGGAAATCTGACATGGGGAATCAGAGGCGGGGTATCAGAGCTGGGGAATCAGAGGCGGGGAATCAGAGTTGGGGAATCAGAGGTGGGGAATCAGATATGGGGAAACAGAGGCGGGGAATCAGAGGTGGGGAAACAGAGGCAGGGAATCAGATATTGGGAATCAGAGGTGGGGAATCAGAGGCAGGGAATCAGATGTGGGGAATCAGAGCTGGGGAATCAGAGACGGGGAATCTGAGTTTGGGAATCAGAGGCGGGGAATAAGATATGGGGAATCAGAGGCGGGGAATCAGATATGGGCAATCAGAGGAGGGGAATCAGAGGTGGGGCATCAGAGGCGGGAATCAGAATTGGGGAATCAGACATGGGGAATCAGAGAAGGGGAATCAGAGGCAGTGAATCAGAGATGGTGAATCAGAGGCGGGGAATCACAGGGAGGGAATCAGACGCAAGGAATCAGTGGTGATGAATCCAAGATGGGGAATCAGAGGCGGGGAATCAGAGGCAGGGAATTAGACACGGGGAATCAGAGGTGGGGAATCAGAGCTGAGGAATCAGAGGTGGGGAATCAGAGTTGGGGAATCAGAGGCAGGGAATCAGATATGGGGCATCAGAGGCAGGAAAACAGATATGGGGAATCAGAGGCGGGGAATTAGTGGCAGGGAATCAGAGGCGGGGAATCAGAGGCGGGGTATCAGAGGCAGGGAATCAGATGTGGGGAATCAGACATGGGGAATCAGAGGCAGGGTATCAGAGGCGGGGAATCAGAAGCGGGGAATCATAGGCCGGGAATCAGAGGCCGGGAAACAGAGGTGGGGATTCAGAGTCCGGGAATCAGAGATGGGGAATCAGAGGCGGGGAATCAGATATGGGGAATCAGAGGCGGGGAATCAGAGGTGGAGAAACAGAGGTGGCTAATCAGATATGGGGAATTAGAGGTGGGGAATCAGACGCAGTGCATCAGAGATGGGGAATCAGGCGGGGAATCAGAAGCGGGGAATCATAGGCCGGGAATCAGAGGCCGGGAATCAGAGGTGGGGAATCTGAGTCCGGGAATCAGAGATGGGGAATCAGTTGCGGGGAATCAGATATGGGGAATCAGAGGCGGGGAATCAGAGGCGGGGAAACAGAGATTGCTTATCAGATATGGGGAATCAGAGGTGGGGAATCAGAGGCGGGGAATCAGATATGGGGAATCAGAGGCGGGGAAACAGTGGTGGCTAATCAGATATGGGGAATCAGAGGTGGGGAATCAGAGGCGGTGAATCAGAGATTGGGAATCAGAGGCGGGGAATCATAGCTGGGGAATCAGAGGCGGGGATTCAGAGTTGGGGAATCAGAGGCGGGGTATCAGATATGGGGAATCAGAGGCGGGGAATCAGAGGCGCGGAATCAGATATGGGGAATCAGAGGTGGGTAATCAGAGGCGGTGAATGAGAGATGGGGAATCAGAGGCCGGGAATTAGAGTCAGGGAATCAGATGTGGGTAATCAGAGGTGGGGAATCAGAGCTGGGGAATCAGAGGCGGGGAATCAGAGTCGGGGAATCAGACGCGGGGAATCAGAGGCGGGGAATCAGAGCTGAGGAATCAGAGGCGGGGAATCAGAGTTGGGGAATCAGAGACGGGGAATCAGAAATGGGGAATCAGAGGCGGGGAAACAGAGGAGGGGTATCAGATATGGGGAACCTGAGGTGGGGAATCGGAGGGCGGGAATCCGAGATGGGTAATCAGAGGGAGGGAATCAGACGCGGGGAATCTGAGGCGGGGTATCAGAGCTGGGGAATCAGACGCGGGGAATCTGAGTTTGGGAATCAGAGGCGGGGAATAAGATATGGGGAATCAGAGGCGGGGAATCAGATATGGGGAATCAGAGGAGGGGATTCAGAGGTGGGGCATCAGAGGCGGGAATCACAATTGGGGAATCAGACATGGGGAATCAGAGAAGGGGAATCAGAGGCAGTGAATCAGAGATGGTGAATCAGAGGCGGGGAATCACAGGCAGGGAATCAGATGCAGGGAATCAGTGGTGGTGAATCAGAGATGGGGAATCAGAGGCGGGGAATCAGAGGCAGGGAATCAGACGCGGGGAATCAGAAGCGGGGAATCAGAGCTGAGGAATCAGAGGCGGGGAATCAGAGGCGGGGAAACAGTGGTGGCTAATCAGATATGGGGAATCAGAGGTGGGGAATCAGAGGCGGGGAATCAGAGGCAGGGAATCAGACGCGGGGAATCAGAAGCGGGGAATCAGAGCTGAGGAATCAGAGGCGGGGAATCAGAGTTGGGGAATCAGAGACGGGGAATCAGATATGGGGAATCAGAGGCGGGGAATCAGAGGCGGGGAAACAGAGGAGGGGTATCAGATATGGGGAACCTGAGGTGGGGAATCGGAGGGCGGGAATCCGAGATGGGTAATCAGAGGCAGGGAATCAGATATGGGGAATCAGAGGCGGGGAATCAGAGGCAGGGAATCAGATGTGGGGAATCAGAGATGGGGAATCAGAGGCAGGGAATCAGAGGCGGGGAATCAGAAGCGGGGAATCATATTCCGGGAATCAGAGGCTTGGAATCAGAGGTTGGGAATCTGAGTCCGGGAATCAGAGATGGGGAATCAGAGGCGGGGAATCAGATATGGGGAATCAGAGACAGGGAATCAGAGGCGGGGAATCAGAGGCGGGGAAACAGAGATGGCTTATCAGATATGGGGAATCAGAGGTGGGGAATCAGAGGCGGTGAATCAGAGATGGGGAATCAGAGGCGGGGAATCAGAGGCAGGGAATCAGACACGGGGAATCAGAGGCGGGAAATCAGATACGGGGTATCAGAGGCGGGGAATCAGAGTTGGGGAATCAGAGATGGGGAATCAGATATGGGGAAACAGAGGCGGGGAATCAGAGGTGGGGAAACAGAGGCAGGGAATCAGATATAGGGAATCAGAGGTGGGGAATCAGAGGCAGGGAATCAGATGTGGGGAATCAGAGCTGGGCAATCAGAGACGGGGAATCTGAGTTTGGGAATCAGAGGCGGGGAATAAGATATGGGGAATCAGAGGCGGGGAATCAGATATGGGCAATCAGAGGAGGGGAATCAGAGGTGGGGCATCAGAGGCGGGAATCAGAATTGGGGAATCAGACATGGGGAATCAGAGAAGGGGAATCAGAGGCAGTGAATCAGAGATGGTGAATCAGAGGCGGGGAATCACAGGCAGGGAATCAGACGCAAGGAATCAGTGGTGGTGAATCCAAGATGGGGAATCAGAGGCGGGGAATCTGAGGCAGGGAATTAGACACGGGGAATCAGAGGTGGGGAATCAGAGCTGAGGAATCAGAGGCGGGGAATCAGAGTTGGGGAATCAGAGGCAGGGAATCAGATATGGGGCATCAGAGGCAGGAAATCAGATATGGGGAATCAGAGGCGGGGAATTAGTGGCAGGGAATCAGAGGCGGGGAATCAGAGGCGGGGTATCAGAGGCAGGGAATCAGATGTGGGGAATCAGACATGGGGAATCAGAGGCAGGGAATCAGAGGCGGGGAATCAGAAGCGGGGAATCATAGGCCGTGAATCAGAGGCCGGGAATCAGAGGTGGGGATTCAGATTCCGGGAATCAGAGATGGGGAATCAGAGGCGGGGAATCAGATATGGGGAATCAGAGGCGGGGAATCAGAGGCGGAGAAACAGAGGTGGCTAATCAGATATGGGGAATCAGAGGTGGGGAATCAGAGGCAGTGAATCAGAGATGGGGAATCAGAGGCAGGGAATCAGAGGCGGGGAATCAGAAGCGGGGAATCATCGGCCGGGAATCAGAGGCCGGGAATCAGAGGTGGGGAATCTGAGTCCGGGAATCAGAGATGGGGAATCAGAGGCGGGGAATCAGATATGGGGAATCAGAGGCGGGGAATCAGAGGCGGAGAATCAGAGGTGGGGCATCAGAGGCGGGAATCAGAATTGGGGAATCAGACATGGGGAATCAGAGAAGGGGAATCAGAGGCAGTGAATCAGAGATGGTGAATCAGAGGCGGGGAATCACAGGCAGGGAATCAGATGCAGGGAATCAGTGGTGGTGAATCAGAGATGGGGAATCAGAGGCGGGGAATCAGAGGCAGGGAATCAGACGCGGGGAATCAGAAGCGGGGAATCAGAGCTGAGGAATCAGAGGCGGGGAATCAGAGTTGGGGAATCAGAGACGGGGAATCAGATATGGGGAATCAAAGGCGGGGAATCAGAGGCGGGGAAACAGAGGAGGGGTATCAGATATGGGGAACCTGAGGTGGGGAATCGGAGGGCGGGAATCCGAGATGGGTAATCAGAGGCAGGGAATCAGATATGGGGAATCAGAGGCGGGGAATCAGAGGCAGGGAATCAGATGTGGGGAATCAGAGATGGGGAATCAGAGGCAGGGAATCAGAGGCGGGGAATCAGAAGCGGGGAATCATATTCCGGGAATCAGAGGCTTGGAATCAGAGGTTGGGAATCTGAGTCCTGGAATCAGAGATGGGGAATCAGAGGCGGGGAATCAGATATGGGGAATCAGAGACGGGGAATCAGAGGCGGGGAATCAGAGGCGGGGAAACAGAGATGGCTTATCAGATATGGGGAATCAGAGGTGGGGAATCAGAGGCGGTGAATCAGAGATGGGGAATCAGAGGCGGGGAATCAGAGGCAGGGAATCAGACACGGGGAATCAGAGGTGGGAAATCAGACACGGGGTATCAGAGGCGGGGAATCAGAGTTGGGGAATCAGAGGTGGGGAATCAGATATGGGGAAACAGAGGCGGGGAATCAGAGGTGGGGAAACAGAGGCAGGGAATCAGATATAGGGAATCAGAGGTGGGGAATCAGAGGCAGGGAATCAGATGTGGGGAATCAGAGCTGGGCAATCAGAGACGGGGAATCTGAGTTTGGGAATCAGAGGCGGGGAATAAGATATGGGGAATCAGAGGCGGGGAATCAGATATGGGCAATCAGAGGAGGGGAATCAGAGGTGGGGCATCAGAGGCGGGAATCAGAATTGGGGAATCAGACATGGGGTATCAGAGAAGGGGAATCAGAGGCAGTGAATCAGAGATGGTGAATCAGAGGCGGGGAATCACAGGCAGGGAATCAGACGCAAGGAATCAGTGGTGGTGAATCCAAGATGGGGAATCAGAGGCGGGGAATCTGACGCAGGGAATTAGACACGGGGAATCAGAGGTGGGGAATCAGAGCTGAGGAATCAGAGGCGGGGAATCAGAGTTGGGGAATCAGAGGCAGGGAATCAGATATGGGGCATCAGAGGCAGGAAATCAGATATGGGGAATCAGAGGCGAGGAATTAGTGGCAGGGAATCAGAGGCGGGGAATCAGAGGCGGGGTATCAGAGGCAGGGAATCAGATGTGGGGAATCAGACATGGGGAATCAGAGGCAGGGAATCAGAGGCGGGGAATCAGAAGCGGGGAATCATAGGCCGTGAATCAGAGGCCGGGAATCAGAGGTGGGGATTCAGATTCCGGGAATCAGAGATGGGGAATCAGAGGCGGGGAATCAGATATGGGGAATCAGAGGCGGGGAATCAGAGGCGGAGAAACAGAGGTGGCTAATCAGATATGGGGAATCAGAGGTGGGGAATCAGAGGCAGTGAATCAGAGATGGGGAATCAGAGGCAGGGAATCAGAGGCGGGGAATCAGAAGCGGGGAATCATAGGCCGGGAATCAGAGGCCGGGAATCAGAGGTGGGGAATCTGAGTCCGGGAATCAGAGATGGGGAATCAGAGGCGGGGAATCAGATATGGGGAATCAGAGGCGGGGAATCAGAGGCGGGGAAACAGAGATTGCTTATCAGATATGGGGAATCAGAGGTGGGGAATCAGAGGCGGGGAATCAGAGGCAGGGAATCAGATGTGGGGAATCAGAGATGGGGAATCAGAGGCAGGGAATCAGAGGCGGGGAATCAGAAGCCGGGAATAATATTCCGGGAATCAGAGGCTTGGAATCAGAGGTGGGGAATCTGAGTCCTGGAATCAGAGATGGGGAATCAGAGGCGGGGAATCAGATATGGGGAATCAGAGGCGGGGAATCAGAGGCGGGGAAACAGAGATGGCTTATCAGATATGGGGAATCAGAGGTGGGGAATCAGAGGCGGGGATTCAGAGGCGGGGAAACAGAGTAGGGGTATCAGATATGGGGAACCAGAGGTGGGGAATCGGAGGGCGGGAATCCGAGATGGGTAATCAGAGGCAGGGAATCAGATATGTGGAATCAGAGGCGGGGAATCAGAGACAGGGAATCAGATGTGGGGAATCAGAGATGGGGAATCAGAGGCAGGGAATCAGAGGCGGGGAATCAGAAGTGGGGAATCATATTCCGGGAATCAGAGGCTGGGAATCAGAGGTGGGGAATCTGAGTCCGGGAATCAGAGATGGGGAATCGGAGGCGGGGAATCAGATATGGGGAATCAGAGGCGGGGAAACAGAGCTGAGGAATCAGAGGCGGGGAATCAGAGTTGGGGAATCAGAGACGGGGAATCAGATATGGGGAATCAAAGGCGGGGAATCAGAGGCGGGGAAACAGAGGAGGGGTATCAGATATGGGGAACCTGAGGTGGGGAATCGGAGGGCGGGAATCCGAGATGGGTAATCAGAGGCAGGGAATCAGATATGGGGAATCAGAGGCGGGGAATCAGAGGCAGGGAATCAGATGTGGGGAATCAGAGATGGGGAATCAGAGGCAGGGAATCAGAGGCGGGGAATCAGAAGCGGGGAATCATATTCCGGGAATCAGAGGCTTGGAATCAGAGGTTGGGAATCTGAGTCCGGGAATCAGAG
Source organism: Narcine bancroftii (assembly GCF_036971445.1). Classification (NCBI taxonomy): domain Eukaryota; kingdom Metazoa; phylum Chordata; class Chondrichthyes; order Torpediniformes; family Narcinidae; genus Narcine; species Narcine bancroftii. Next base: position 3,186,926 of record NW_027211797.1, read on the forward strand.
ATGGGGAATCAGAGGCGGGGAATCAGATATGGGGAATCAGAGACGGGGAATCAGAGGCGGGGAATCAGAGGCGGGGAAACAGAGATGGCTTATCAGATATGGGGAATCAGAGGTGGGGAATCAGAGGCGGTGAATCAGAGATGGGGAATCAGAGGCGGGGAATCAGAGGCAGGGAATCAGACACGGGGAATCAGAGGTGGGAAATCAGACACGGGGTATCAGAGGCGGGGAATCAGAGTTGGGGAATCAGAGGTGGGGAATCAGATATGGGGAAACAGAGGCGGGGAATCAGAGGTGGGGAAACAGAGGCAGGGAATCAGATATAGGGAATCAGAGGTGGGGAATCAGAGGCAGGGAATCAGATGTGGGGAATCAGAGCTGGGCAATCAGAGACGGGGAATCTGAGTTTGGGAATCAGAGGCGGGGAATAAGATATGGGGAATCAGAGGCGGGGAATCAGATATGGGCAATCAGAGGACGGGAATCAGAGGTGGGGCATCAGAGGCGGGAATCAGAATTGGGGAATCAGACATGGGGTATCAGAGAAGGGGAATCAGAGGCAGTGAATCAGAGATGGTGAATCAGAGGCGGGGAATCACAGGCAGGGAATCAGACGCAAGGAATCAGTGGTGGTGAATCCAAGATGGGGAATCAGAGGCGGGGAATCTGACGCAGGGAATTAGACACGGGGAATCAGAGGTGGGGAATCAGAGCTGAGGAATCAGAAGCGGGGAATCAGAGTTGGGGAATCAGAGGCAGGGAATCAGATATGGGGCATCAGAGGCAGGAAATCAGATATGGGGAATCAGAGGCGAGGAATTAGTGGCAGGGAATCAGAGGCGGGGAATCAGAGGCGGGGTATCAGAGGCAGGGAATCAGATGTGGGGAATCAGACATGGGGAATCAGAGGCAGGGAATCAGAGGCGGGGAATCAGAAGCGGGGAATCATAGGCCGTGAATCAGAGGCCGGGAATCAGAGGTGGGGATTCAGATTCCGGGAATCAGAGATGGGGAATCAGAGGCGGGGAATCAGATATGGGGAATCAGAGGCGGGGAATCAGAGGCGGAGAAACAGAGGTGGCTAATCAGATATGGGGAATCAGAGGTGGGGAATCAGAGGCAGTGAATCAGAGATGGGGAATCAGAGGCAGGGAATCAGAGGCGGGGAATCAGAAGCGGGGAATCATAGGCCGGGAATCAGAGGCCGGGAATCAGAGGTGGGGAATCTGAGTCCGGGAATCAGAGATGGGGAATCAGAGGCGGGGAATCAGATATGGGGAATCAGAGGCGGGGAATCAGAGGCGGGGAAACAGAGATTGCTTATCAGATATGGGGAATCAGAGGTGGGGAATCAGAGGCGGGGAATCAGAGGCAGGGAATCAGATGTGGGGAATCAGAGATGGGGAATCAGAGGCAGGGAATCAGAGGCGGGGAATCAGAAGCCGGGAATAATATTCCGGGAATCAGAGGCTTGGAATCAGAGGTGGGGAATCTGAGTCCTGGAATCAGAGATGGGGAATCAGAGGCGGGGAATCAGATATGGGGAATCAGAGGCGGGGAATCAGAGGCGGGGAAACAGAGATGGCTTATCAGATATGGGGAATCAGAGGTGGGGAATCAGAGGCGGGGATTCAGAGGCGGGGAAACAGAGTAGGGGTATCAGATATGGGGAACCAGAGGTGGGGAATCGGAGGGCGGGAATCCGAGATGGGTAATCAGAGGCAGGGAATCAGATATGTGGAATCAGAGGCGGGGAATCAGAGACAGGGAATCAGATGTGGGGAATCAGAGATGGGGAATCAGAGGCAGGGAATCAGAGGCGGGGAATCAGAAGTGGGGAATCATATTCCGGGAATCAGAGGCTGGGAATCAGAGGTGGGGAATCTGAGTCCGGGAATCAGAGATGGGGAATCGGAGGCGGGGAATCAGATATGGGGAATCAGAGGCGGGGAAACAGAGGCGGTGAATCAGAGATGGGGAATCAGAGGCGGGGAATCAGAGGCAGGAAATCTGACATGGGGAATCAGAGGCGGGGTATCAGAGCTGGGGAGTCAGAGGCGGGGAATCAGAGTTGGGGAATCAGAGGTGGGGAATCAGATATGGGGAAACAGAGGCGGGGAATCAGAGGTGGGGAAACAGAGGCAGGGAATCAGATATTGGGAATCAGAGGTGGGGAATCAGAGGCAGGGAATCAGATGTGGGGAATCAGAGCTGGGGAATCAGAGGCAGGGATTCTGAGTTTGGGAATCAGAGGCGGGGAATAAGATATGGGGAATCAGAGGCGGGGAATTAGTGGCGGGGAATCAGAGGCGGGGCATCAGAGGCGGGGTATCAGAGGCAGGGAATCAGATGTGGGGAATCAGACATGGGGAATCAGAGGCAGGGAATCAGAGGCGGGGAATCAGAAGCGGGGAATCATAGGCCGGGAATCAGAGGCCGGTAATCAGAGGTGGGGAATCTGAGTCCGGGAATCAGAGATCGGGAATCAGAGGCGGGGAATCAGATATGGGGAATCAGAGGCGGGGAATCAGAGGCGGGGAAACAGAGATTGCTTATCAGATATGGGGAATCAGAGGTGGGGAATCAGAGGCGGGGAATCAGAAATGGGGAATCAGAGGCGGGGAATCAGAGGCGGAGAAACAGAGCTGAGGAACCAGAGGCGGGGAATCAGAGTTGGGGAATCAGAGACGGGGAATCAGATATGGGGAATCAGAGGCGGGGAATCAGAGGCGGGGAAACAGAGGAGGGGTATCAGATATGGGGAACCAGAGGTGGGGAATCAGAGGGTGGGAATCCGAGATGGGTAATCAGAGGCAGGGAATCAGATATGGGGAATCAGAGGCGGGGAATCAGAGGCAGGGAATCAGATGTGTGGAATCAGAGATGGGGAATCAGAGGCAGGGAATCAGAGGCGGGGAATCAGAAGCCGGGAATCATATTCCGGGAATCAGAGGCTTGGAATCAGAGGTGGGGAATCTGAGTCCTGGAATCAGAGATGGGGAATCAGAGGCGGGGAATCAGATATGGGGAATCAGAGGCGGGGAATCAGAGGCGGGGAAACAGAGATGGCTTATCAGATATGGGGAATCAGAGGTGGGGAATCAGAGGCGGGGATTCAGAGGCGGGGAAACAGAGTAGGGGTATCAGATATGGGGAACCAGAGGTGGGGAATCGGAGGGCGGGAATCCGAGATGGGTAATCAGAGGCAGGGAATCAGATATGTGGAATCAGAGGCGGGGAATCAGAGGCAGGGAATCAGATGTGGGGAATCAGAGATGGGGAATCAGAGGCAGGGAATCAGAGGCGGGGAATCAGAAGCGGGGAATCATATTCCGGGAATCAGAGGCTGGGAATCAGAGGTGGGAAATCAGAGATGGGGAATCAGAGGCGGGGAATCAGATATGGGGAATCAGAGGCGGGGAATCAGAGGCGGGGAAACAGAGATGTCTTATCAGATATGGGGAATCAGAGGTGGGGAATCAGAGGCGGTGAATCAGAGATGGGGAATCAGAGGCGGGGAATCAGAGGCAGGAAATCTGACATGGGGAATCAGAGGCGGGGTATCAGAGCTGGGGAATCA